>NC_138183.1:178946847-179546847 GCF_964194105.1 Spermophilus citellus
GAAGTAACAGAAAAGCAAGAAATCAAAATCAATCAGATATTTCAAACTTTAAACACCAGTAGAAAAATAAATCAATGTTTTTTTTAATTGAGATGTTATTGTTGTAAAACAAAGTATTATTTAATAAAATAATTGTTTCAGTTAAAATGTCTCTTTGGAAAACCTAAGTCATGTGAACTTTCTTATGTCTTACCCCAAATCTCATCAAAGTTGTTTACTCTATTATATAAAGCCAATCACTGTGATCTCATAGTGTGATCCAGCACTTTTAGAAGAGATAACCTATAGTGGGTGTGGTCTTAGGTGAGTCTCAGCTATTTAAGTAGGGCACTTCTCTGGAGAATGGTTTTTCCTCTGAGGTTCCTCTAAGGAGCAGCCCAAATTTTCAGCTGCTGAGCTTTGGAGACCTGAGTGTTACTGACAAATTTTCCTCACTTCCAGACGTGAGTTTTCTTAAGCGGATTCTGGTGAGTTGGATACTTAGAAGAAAGGCTTTTCAGTTTACTTTCTTTCCTAAAAATTGTTTGAATTTACTTTTCAACTTAATTGGGTTTGTCCAAGTAAAAAAACCTACTTTGTTTTTCCTGATATATATATCTTTTTAAAAATAATTGTTTTTGTAAAGTTATCTGAATAATTTTTATTCTATTACCTTGTGTTTTATTAGATTTTCCAGGTCTGAAATGAAATATTTTTGCAGTTTTATCAAATTTAGAACCCGTAAAATGCTTAAAATGTTCAACATATTTTAGCATGTAATAGTATTATGCACATCTATTTAGATTTTTTTTTAGTGAGTTCCAAATATTGCATTCAGAGGCACTCATCCATTGTGCCATGTCACCAGCCATATTTTGCATTTTTTTTAGAGACAGGGTCCTATTGAGTTGCTTTGTGCCTCGCTTTTGCTGAGGCAGGCTTTGAACACTCCATCCTCTGGCCTCAGGCTCCAGAGCCGCTGGGATTAAAGGCGTGTGCCACCATGGTTGGCTTAGAATTTTAAGGTATAGATTTGGTTGTAAAACTCTTGATGTGTAAGTTTTATTTGCTGTCCCTTTAAAACCTTCAGTTTGCAATCTAGATTTGACAAGTACCCCAGTGGATGCAACAAACTTGTAGAGGTTTTCAAGTGGGAAGTTTGATCACTAGATAAAAAAACTAGAAATTAAGATGAATTGATCATCAACACATCTCTAAACTGAAGGGTAGTCTCTGGAGAGGAAAGCACCATGGTTACCATTGTAAATTAATGCTCTCTCTCTCTCTCTCTCTCACTGTCACCAATTTTTTTTTTTTGGTATTGGGGATTGAACTCAGGGCTAATCTACCACTGTATTACAACTCATTTTGAAATGGCCTCACTGAGGTGCCCAGGCTGGCCTTGGACTTAGTGTCCCTTTGCCTGAGTCTCCGCAACAGCTGGAATAGTTGGCATGTGCCACTGCACTGGGGTTTCCTGTTGATTTTATTTAAATAACAATGGATGAATTATTGCTGATTATTACTGTAGAATGTGCATGCATCTTCTGAAAATATGAAGGCACTCTGATGTTCAGAACTGATTCTGAGAAATATTATTTTCTTTAATGAGAAGTAATAGAAATTTTCTTTTTAATTTCCTATTCAGTCCTTGGGCTAAAACTCAGGACATTACAAATGCTGGGCAAGTGCTCTCCCACTGATTACATCCCCAGAATTTATATTCTAATTTTCAATTTAAAACTTAATTCAGCGGGCTGGGGATGTGGCTCAAGCGGTAGCACGCTCGCCTGGCATGCGTGCGGCCCGGGTTCAATCCTCAGCACCACATACCAACCGCCGAGAACTAAAAAAAAAATAAATATTAAAAATTCTCTCTCTCTCTCTCTCTCTCTCTCTCTCTCTCTCGCTCTCTCCTCTCTCACTCTCTCTTTAAAAAAAATAATTAAAACTTAATTCATTTTTTATTGGTAATAAGGATTGAAGACAGGATTTCTCTACAAGTGACTTACATTTGCAACCCTTTATTTTTTATTCTGAGACAGTATGTCAATAAATTGCTGAAGTTGGCCTCAGCCTCCAAAATAGCTGGTTAAGAGGTGCATTGATACTTCCCACTTTCATTTTCTTCTTTGAAATATATTGGTTAATTATGGTTTGAAGCATAAATTTACCTTTTTGTAGTTTCGGGAGTTGTAAGTTGAAGCCAACAGTGATTAAGTCAAGCAATCTTCAAATGAATTAAACTCACTTTTAATTGTCTTTAGAAGAGTACATCTATGGGTTGAGAGGTGGAAAGCATAGACATATGTCATAAAGACTGTCTACATTTACTATAGTCATTGAATCAGAGAGAGAGAGAGAGAGAGAGAGATTGATTTTACATGGGTATCCAGAGCAAACACGTAATGTAAGTAAGTCTGAAATCATCCTAAACTTTATTTGTCCCAGTATTAAACTTGCCCAAATTAATGAGAAAGTTGTTTTTTTTTTAAATCTAGATCATGCTTATCTCATTTTGTCATTTGTGTCATAGAAGATACTCAACCTGTCTATATTTTTATATCTAGATTTGTATTGCAGGAAGTTAATAGAAAGATTATGCATGACTCAACTGAAAAAGCAGTGAACAAAGCCCTTTTATAATTGTAATTTTTTCTTCAAGATAGGAGGATAACACTCTTGTCTCCCACTTTCCTCTCACTCCACCCTCTATATTTTTGGTTTCAGAAACATGGATTCTCATGCCTTGCAAGACTTCCAGAGTGCACTCACATGCTCCATTTGCATGAATTACTTCTTAGAACCCATCACTATAGACTGTGGACACACCTTTTGCCGACCCTGCCTCTACTTCTGCTGGGAGGAAGCCCAAACACCCAGGTGCTGCCCTGAATGCAGAAAAATAGCAGAGAAGACAGACTCCAGGACCAACACTGCCCTCAAGAAGCTGGCCTCTCTCTCCAGACAGGCCAGACCTCGCTCTGTCAGCAGCTCTGGGGAGCAGATCTGCAGGAGAAATGGGGAGACAAAGGGGCTCTTCTGTGAGGTGGACAAGAGCCTGCTCTCTGCACCCTGCTCTGAATCACCCGAACATGCGGTTCTTAGCTACAGCCCAGTTGCCTGCATGGCAGAGGAGAACAGGGTGAGTGATGTAACCTAGAACCTGTAGGGTCCAGATCAAAGAGAAGAATGAAGACTTGTGATAATGAGGCGGATAAGCATGCAGATGGTAGAGGTGGTGATGTTTCCGTGAAAATGTGCTGTATAAATGCTGATCAATTTGACACTAAAATCATAAATAAGTTAAATGCTCATGAAGGGAATTTCCTCTAGAAATATTGTCTAAAAACAGGACATGGTGGCTATGCCAATAATTCTAGCTCTTCAGCAAATGTAGGCAGGAGGATGCTAAGTTTGCAGCCAACTTGAGCAGCTTAGCAAGACATTCTCCTTCTTTTCTTTTTTTAAAGGGCTGGGATATAGTGCAGAGGTAAATTATTGAGTACTATGTGTGAAATTTTTTTTTCAGTACCCAGTACCAAAAAACAAATTAAAAAGTAAATATATTGTCCAAATGTGTGAAATTGGGCATCAGTACAGCAGATGGCTAGCACTAGGAACATGAACTTCTGTTACTGAAGCCTAAACCCTTTTATAGTGAGACTATATAAAAACTGCTTTCTTGGAAAATAGACTGTATTATTTATGGACTCCTTTAAAAATCTTATTTTTTCTTCTACTTTACCCAATAGTAAAATTAATTTGTACTATTTTGTAAAAATTGACTCTTTAAAACTCAAGATTACTGTTCTACCAAACACTGCTTTATTCTAGCACACAAAAGATGAAGCCTACAAGACTGTCTTCCCAATCACTAAAGCCTATGGTAATTTTGCAGGAGAAAATTGTAAAGAAAATGGATCCTTTATGGCAAAAGACTCAGGAGATGCAAGATAATCTAAATAAAGAAATTAGAAAATCTGAGTCTTTTGTGGTAAGTTTGAAAGGTTTTATTTTTATGCAGATTAAAATGATGCTATCAGCTGAATTGGAGCTAACATTGAAGGATAGTGTTTTCCTCTCAGACAAGGCAGTGACATCTAGTAATATTAAAAATGTAGTGGCCAACACAAGCTAGTGTGAAGAATACTAGTATATAGGGTGAATGAGGTATGACTGTTTTTTCTTGTACAACTTTGGAGATTTGGATAAATCTTCCCAGACACTGAGAATAAGACAGTCTTAGTTTTAGAGTCGGAAGAGAAATAGATTTTCAGCTATGGGCAAAGTGGAATATTTTTTAAATTCACAAAACAGTGTGTATAAAAATATGTTAGAATATGTAGAAGAATCAGACAAGGAACAAAAATAAAAGAGAAGATTGAGGTAAATAAGAAATAATTCATTAAGAACACTGAAGTGGCATCATAGGGAGATAGGCTGGGATTCTGCAGAGATCTTGATTTAATCAGGAGAGAGACAAGAAGCAGAAAGTCCAGTAGACAGTACTAGTAGATATTTAAGACACTTTGCAGGCATCAGGTGGAAAGTATATGAAGTACTTGCCTGATGTTAAGACAATAATATTTGAAGTTTTACATTTTCTTTTGAATGTAATCTTTTTTAATGAATATATCTGCAGGACTATGTAGTTTTAAGGAGAAACATGATCAAAGTTCAATATCAAATGATGCATCCGTTTCTCCTTGAAGAGGAGAGATTTCAACTGGAGACACTAGAAAGAGAAGCACAGGAAATTTTAGAGCAACTCAGAGACAGTGCAATCAGAATGGCCCAACACAGAGAAAAGCTGAAGGAAATGTACAGAGAGCTGACGGAGTTGTGCCACAAATCTGACATGGAGTTGCTCCAGGTGACCAAGGTGGGTTTTTCCTGAGATAGAGGAATTCTTGTCTGGGCAATGTTGTCTGCAGACCCCACTGTGCTGAGCTGAGTGACAGGAGATCCTTTACACCCATCATTGTCCAATCACTGTCTTTGTATATTCTGTTAATCTTGAGAGACTGTAAGTCATTTAGAAGGTAAACAAGACAAAATTCTTGTATCATTAAGACTATGATACACACAGAGAATTATCCAAAACTCAGTGATCATAGGAAAGTTAATTGTGTTGAGGAAATATTCAGTTTATGTTTCCCAACTCCATTATCACACTCTGTTCTCCTGCCCAAAAGCAGCTGAGGCTTTGCCCCTCTCTTAGACAAGATGTACAGAGTTTGTTAGTCAATTACAATGCACTATTTTTCAAATAGATCCCTATTTAGTTTTAATTTTCAGAGATGGTCAAATCTGTTTTGGGAACTAAGACAGGAGTCGAGTGACACTGGAAACTTGGTCCTGTTGCATCAGTGCACAGATCCTTTGTAAGCTCCATCCTTCTCAGTGCACACCAAGGCTGTCTTTCACATTTAATTTTGGCTTTGGTATTAACATAGTCTAACGTGATTACTCAGAGAAAAAAATGTTACACACACACACAAACACTCATACACACACATACACACACACACAGGCAACAAAGTACCAGAGAGAATGCAGAAGAACAGTGTTCACTTTATTAATATTATCTCTTTCTTTTTTTCTTTTAGGACTTAGGGGACGTATTTGAAAGGTGAGTTTTATGTATTAATCTCTGGTTTATGAGAAACTTGTTTGTATCTTGAAGAAGATAAATTTTTGTTTTCAGTTATTAACATCTTTGTCCGTAGATATTTAACATTTTGTTTGAAAAGAAGCTCTGAGGTAATATGTTCCTTGGTCTCAAAAATGACCTTTTGTGGCTGAATTCAACTATACCTAAGAATGATTTGGTGTTCTGGGCTTTGTTGCACCCATTCCTTCTATGGACTCCAGCCCAGTCCCAATAAGCCTGACTAAGGAGATTTTCATAAGGTATCACACAAAAGAATCCAATTCTAGTGAGGTAGAATATAAACAAGATAGGAAAGAATAATTCTCCCTAGGATGGGAAAAGGAGGGGAGCTTCATTACCATAAGTAACAATGACCAGATCCTGTTTCATCATGGCAAAGCCCCTTTTCAGAGGGGAAGGGCTGCGTGAGAACCCTCAGGATCAGTGCTACCAGGCTGTACTAGATTCCCTCCATGGGCAGAGATGATTAAAGTTGCTGGCTCAAGGAATTTTCTCATTTATAAACCAATGACTGTATCATTGGTGACCTCTGTGCACCAAAGTCCCAAAAGTTGAACAATCTGCTTTCTGTAAGAAATCCAGGATCTTTGCATTTCCCAAGGTTGATTCAGAAATACAGGGAGGAGATGACAATTTTTTTTTTAAGTTTGATAATGTTTGAGAAGAATAAAGACTCGATATTAGTGCATGTGATTTAGAAAAAAAAAAGTATTATACAATCCCAAGAGTGTTGAATAAAATGTATACCTAATTCACCAACATGGGCAATTTCTACAATATCTTGGATTAAAAGTGGTAATTTTGTAATGATTTTGTGTTTGATCTTTGGTTTGAAAGTGTAACTGATGTCATTCTTTACAGAATCGAGTTGCTGGAGATGCAGAAGCTCCAGCCAGTGAACCCAGAGCTCTCTTCATTACACATCACTGGAATCCTGGATATGCTGAACAAGTTCCGAGGTAGGAATGGGCCCTGTGGCATTCAGGTTCAATTATATTAGTAGGTTCCTCAAAAAAAATGCTTTCCATTTTTAATTTTTTGAAATGAAAACATTTATATATTTTTTTCCTGTCTGGTCATAATACAATGATCAAGACCACATTGGTTAACTTGTAGTTCAGATACATATTTTAATTATGATACAGACAGTATAAGAGAAGGAATATTATTGGTGTTTTGTGGCTATTAAGCAATACAATGCTTACTTCTCAGAGCAGTCATAAATATTTTGTGTTATTTCAGTTTATTCTAATTTTGAAGATTTAAATATGATATTTGTGGTTTTCAATCTATTATATATTCAAGTGTATTTATGATGTGCAATGAGCAAATAATAATTACTATTTTTAAAATATAAGTTTTTAGTAAACCAAAAAATGACTAAATTTCTCATAAATGGAACAATTTTAATACCATCAGATGGAAATCAAAACAACTGAAAGGTAAGTGATCTTTGAACATGACCCAGACATGTTTGTGCCCCACTAGAGAAGAGGTCTAGATATCAGAAGGCTGAAATCCAACTTTCATTGAATGTATGGTCTCAGTAGATAATGTAATTCAGAGATTCTTTTCAGTAAAGGGTACAGATGGTTGCTTTCCCTCAAATTATTTGAAGTGTGATAATGAAGCAGGCACAATCATAGCAAAGTAATGTCTACTTATTAATGGTATTAAAACAACTCAAGAAGAGATTTCGATTAAAGAAAAAAGGACTTTTGGGTTTTTTTCTGAAACAAACCATCCAAAACTAGATATTAAATCACCCTTCATATAGCAGAGAATACCTTCAGTTTTCTTTTGACTGCCAAAATAATTTAAAGATTTCTGGGTGCTAATGAGGGCATAGGAACCATTCTTCATACATGATTGAGTTTGAAATCTCTTTACTCTCTAGAGTTTCTTTAAGGAGGAGTCAATAAAGAGATTGATTAGGTAGATAATCTTTGCCCAAGGCACGCAGACACCATTTACTGATCTGATTGGTTTTTGTTTGTTTGTTTGTTTGTTTGTTTGTTTGCAGTACACAGTGGACTTATTCAAGGATGGGCCAATCGATATATGAGTCTTCCTGATGAAATTAGAAATAGGTTATTTGGAGGTGATGGTGCAAATGAAAATCCCCAGACACTGGAGAGTTATGTTATATGGGGTGTTGAGGCTTTTAACTCTGGTAAACACTATTGGGAGGTGGATGTGGGGAACACCTCCAACTGGATTATAGGTGTGTGTAAAGATTTTACAAGTGACAGTTTTGAATTTAAGAAAGGTTTTGTCTTATTTTCCTCGAAGAAGAACAATCACTGTATTCTCTCCACCAACTCCCCATATTTAATTCATTATTTGCAAAGGCCTGCAGGTCGAGTTGGAGTATTTCTTGATTATGAAAATGAAACTCTGAGCTTCTATGATGTTTGCCGAGGTTCCCTCATTTACAGTTTCTTTTCTTCCTCCTTCACATCCCCTCTAACTCCTTTTCTTGTCTTTGGTTCTCCATAAAATTGAGGTTTTCCTAGGCATGGTTTCACATGCCCTTAATCCTTGCTACACAGGAAGCTGTGGCAGGAGGACCACAAGTTTTGAGGACAGAATGGACATTTAAAAGAGAGATAAAAATGGGGGTCAAAGGACAGTTGAAGGTCAGTAGTCCAGCACTTTCCTAACTTGTGTGAGTCTCTGTGTTCATCCACAGTAATGAGGAAAGAAAAAATAAAGAAAGAAATTTGTAAAAATGAAAGGAAAAACTGAGAAAATTCAAAAAACTATGATAATTTGTTGGTGAATGCCCAAGTCTGAAGAAACTGTGTTCTTGGGAGTTTCTCATGTTATGTTACATGCCTACACATGATGTCTGGGGGTCTGTTTTAACTTAAGGAAGTATAATCATTTTATGGCCATAAATTGTGATAACCACATTGAATTTATAAATTTGTTCATTAAATTTTATTTTAATAAAGTGTTGTGAAACCACCATTAAATGATTTGAGGTTATTTTTCAGTCCCTTCAAAGAAATTCAATACCTATTAACATTAACTTCCCACTCATTCCCACTTCGCACTACCTGGAATTCTCTTAACTGTTTAGGTTTTTATGGATTTGTGTATTTCAGAAAGTTCATGAAAATGGATATGTATTGTTTTTGTATCTTTTCTCACTTAGTATAAAACTTTCAAGGCTCATCAACAATGCAACCTATGAGTTTAATATACATTTTTTAAATCAAACCTGTGGCAGAAGGATGAAATGATTTATATCTTAGCTTACTAATGAACAGAAAGCAGCTAAAGTGATTAGATTTCTCTCAAGTATGACCTAGCTGGATAGATCTAGGTATCTGACAGATAATTTCTGCAAGTCCTAGTCATTCATCATATCTCAGTTCAAAGGTTTTTCAAGAAAGCCATCCTGCCTCCATATACCAGGATAGTTTCTTTTATTCCACACTCCAAGTATACTATACTATCTTCTAATATGCAACAAATGCTCCTCAAATTGATATTTACTTATTGCCCCTAGACTCCAAATTCCAAGATCAGAAGGGTAGTACTACCATATTCTTATTATCCAAAATGCAATTCTTAGAAGGTAATACATGGACTGGGGATGTGGCTCAAGTGGTAGGGTGCTCGCCTGGCATGTGTGTGGCCCGGGTTCAATTCTCAGCACCACATACAAACAAAGATGTTATGTCCGATGAAAACTAGAAAATAAATATTTAAAAATTTCTCTCTCTCTCTCTCTCTCTCTTAAAAAAAGAAGGTAATACATGATACAAATGGAGTGAAAGAGTGGATTAATTAACCAATAAAAGTTATATCAACAAATACCAGTATAGCACTAAGAATACTTCCCAAAATGCAAATAACAAAGGAAGAAAATACTAATAAATAATTTTAATAAAAGTCAAGTAATAGGTGATTTCCAGATTCATAATCTTTTATGGGCTGCATCTGAAAGTCCCTGAAAGGGCCATGGGTTTAAAGGCTCCTTCCTGAGATGTGCTGTTGGTTCAACAGTTATACAACCTTGGTGGTATGCAAGATGAAAAAGGGTTTCCCAGGTGGGTGGCCCAGCACCATGAGTAGACCCATTGAGACAGAATTGCAGACAACTGAGAAGTGTTGGAGATGGGATGCAGATTTTTGTCTTGGCAGTCAGTCTGATCCCTGAGCCCTCCTCAACTAAACAAGTCTGTTCACTTTCTTACAAATCCACATCCAATGAAGAAAAACGTGCCAGTTCAAAGTGGTTGCGTTTTGTTCCAAAGGAGAAGGCAACCACACCTCACCTTTGGTTTCTCCTGTTTCCTGTGGCACCCCCCACCGCTCCGCCAGGTGACTGTTATGCCCCATACTCCAGAATAGAGGTAAAAATAGAAGCACGGGTAAGACTGAGGTGGAATCTGAGCAGCTATTCCAAGAGGACCACCTAGAGGAAGGAGGCTCAGGCAATTCAAATGTGGAGCAAGAAGGTGATGACCAGAAACCTGTTTGGAGGGTTAAACTGAAAAGGCTATGTGTTGTGTTAAGGAGGAAATGGATTCGCTTGCACACCTCACAGTGGATGGAATCTGGCACTACTGGGATAACAAAGCCATTCCACCTTCAGAAGATTCCTCAGAAGAAGCTGAAGTCTTATGTCATATATAGGGCCAGCCTTCAGAGTGTCCTGAAATTGGCCACCTTATAAGTCTTGCTTGCATATGGAGGTTTTTATGCAAACTTGTAGAGCATGGACATCCCTTTTGTGATCGAATTTGGTCACTAGAAACATAACAATAAGACTATGGATGTGAATGTAGCCATATGCCCAAGCGCGACTGATTTTGGAACCCAGGGTGGAAGAGTGATTTTGAAAGAGTAGCTTTGGCAGTTGCAGAAACTGAAGGCTAGGGGGCATACAGTTACTTTGAGTTGGAAAAACGAATCTCAATTTTAGCCTTTTTGTATCACATGTGTTCAGCATTCTCTTTTTAACAGATCAGAAAGGATATGTGAACTGCATGATTTTTAGAAGCCCCCACACACACAGAAACTATATTTTGAGTCATTTATAACCGCATTAAAAAAAAAACAGTGTCAACAATGTAATTTTGTAATGACTTAGAAAACGGTGAGGGATGGCAATGAAAACATAATCTCCAATTTATGATCGGAAGAGATGCAGATGAGAAATATAATTTTAAAAAGTTATGTTTCCGAATACATTAAACTGTTACTTTTCTTTGAGAACGCACTCTATTATATGGAAAAATTACTATATATATGGAATATAGGCTTACTGTTTTTTACTTAAAATTTTTCATCAACTCTTCCACTAAAATAAGCCTTTGGTGAGATAAGTTTTAAACATGGTCATGATGTTTAAAACTTAAGAGACCTTTTTTTTTTTTAAATCATTCTTTTAGTGGTGGTGGGAATGAATTATACTCAGTTCCATCCACCAGAATCCATTGCTGCCTAGATTTAGTAGTCTACTAATGAGCTCAGCCTCACTATTTTCTGTCATGCCTGGTGAGTGGCACACATCTGTAATCCCTAGCAGCTTGGAGATAGAAGTAGGAGGATTGCAATTTCAAAGCTAGCCTCCAGAAATTAGCAAGGCTCTGAGCACATTTGTGAAACCCAGTCACAAATATGACTCAGTAGTGAAGTAGCCCTGGGTTCAATCTCTGCTACAAAAAAAAAAAAATCATTTATCCAACATTCACCTTATTAAACAGTTCTCTCAAGAACTGTTCAGAGAGGAAAACTATATGAAAAAATAAACCTTCATATAATTAAAAACACAATATTTGATTTTGGTACCTTTACCAACAATCAGTTGATTTTAGATGTCTGTGCTTATGTCTGGGCCCTCTCTTTTAATCCATAAATTATATACAAAATGAGTCTTTCAAAGACCTTTGTCTTTAAAATAACCTCATCTTCTCTTGTCAAAATGGAGGCCATCAGTTGGCAAATTCTATTTTCTCCTCCACTAGTCTATCATCTCTACTTATTTTGTGTTTAACAAGCTGCAAACTTAAAGAAAGTTTAATTATAAAGAAAATTTACTAAAATTACACAAGAGCCTGGCAGCCTTTTGACACTCTTCCTGGGCATCAAATTTATGATTGTGTGTTGATGGAGAAGAAGCAAGGAAAACACTAAATACAAATGGGAAGGATGTGGGCTGTTGGGTACTTAGTTAACCAGGAAAAACACAACATGCTGAAAAAATAAGCAGGATTTAGAAGTCAGATGAATTCTGAGTTTCTGACATGTCTTGATAACAATTTTGGACTCAATATAATTATGATAGATCAAAGCACCAGGTATGGTGAGTTAAGGAGTAAGAAAATACACACATCCCAATGAAAGAGAAAGCAGCAAAGGAGTCTAAGAAGGTAACTTCAGGGAACTACAGTTTATGGTATCTAAAGCAGAGCAAAGCCTGATGAGTGAAAAACAATTACTACATGAACTTTACCATAAACAATAATTCTTTAAATTTCCTCTCTCTGTCAGTGCAGCCACCATCTACTCTGAGTACAGGGCAGTGGCACTCCTTGTACCTGGTGAAGGGGTGAGCCCAAGCAGTGCAAGGGCCACAAGGGTATGTAGAGCTCATCATCTGCTACAGCATTTGCTTCAATTGCAAGAGGAAGAGCACCTCCAACTTCAAGAGCAAACTTCGGGAATGAAAAGAAAATCAGAAGTTTGCACAGGAGACAGTGGATTTTCCAAGTTACAGGATCTTAAAGATTCTGAAGCTGTTCATAAAGTCTTCCTTGAAGAAGTACAGCTTGGTGAAGAGTTACTACCTCAAGGCAAACTTGAGAAAGCTGCAGACCATCTGACAAATGCAATTATTGTGTGTGGACAACTGCGTCGGTTGCTGCCTGTGTTAACAGCAAATTCTTCTACCACAGGTGTTGCAGATGTTGCTAACCAAGCTCCCAAAGACTAGTCACAGAGTTTTAAGCACTCAGAACTTGGTTGAAAATCCTGTGAAATGAAAAACAAATGCTGAAATAATAAAGTCTCACTGAAAAAGATTTTTAAAATTCTTAACTTGAATTTCATAATTTGAAAGTTAAACAGCTCTGGAGTGGGGGAATGGCAAATATATTTGTTATAGAATGTCCTACACTGAAATCTACCAAAGTTAATGATTACTTTGCATAGACCCATTTGTTTATCTTTCCCTTTGAAAAAAAATGTATCTTGGTAGAGAATCGTTTTTCATTTAATACGCACACTGTGAGTCGCGAATATACCATTAAAATATACATACAGTGTAACATTTATTAGGTTAAAAACACCCAGATCTCAGTTTGAAGATAGGCAAGAAGAAAAGATTGTAGAAGATAGCTGAAGTATAGACATCTTTTTAAGTCAGTACATTTTACTGTAAATCAGAAAACTGCATAAAACTTGATCTTTGTGAAAACCAAGCAGTACAATCTTTGAGAGACCATTTTTTTAAAAAATTAAATCTCTTGTACACACGGGGTGGGCTGCTATGCTCTATTAACAGCTTTACCTCTGGTCTATGTATCAATCTTGAAATGTTTTATTTAAATTAGTTAGTTTAATGTGTTCAGGGTATTTTTATTCTGCTTGAATTAGTATTTTCAAATTGATATTTTTAAAAATTGCATAATATCTTGTTGATTTTCACTGGAAGTAAATAATTTTATTACTATTCTATAAACTAATCTGAAACCTAATATTTAGTTAACTGGGATGTTCATATCTCTTAACTCACATCTGGTATTCTTAGGAGACAAACATTTTAGGCCTCTTTCTCAGGTACCCTCTGGGGATGTGGTCCTGAACCTTTAAACAGTGCTTCCTGCTGGTGACACAGCATGCTTTAGAGGGGTGAAGACCTGTACAAACAAGCTGGTTAGTGAGTTATACTGGTAGATCCCAAAAGCAGTGTGGTGATGACTGGCCAGAGTTTGAACACAGGCAAGAAATAATCCTCTGGTGAAGCTGAGAGTAGATAGAGGGTCAGAGACAGAATAGAGGCATGAAAGGGGAGGAGCACATAGCCCAGCAGGAAAAGAATGGGCCCAGAGAAATGAGGGCTGGCTGGAGGGGTGAGGGACATCTTAGATTGACCATATTAGTAATGCACCATGATCTGGGTATCACTGAATTCTGTGAAGAAAATTGACTTCATTCCAGCATTAGAAAAGGCAGTGAGTGATAAAGAGCATTTTCTTGTTTAAATGATAAGTTTGGAGCTTCAAAAGTAATTACCTTTCCTTTCTTTTTTCTTTTTTCTTTTGCTTTCTTTATTTCTTTCTTCCTTTCTTTTTTTGCACCAGGGATTAAATCCAGGAAGCACTTAACCACTAAACCAAATTTTCAGCCCTTTTGATACAAGATCACTCTAAATAGCTTAGGGGCACATTAAGTTGCTAAAGATGACTTCAAACTTGGGATCCTATTGCCTCAGATTCCTGAGCCATTGGGATTTCAGGTGTGTGCAATTATGCTGGCTAACAACTACAATTTTTGAAAGATACCTCTGGTTAAAAACAGAAGTCAGCTGTCTTTTCCTCAGAAACATGATTGCTGAACCCTCATCATTCCTATCTTGAGTTTTACTTAGTGGTGAAACCAGGAAGTCCTGATGCTGGACAAATGATACTCAGGAATTGAGAATAAAGGAATCCTACATTTAAGTAGCATAATAGCATCTTGAATGCCATGAGTTGACATTGCACACTTATGTACAAGTGTGCAAAAATATGATAGTTAACTTTTAAAACCACAAATTTATTATTTAAAGAAGAAAATGGCCTTGATCACTTACTGCCTCTTCTACTGCTGGAGTAAAGTCAATTTTCTTCACAGAGCCCAGTGATACCCAGTTCACAGTGCACTACTGCTGAGAGCCATTGCCAAGTAGGAATGACGCATGGCAATTTCTTTGTCAGCCTACTCCATGTTGCTTAGAGGAAGGACTCTCCATTGTGGAAATGGGCTTGCCTTTGGACCCAGGTCATTTGCAGTGACATTGCATGTATGCTTGAGTAAGGAGACCTTGCTCAAGGACAAGGGCGGATCCGGGTTTAGGGCGGATCAGGTTTTAGGGAGTATCCTGCTCCTTGGGTTTAGGGCAGTTCTAGGTTTAAGGTGTACCCTGCTGGGAATAGGGCATATCCTGCTGCCTCAGGCACACCCGCTCCTTGAGTTCCCGTTGACTTCTCGGGGATTCAGAGAGTATTTGGGATTCAGAACGTGGATTTTGCACAGAACGTGGATTTCCCCAGAACGTGTGTAGAGTGCCGGTGTGAGTACAGGAATAAAGAATTGCTGTTTGAATCTACAAGGCTGTGAGTGGCTCGTGATTTTGTGCCCAGCCAGAATGCGGCACACTACTTTGAAATGAAACCTGTATTTGCTCATATGATATACATCTTTGGGGAAAGATCAAATGTTTCATTTTAATTTGCACTTACAGTGAAAGACAAATTAAAATATAGACCATCCTGGGGATTGGAGTGCTTCTGTGAACAAATAACTGGAACTATGTTTATATTTTAGTTGAAGTATATAAAATTTCCTGTAGTGTACATGATAGGCAATCAGTAAATGTTTGATTCCTCTTATCTCTGAGTAAGTTTGATATTTTTACCATCTTCTACCTGTCTTTATGACCATTTCAAATTGATGTAGGGATCTTAGTGTTAATGAAATTCAGAAAAGATAATGAGAAGATTGGTGTATCATGTGGATAACAATCCTCTTTACTTGTAATGCAAAAAAAAAAAGTTTTGTTTTTGCTTGTGCACTCAGTTGTTTACAAATAAATTCTCCTATACCTTGGCAGTCTTATGATTCCCTTCTTGGGACCCATATTATGATTGTGTATTGAGAGAGTAGGTCACATTCATTGTGCTGATGGAGAAGAGGGGAAGAGATTACACTGAAGATAGGATGTGGACATTGTGTGTGTGTGTGTGTGTGTGTGTGAGTGTGTGTGTGTGTGTGTGTTATCATTGTCAAAGATGAACTTACATGAGCCAAAATTATTTTGTATTCTCTTTATCCTCATGGATTTACTAATTCCTTAAGACTCAGCTCAGTCATCACTGGAAGAAGGGGAACCTGCCTTTCCTAAGCTGTGCTACTGGGTGTTCAACCCAGGGATAAATTTGGAATCCTTATGCCTCAACCTCCAGAATAATTTGAATTGCAAGCATGCGCCCCTCTATTTTGATGTTAGTTACTACTTTGTGAAGGTAACCACTTATTGAAACATCTCATTACTGTAATCTTTTCCATATAACATTTCATTATTAGTTATATTCAGTTAATTACTACTTGGTAACTTATTTAGATATAAAAATTTGTGTAGATGAAATATATCTTTAAAAATATATTGAAGCTACCAAGTGTGGTGACATATGCCTGTATTCCCAGAGAATCAAGAGACTGAAGCAGAAGGGTCCAAGGTTTGAGATCAGTCTCAGCAACTTATCAGTATCAAAATAAAATATGAAAAGTGCTGATATGAAGCTCAGTGGTTAAGTGTGCCAAGTGCCCCTGAGTGTGATCTTTGGTATTTAAAAAAAAAAAAAGAAAGAAAAGAAAAGAAATCTGATATAAAAAAATAGTCTTTGTTCATATGTCATTTTTTGAATCATGATATCTTTTGACAAATTTAAGTTTACTCAAATTGCTTTCAACAAGATCATTACTTTTTTCATTTTTGTGCCTTTGTCATATTTCTAAATTCAAAATCAAATCAGCATGCCAGATAATTGAATCTGCACTTTTACTTTTCTCAAATTACCCCCAATAAATCATTGGTATTCCAATTTTCAATTCTAAAGGCTGGTAGAAATTTGGCAGGAGTGAAAGGATTTAAATGGCCAGGACGAAAGTGAAGATGATAAAGTATTCTAGATAATAAAGAAGAAAGGGCAGACATTTGTGAGAAGAGAAAAATTTATGTTCAAATTGTAGGTGAAAATATTATCAGCTATGAAAATAGGATTGAGAGAAAGTTGTATAATAGAAATTTAAATATAACATTTCCTCTGGGTTATATTTGAGAAATCACAAAGAGAGTTGGAATGTTGTTCAGTGGTAGAAAGATTGGCCTGGGTTCTATCACCAGGGCCAGAGAGAGAGAAAAAAAGAGAAAAACCAGCACTAAGTGTGTTTGTAATGTATTAAGGAGATTAGTAAAGGAGTTAAATGGATCAAGGAATGGACTTGACCTTTTGTTCTTATGATACTCTATCCTGCATAAACCTAATCAGTATGGGGCTTTAACATTCCCATATAATATAAAGGTTTCCTGAAGAAAGAAAAGAATATATATATATATTCTCTTCAGAGGCACTTGAAGTTGGCTTTACTGTGGAAATGATGTCTGGTGATTGCAGCTGTTGTCCAGAGAGCCCAGAAGACACAGAACCCCTGAGCCACTTAGATGAATTTTCTTGCAACCACTAACAAGACCAATTATAGAGTCTTCAGGTGAGTACAAAATTCTCAGTAAATGAACTCATACTTTTTCCCTTACTTTTTTTTTCTAAATTCACTTGTGAGAAGGCTTTACAAATAGTTGCTGAAGCATATTTAATAAAAATCATGTAATTATTTTTAGTTCATGCTTGAACTACAGAATTTTAAACTATCATTATTTTGAAATGCAGAAGTTAATATATTTTATTTTATGTTCCATGTGTGTCCAAAAAACACCTTTTGATGTCATGTAGTTCTATTTTGAGAGTGGTATCTAAGTTTAATTGGAAAACACTGAAGAATTCACAGAATGCTGTTTTCTGAAACTTCAGGTTACAGCTTTGGTATATGAAGTATCCAGTGGAAATCCAGAATCTGGTGATGGCTTTGGAAATATAACATTTGTGAAAAAAAAGAATGAGGTGCCAGAAATGGGAGGGTTTTCAATATTGATTCTGGTTTAGAAAGGGGAATTTTGATGACCTCCACTCATTCATTCTAAAAGCACAGTGTATTTATTGTAAAATCCAGTTGCCATTTAAACACAGTTTGCATACTTCCAAATGTGGATGACCTTTTGGATAATAAGTCTGATATGATTGTGGATGTGTTGTTCTCACTTATTTTTGAATATTAATTTTATAAAACTCTTTTTGAATACAGAACTCAGAATATATCCTATGCTTTTTTTAACTATCACTTATAAAATAGTTGGAGGTTTAAAACAAATGTGGTGCTTTTTTTCATTGCAACCATTTTGCAGAGTAAGTTGTGACCATAAACAAAATGTCAGGGATTGTGTTTTTCATTTGTTTCTTTACTTTCTTGGGTGAATGTTATTTTATCTCAGTTACGCTCTGTGTCCTATGATTAAGTTTGTTTTTATTTTCATTTTTCAAAGGACATTGATGTAAGAGGTATTACACCAGAAAAGACAAGATTGGTAAGAGCATAGTAGCTACAATATCTGCAATGTATTCAAGTTTTCTTAGGTAATAGATGTACTGAAGAGACTATAGAAGGGGTAAAACTCTCATTGAGTCTTCAATATAATAAACAGAAAGCCAACTAAAATGGTGAGTGCTATAAATCTCCTGAAACTTTGTTGTTTGAAAGGAGATATGGTCTAATTCTCGAAAATATTTGTTTTCAACTTCAGGGGCCTGAAGCATTTGTCAGTCAGTCACTGATTACAGGCTCACCTTCTACCCATAGAAAACAGTTGGAGGCATGTCTGGGGTGTTCATTGGATTATATTGTATTACTTCCAGCTCCTTATCTGCAGCTTTAGTGATACCTGTTTGGGTTGCCCTTAGAAAGTGGCCTTACTTAGGGCACTACAGAAGGGAATTCCTTTCCCTTTTATAGAGTTATCTTTCTTTTATCATATTATTCTATCTCCAGGGCAATTTTTATTTTATCTGGAGCTTTTTGAATGAGTAGACTGGCATTTGTATTATTGATGTATGTTATTTAAGGGAGGTTCTGCTAAGATTTGGCAGGAGCATCCAGGTTAAAAGAGGTTGAGATTTCAAATACTGTGAGTGCAGCATATAAAAAGAAGCATAAATTTTATTTTAGAAGTAGATAATCTTCCATTTATGTTGTTAAGTCTAAACTACTTAAGGAATATATTGCAGGTTGGTTTTATTTTTTTATTAACCCCTAATGAAAGAAAGTAATGTTTTTGCTCTTTCTCTTTAGAAATACAGTATCACACATACTACAGGACTTCTAAAAATAATTTATCTACTGAATTGTGAGACTGAAGAATTTTAAACTCTTGTTGAGATGTTTGCACAACTGACACTTTGTCAATGACCCAGAGGGAAATCTCAAAATATCATGATGTCACAGCTAAGGCCTCTGCTCAGACAAAAAACATCCTGAGACTACTGAAAAAATATAGAGAATAATGTCCAATATAATGATAGCAAAACATTCAACACAATCCTATTACATCTGGACTGAGAAAAATACATAGCTTTTAAGCATTTCTCTTCAGAAATGTATAAATGTAAATGGGTTAGAGTTTTCTTGTAAATTGAGGAAGTTGCATATATTGAATGCATTAGTTCTGGAAGTCAAAGAATCTTTTAAAAAAAATCTCATGAAAGGAAAAAAAAAAACTGAGAAATATCCACACTTCACCCCCCAAAATCCTGACTGCTTTTATCCACTTTTACAAAGAGAAGCAGGCCCAGTATTTCCAAGTGCACCCTGAGATAAACAACAAGGAGTTGACCAAGGTCCTATCTGAGAAAGAAAAGCAGCTCCCAGAAGAAATAAATCAGAAATATATTGAAGACTTCCCGAAGGAGAAAAAGGAGATTGAAGAAAACCTGGTTCAATTCAGAGAAAATCACCCTGATCTATCCCAGGACTCCAAGACATCTGATGTCTACAAGAGATGCCAAACCCAGACCCTGAAGAGACAAGCTATGATTAGCATAAGAACATGACCAGGACAGGAGGACAAGATTCCAAGTTGATATCAATAGACCAGTGGTCTCCATCAGCAGAAAGAAGAGAAGCAGGGTCTGAAGTCTTCGTGGAAGGATTCACTGGAGGTTTCTCACATGCCATCATCTATCAACCATCATTTCCTCACCAGGATCAAAACAGAACAATAAGGAAGAGTTTGAAGAAGAAGAAGAAAGTGACTCCTCAGTTTCAAGCAGTGAAGATGGACATGGTGGGTCTGAGGGCAGTGATCCTAGCTCACTTATCTTTCTCAGGGGAATCCTCAGACAGACTTCATCTGAAATTTATTTATATTCTAAAATTGTTATGGTCCTGCCTGAGAAATATATACAATAAAAGGAAGGTGTCCAGGTTGGAAAGAAGGGAATATGGTGCAGTAATTTTTACACCAAGTTTGTAAACCTGGGAAAGGAAGAATCAGTGGAAGTGTTACCAAGTGGAATTACACCGAATTAAGAGTCTAAGAATACAGAATGAGATGATTGTGCTTTGGAAGGCACACAGAACTAGACTGAATATTCTTGAAGTTTCAAGTTCTGCTCTCACTCTCTGTCTTCCAGAGGTGGTAGAGGGGATACCCATAAACCTGTCACCCACTTCTTCTATGAAATTTTCCCTCAAGGTGCTTCCAGTAAATCTTAAATTGGGGATATTGGATGGTAGTGGGTAGAGTTGGTGCCTTAAGAAATTTGATCAACTCCCAGTATCTCTCTCCCATATGAAATTGGGCAGAGCTATGTAGGCAGAAACATCTGTATATGTATATTTAACTCCTAGTCCTCCTCAATGAGACTTTGGTTACTAACATTTAAAAATGGAAATTAAAATTTAAAAAAACCATTTATTTTGTCTAAATAAACTCATCCATGGAGTCAAAGTTTTATAACTTCGAGAGCAGTTCTTATAAGTGATACCTGAATTTATTCTAAGCAGAAGCTCCAATTTCTTTCTAATGCCCCAGGTGAGTGAATCTCACCTTTTATACTCAGGATAGATAATTGCACAGATATAGACATGATAAATACACTACTCTGACTTTATCTTTTCTGACTTCAGTTTATGCACCAATATAAGAATGTATTGATTATTTTCATTGACTTGTGTTTTTGATTGTATATGTAAGTCTAGGACCTTTTTATAATTTCTCCCCTGAATATTCCTTGCTATTTTTATATTTTGTCCTCATGAATGTTAGCATCATAATAGTTGAATTATATTTGTATGAAATACATTGAGTTATCAGTGTTTAAATTGTTCTGAACTTTAACAATTATTTTCAGATAATAATGGAATTATTTACAATTACTGTACCTCTGCTATCTTTTCAGGACTAAATATGTTGCATGAGTATCCGGAACAATGTTGAACAAAAGCACTGAAATGACATGATCCTGATTTTCAATCTAAGTTTTATCAATTTTTTAACCATGAAAATCATGCTGATACACACATTTGAAATAAATTAGGACATAGTAAGACAATGAATTATTTTTATTATTAATCAGCTTGAATATATTGTGTTTACTAATTTGTCAAATACCTTTTCTCATAGAATGAATTTTTCTTATTGTATTAGGCAGGGTTTTCCACAAAGATAGAACTCACACACAGAGATGACTTCATTATGAGGAACTGACTCACACAGTTATGGAGGTTGGGAAGTCACATGATCTCCTGTATGCAAGCTGGACACTTTGTAAAACTGATGCTATAATTCAGTCTGATTCTGAAGACCTGGAAACCAGTGAAGCCAGTAGTATGAGTCACAGTCCAAGGTTAAGAGAAATACAATGAGATTTCTTAGCTCAGACAGTTTGGCAAGATATGGTAAAACCTTCCATCATTTGCTTTTTTGTTATATGTAGTACCTCAGTGGTATGGATGAGGTTCATTCATTTGGGGTAGGTAAACTACTGACTCCACTCATTCAAGTTGACACATAAAACTGTCACACTTAGTATTATTCATAAAGAAATTGAGTTTTGACATGCCTAGTGTTATTCCTTTGTCACATTCCAGAAATGAACCCCTTTGACTTTAAAATTATGAGTACAGCTTATGCATTTTTTTCTGCTTCTCTTAAGTTGGTAATATTATATTTAGAAACTGCTTCTGAACATTAAACTTACTACCTCTTATTTTTTACATTTAATAATCTATATTTGTATTGATACAGCCTCATGCCACTGAGTAATAAGATTTAAGGGAAATGTGATATGTACTAAGTATTTACCTAAATCCCAAAGATGTCTCTTACGGTCTTCTCTAGAAAAATTTTTTAAATGCAAACAAATAAAGGGAGAAATATCTCTCACCAACTCTTCCATACACAGAGTCTGGACTGAATTAGCTTGTACCCTCTTTTACTTTGCAGGAAATAGGATAAAGTATGGAATAACAAATATACAAGTGTTCCCCTAGGTACTATATGTTCACAGCACTCAAACTACCAGAGGAGGGGCAGGTTCCCCTTCTTCCAGTGATGACTGAGCTGAGTCTTAAGGAATTCATAAATCCAAGAGGGTAAAGAAAATGCAAAATTGTTTTGTCTCAAATAAGTTCTTCCTTGGCAATGATACCACACACACACACACAAAAAAAAAAATCCACATCCTGTCAATTCTATATTCAGTGTTATCTTCTCCCCTCTTCTCCATCATCACAGTTAATGTGACCTGCTCTCTCAATCCCTGGTACAAAAAATAATTATAATAATTGAAGGAAATAATTAACCTTGTTCTCTATTCCACATTATATTCCCCTGTAGTTCCAGTTCTGTCTAAATTTTCTTTCTCTCTTTCAAAATTGTATTCCTTATGTTTTCTCAATTAAGGATATACTTAATTTAAGCTTCCACCTTAAACCAAAGACATTCTTGTAAATTTTTGAGTTCTCAATTTTAGGTTTTTGACATCTCAAAAAAACATATGCAGTAGGTAATTGGCCTCAGTCTTTTATTTTTCCACTCAACTTTTCAAAGGAAAGATCATAGGAAACAAAAACAGGAGATTAAATCTCATAAAATCATAGAAATTAAATGCTAAAATATTTTCTAATATTTTTAATTGTTACATTATACTTGTACATAAGTAATTTTTTAAAAGTTATATTTTATCTGTTAAATAAAATGGATAAGATTTCACTGATTTGAACTAGTCCTCAACAATTCAAACCAAAATAGATCCACTGGTGCTAATATTCCCAACACTAAATGAAGATCAAATTGTTCATTGGTCCTTTTGAGAAACCAGAAGGGAATGACCTGTTACCTAAACAAGCCAGTTTTGCCAACATAGTAAGAGAATGTTTTGTGTTTTAACCCTTAGAAGGATAGCAAGGTGACACTAACCAGTTCACTTTGTCATATACACTTCCTTAGCTTCTGCTAAAACAACAGTATAAAAACTGTTGCTCTGTGAGACCTGGCATAGTGCCTCTCTATTTCTGTGTTTTATTTTATTTGTGCACCCCTCTATTTATAAACAAGATGAAATTAATGAGTTGCAAATAAAGCCAATATATTATTTAACAAAATTTGTAAAAAATTGTCTTTTAATGAATCCAAATAAAAGTTTTAATTACATTTAAAAGTATTTCTTTGAACAATTATAAGTAAAAGAGAGCAATGCAAAATAAAACAAAAGCAGTTATCAAATCAGAAAATCCCCAGAATTAAAACAAATTCAGGGAATTCCAGCCCAGAACTTGATCTAATAGCATTTACAGAAACTGGAAGTGAGATATAAAGACAACTTCATTGGTTCATGGGTTACAGAGGCTTCTTTGATTAATTGACATTAGATACTGTGGTTAAACACTGTAATAACTTGGTCTTTTAGGCTTTCTTATTTTGATTGATTGATTGATTGATTGGTTGATTGCTCTGAGAATTGAACCACTCTCAAGCCACTGGGATTATCAACATGAATCACAGCACCCAGGTTAGTCTGTTAGGTTTAGGGTGGGAGCTTTGTCCAACTCATTGGATTTCCATGAATTTTGTATAACAGACATATTTAGAGATATAAGGGGAAAAAGAGTAATGTGAGAATTGTACCCCAATCACACACTTACAACCAGTAGTTTAGCTGGAAGCCAAAGTAATATTTTCTGATTTGAAAGTACTAAAGTTTCCATCGTCCAGTAACATTAACACATAATCTTGAATGATTGGTCATTAGCATGAATCAAGGTGAATATGAGGGCAAAGCAGTGGGAAGATGTTTCTCCAAGTCCAGTTCCCAGCCACAGTTGGAGCCATAAACTGGATACTGCTGGTAACATTGAGGGCTCAAGGGAAGTACTTCATGTATGCTGTTGTAATTCCTTTGCTTAATTTTGCTACACACAATTTTATTTTAGCTACAGTATTTGCCAACTCAATTAGTTTCTTGACTGACTGTTTTCCACAGCATGTCCTTCATATTTTTACTTTCTTAGCATTGTGTCATCAGTGATGTTCTTTTTCACTTTGTAACTCTTCCTCTTACAATTTCATCTGCTTTTCCACATTGGGTTCTATTCTCATTTCTATGAAGAATTATACTTTTGCCAAAAGACAAACAAGAAGTATGAATAAACAACAAGAAAAGCCTTGTATTTTTTATGTAAATGGAGAGGATTCTAGTGTTCTCGCCTTGATTTCACTTCTCTGTTTTTTAACCCAGGTTATAGTAATTGTTACATAAGTCTATAAAAATGAAAGACAGGAAGGATATGTAACAAGCAAGAAGAAATGGTACACATCTATCATGCCAATGATTTGGAAATATGAAGCAGAAGGATCACAAAATTAAGGCCAACCTCAGAAGTTTAGGGACATTCTATCAAAATAAATCAAACAAACAAACAAATGGCTGGGGATATGGCTCAGTGGCAGGGTGTCCTGACTTTAATCTCCAGTACCACAAAATGCTTTACAAAAAAGTTATTAAGTATTTTCAGGAGCATCATTGGGGTAAGATATTCTTTTTACAATGGCTGGAAAAAATTACCAGGCAGATATATAATTTTTCCTGGGGTAAATCTTCCCTGATGCCATCCCCCCTGCATCATTTCCTGCAGCCACCACAAGGGAAGGAGCTTCCCTCTGCTGGGCCCTTCCCCCCTGAAATGCTGTTTCACTCTTAATCAAGAGCAATGGGGTCAGCCACCTATGGATTGAAACCTCTGAAACCAAACTCTGAGACTCAAAAAAGCTTTTCATCCTCTAAGTTTTTCTTGTCAGATATTTTGGTTAGAGTGAGGGAAAAGTTCAATAAGATACTTAGCTATTAAAGGACTCTGTAAAATAAATAGGAGGGGGAGAGAGAGAGTCAACTATAAAATCTAGTTGGTATAGAGAGTAAGAATAAGGGAACATTTCTGAAAAGAATCTTCATAATTTGGAGAATTGTTCATGTTTTAGTTGTTCACTTAAGAGAATAAAAACATGTAAACTGTATCTCTATATATGGCCCTCACTTACTCAGATAATAAATAAGGGAATGTTCAACACATCACCAAGGTTGAAAAACAGAATTTAATCTTGAATTGTACTCACTCCTAATTGAAACTCAAAGTATCCTCACATCCTTGATTAAAGATTACATTACTTTAAGCTTGGTGTAGTGGCCCATACCTGTAATTCCAGCCACTCTGGAGACTAAGCCAAGAGGATCATATTTCAAAGCCAGCCTCAGCAAACTACTGATTCCCTCAGAAATTTGGTGAGATTCTATCCCCCCCCCCAAAAAAAAAAAAAAAATCAAAAGGACAGAGGCTGTGGTCCAGTGGTTAAAAGCTCCTGGGTTTAATCCCTAGAATTAAAATAAAAAAGCATACTTATTACATTAAACATGAACTCTTTTGAGTATTTATTCTGTTGTGACTATATTTTTTTTCTTCTAAATAAATAAAATCCCTGTCATTGTGTATGCAGCATACTCAGAAATATCTTGCAGCTTGGTATGTCATAAGGATGAACTTGAACTTATAGGATGAAAACAGATATGCTGTGGAAAACACCAAGACTTTTCCCAATTCAGGCCCCCTTCATCACAATATTTTTCAGCTTCCCTACTGGATGGTACATGGCAACAATTTGCCATTTTTGCATCCACAGATAAAAATCCAGTTGTTGAAAATCTTCCTTTTGACTATCTTATATATTTGGAGAAACAAGTGAGAACAACACACTTTCCAATTCTTTAAAATTGCCATCTAGGGGCAAGATGGCGGCTTGAATGCAGCGGGCAGCGGTGGAAAGCTTAGATCAGCCTTTCCACAGCTCCTGTAGCAGCATCTGCCCAAATTTCAGCTGAAGACTGAGGGTCCCCAGGGACTGGAAGAAATCACAGTGCCGGCTTGGAAAGAAGAAGAGGAGCCACAGCCGCCGCCGCCGGCCGTGCCGCCGCGCTCCCCTGAGTGCTGCCGGTCCCTCCCCGCCGCCCGGTAACAGGCCACCCCGCGCCTCCGCGCTCCCACCACTGCCACCACAGGCCCGCCGGAGCCGGAGCCGGAGGGAGCGGAACGGCCCCGTACCCCGACCGCCGGCGCCGGCGCCTCGGACCGGGCCCCGCCAAAGCCGCGCGAGGAGGAGGGCGCGTCGCCGGCGTGGGACATGGACCTGCCGGGACGCGGCGCCGAGTCGTCCGCGGCGCCCGCGCCGAGTCGTCCGCGGCGCCCGCGCCGAGTGGCCCCCGCCGCTCGAGCGGCCCCGAGGTCCCTGGGCGGCTGAGTGTGGTTTCGCCGCCGCCGCCAGGCCCGCACCGCCGGAGCCCCGCGGAGCCACTGCCTGGGACGGAGCCCAGGCCTGTGATTAAAAACATCAAGTCATGAGCCAAGGTGGAGGGAATCCAGCACGACTTCAGCGGGAGCAGTAAGGCTGCAGCCCCAGGTGCATGGCTCTATCGGCCCCATCTCCTTCTCCTCTCCGCCTCTCCGCCTTGCTTGCCCCAGCTGTCTCTCCTCCCAAGCTCAGTCTCTAAATCTAGATTTCAATTTCTTTCCCCCACCCCGCCCGCTCTCCCGCGTGTCCGGTACCCGGGCCCCGAGGCGCCGCCTCCCCTCCCCCAACCTGCACCCCCTCTGCCGCCGCCTCCCACAGAGCACCATAGAGCAGACTCTTCACCACGCGAATGAGCTGCCGAATTAAATGAAACAGCTGATAAGATGAGAGACAATTTAAAATCCAAGTGAACCGAGAACACGCACTGAGCCCTGATCCGCTGAATTCAAACTCCCGGTCACCTGCTTCCTGCAGACAAACAGCGATGACTCGGCATTAATCCATCCGGCTGAAACAACTGGTCAGCCCTTCTCATCATACGAAGGTAAATGCCTACCGAGTCTTCATAAGTAGTGGCCACAGGTTTGAAACGGGGCTTGAGAGAGAAGGACCCACCCGTTGCATTGGTAGCCCAGCAAAGGGAAACAACGTCATCAGACTGCTGTGGAGGAGATAACTTCGTTGAAACCAACAGCTACAGGTGTGTGATCCCACAGCCTTCCCTCTCCACACATCGGGAAAACCTTAAGGGCCACTCCCAGCTCTCCCGTAAGGGCCCCTCCCAGCTCTCCCACGAGTGCTACAGCCAGCCCGAGGGAATCAGAGGTGGTGCGGGTCCCGCGGCGCGGATCTACCGCTCCCACCAGGGCTGACTGCTGAGGTCTCTTGCACCAGCTACGGGGAAGTGGATACCGGAGGGCAAGTAAAATCCGCTGAGGATTCTCAGCCCCAACCTCTACAAACTTAGGGTCTGAGGGAAGGGCAAACTGGAGGAGTGTGCCCAGTCGTTCATGAAAACAGGGCTCCCGGGAGCAGCAGACCTGGCATGTAGCCAGTATTGTGGTGAGAGGGGCCTGGCTAGAGAAAAAGTGGGAAGTGACTAGACACAAGAGGAGGCCCTAGACACTCAGGATTGGAGACTCGCCCAGTCTGGGAGGAGCTGCTGCACAGTGATTGGTTCCCGCGTATTGACAGGAGAAACTTGGCCTGGTGGACAAAGTGCCACCTACTGGAATAGAAGTTAATCAAACTCTAAGACGGCATTTATTAGGTTTTTTTTTTTTTTCCTTTTTCTTTTCTCTCTCTTTTTTTTTTTTTTTTTGATTTGGGTTTTTCTTTCAGTTGCATTTTTTTCTTTCCTGTTGTTTAATTAATTTTTTTTTTACAAAATATTTTTTTAAAAATTTTTTTTCTACTAATTTTAATTTAAATTTCTTTTAAGTATTATTAGTATTTTTTAATTATTATTATTTTTTTAATTATTATTATTTTTTTAATTTTTTTTTCTTTTTTAGTTCCTATTTTTTTCTTCTTTAGTCTTTTCATTTCTCTTATCCCCCCTTTCCTTGAATTCTACCTGCCTACTCTCATTCTCTTTAGTGACTTCACCCCTTCCCTTCAAATACCTTTCCTCCCAAACATCAAATTAATTTATAGGAGTAAACAGTAACCCAGCAGTCAAACAGAACAAGAAGTAACATGAGCAGCTTCAAAAAACAAGGAAGAAAAAGACTACAAACAAAGCAGGACAGCCTAAATATTCAGGAGGACCTAGAGTCATCAGAAAAATGGTCATATAAAGAACTCAAGGAACACCTTAGGCAGATGGAATGGAACCTTAAGGAGCATACAAGACAGCAAATTCAAGCAGCGAAAGAACACATTGAGAATGAATTTCATAAACAGATAAAAGAAGAAGTTAAGCATCTTTATCAGGAGATAGAGATTATAAAAAATAATCAAACAATAATTCTAGAAATGAAGGAAACGATAAACCAAATTAAAAACTCAATTGAGAGTATCACTAACAGAGTGGAGCAAGTAGAAACCAGAACGTCAGATAATGAAGACAAAATATACCATCTTGAAAAGAGTCTAGCCAACTCAGAAAGGCTGGTAAAAAATCACGAGACAAACATCCAAGAGTTATGGGATAACATGAAGAAACCAAACTTACGAGTCATCGGGATAGAAGAAGGTACAGAGATTCAAACCAAGGGAATGAGTAACCTGCTGGATGAAATAATTACAGAAAACTTTCCAGAAATAAAAAAGGAAACAGATATACAAATTGAAGATGCATACAGGACACCGAGCACACAAAATCACAGTAGACCAACGCCAAGACACATTGTTATGAAGATATCCAATATACAGAACAAAGAGAAAATATTAAAAGCTACAAGAGAAAGGAGACAGATTACATTTAGGGGTAAACCAATACGGTTAACAACGGATTTTTCATCACAGACACTGAAAGCAAGAAGGTCATGGAACAATGTATTTCAAACACTGAAAGACAATGGATGCCAACCAAGAATCCTGTATCCAGCAAAATTAAGCTTCAGGTATGACAACAAAATAAA
The DNA here is from genome assembly GCF_964194105.1 of Spermophilus citellus. NCBI lineage: Eukaryota > Metazoa > Chordata > Mammalia > Rodentia > Sciuridae > Spermophilus > Spermophilus citellus. The sequence continues at coordinate 178,975,820 of NC_138183.1, forward strand.
AATCTTTCATGATAAACAAAAGTTAAAAGAATTTGCAGCCAGAAAACCAGCATTGCAAAGCATTTTGAGCAAAACACTACACGAAGAAGAAATGAAAAACAATAACCAAAACCATCAGTGGGAAGTGCCTCAGTAAAGACAGAGGGCGAGGGGAAAGACAATCATGGTGAAACAAACTAAATTTTTTTTTTTTTTAAAAAAAGGATAAACAATCAATCATGGATGGAAGTTCAAACCATATATCAATAGTAACTCTGAATGTTAATGGCTTAAACTCTCCAATAAAGCGACATAGGCTGGTATCATGGATTAAAAAAACAAATCCAACAATATGCTGCCTCCAGGAGACACATCTGATTGGAAAAGACATACACAGGCTGAAGGTGAAAGGATGGGAAAAAATATACCACGCACACGGTCCTCGCAAGCAAGCAGGGGTGGCCATCCTCATATCAAATAAAATCGACTTCAAGACTAAGTTAATCAAAAGGGATAAAGAAGGTCATTATATACTGTTAAAAGGAACCATTCACCAACACGACATAACAATTATCAATATTTACGCACCAAATAATGGTGCTGCGACATTCATAAAAAAAATTCTTCTCAAATTCAAGAATCAAATAGACCACAACACAAAAATTATGGGAGATTTCAACACACCACTCTCATCATTGGACAGATCCTCCAAACAAAAGTTGAATAAAGAAACTATAGATCTCAATACCACAATCAATAACCTAGACTTAACTGACTTATATAGAATATATCAACCATCATCAAATGGCTATACTTTTTTCTCAGCAGCACATGGATCCTTCTCAAAAATAGACCATATATTATGCCATAGGGCAACCCTCAGTAAATATAAAGGGGTGGAGATAATACCATGCATTTTATCTGATCATAATGGAATGAAACTGGAAATCAATGATAAAAGAAGGAAGGAAAAATCCTACATCACATGGAAAATGAACAATATATTACTGAATGATCAATGGGTTACAGAAGACATAAAGGAGGAAATCAAAAAATTCTTAGAGATAAACAAAAATACAGACACAACATATCGGAATCTATGGGACACAATGAAAGCAGTTTTAAGAGGAAAGTTCATCGCCTGGTGGTCATTCCTCAAAAAAAGAAGAAACCAACAAATAAATGAGCTCACACTCCAACTCAAAGCCCTAGAAAAGGAAGAGCAAAACAACAGCAAATGTAGCAGAAGGCAAGAAATAATTAAAATCAGAGCAGAAATCAATGAAATTGAAACAAAAGAAACTATTGAAAAAATTAACAAAACTAAAAGTTGGTTCTTCGAAAAAATAAATAAGATCGACAGACCTTTAGCCATGCTAACGAAGAGAAGAAGAGAGAGAACTCAAATTACTAACATACGGGATGAAAAAGGCAATATCACAACAGATGCTACAGAAATACAGAAGTCAATTAGAAATTATTTTGAAAACCTATATTCCAATAAAATAGAGGATAGTGAAGACATCGATAAATTTCTTAAGTCATATGATTTGCCCAGACTGAGTCAGGAGGATACACACAATTTGAACAGACCAATATCAATGGATGAAATTGAAGAAACCATCAAAAGACTACCAACCAAGAAAAGTCCAGGACCGGATGGGTATACAGCGGAGTTTTACAAAACCTTCAAAGAAGAATTAAAACCAATACTTTTCAAGTTATTTCAGGAAATAGAAAAAGAGGGAGCTCTTCCAAATTCATTCTATGAGGCCAACATCACCCTGATTCCGAAACCAGACAAAGACACCTCAAAGAAAGAAAACTACAGACCAATATCTCTAATGAACCTAGATGCAAAAATCCTCAATAAAATTCTGGCGAATCGAATACAAAAACACATCAAAAAAATAGTGCACCATGATCAAGTAGGATTCATCCCTGGGATGCAAGGATGGTTCAACATACGGAAATCAATAAATGTTATTCACCACATCAATAGACTTAAAGATAAGAACCATATGATCATCTCGATAGATGCAGAGAAAGCATTTGACAAAGTACAGCATCCCTTTATGTTCAAAACATTAGAAAAACTAGGGATAACAGGAACTTACCTTAACATTGTAAAAGCTATCTATGCTAAGCCTCAGGCTAGCATTATTCTGAATGGACAAAAGTGGAAGGCATTCCCTCTAAAATCCGGAACAAGACAGGGATGCCCTTTATCTCCACTTCTATTCAATATAGTTCTCGAAACACTGGCCAGAGCAATTAGACAGACGAAAGAAATTAAAGGCATAAAAATTGGAAAAGAAGAACTTAAATTATCACTATTTGCAGATGACATGATTCTATACCTAGAAGACCCAAAAGGGTCTACAAAGAAACTACTAGAACTAATAAATGAATTCAGCAAAGTGGCAGGATATAAAATCAACACGCATAAATCAAAGGCATTTCTGTATATCAGCGACAAAACTTCTGAAATGGAAATGAGGAGAAACACTCCATTCACAATATCCTCAAAAAAACTAAAATACTTGGGAATCAACCTAACAAAAGAGGTGAAAGATTTATACAATGGAAACTACAGAACCCTAAAGAGAGAAGTAGAAGAAGATCTTAGAAGATGGAAAAGTATACCCTGTTCATGGATAGGCAGAACTAACATCATCAAAATGGCGATATTACCAAAAGTTCTCTATAGATTTAATGCAATGCCAATCAAAATCCCAACGGCATTTCTTGTAGAAATAGATAAAGCAATCATGAAATTCATATGGAAAAATAAAAGACCCAGAATAGCAAAAGCAATTCTAAGCAGAAAGTGTGAATCAGGCGGTATAGCAATACCAGATTTCAAACTATATTACAGAGCAATAGTGACAAAAACAGCATGGTACTGGTACCAAAACAGACGGGTGGACCAATGGTATAAAATAGAGGACACAGAGACTAATCCACAAAGCTACAACTATCTTATATTTGATAAAGGGGCTATAAGCATGCAATGGAGGAAGGATAGCATCTTCAACAAATGGTGTTGGGAAAACTGGAAATCCATATGGAACAAAATGAAACTGAATCCCTTTCTCTCGCCATGCACAAAAGTTAACTCAAAATGGATCAAGGAGCTTGATATCAAATCAGAAACTCTGCGTCTGATAGAAGAAAAAGTTGGCTCTGATCTACAGATTGTGGGGTCGGGCTCCAAATTCCTTAATAGGACACCCATAGCACAAGAGTTAACAACTAGAATCAACAAATGGGACTTAATTAAACTTAAAAGTTTTTTCTCAGCAAAAGAAACAATAAGAGAGGTAAATAGGGAGCCTACATCCTGGGAACAAATTTTTACTCCTCACACCTCAGATAGAGCCCTAATATCCAGAGTATACAAAGAACTCAAAAAATTAGACAATAAGATAACAAATAACCCAATCAACAAATGGGCCAAGGACCTGAACAGACACTTCTCAGAGGAGGATATACAATCAATCAACAAGTACATGAAAAAATGCTCTCCATCTCTAGTAGTCAGAGAAATGCAAATCAAAACCACACTAAGATACCATCTCACCCCAGTAAGATTGGCAGCCACTATGAAGTCAAACAACAACAAGTGCTGGCGAGGATGTGGAGAAAAGGGTACACTTGTACATTGCTGGTGGGACTGCAAATTGGTGCGGCCAATTTGGAAAGCAGTTTGGAGATTCCTGGGAAAGATGGGAATGGAACCACCATTTGACCCAGCTATTGCCCTTCTAGGACTATTCCCTGAAGACCTTAAAAAAGCATGCTACAGGGATACTGCCACATCGATGTTCATAGCAGCACAATTCACAATAGCTAGACTGTGAAACCAACCCAGATGCCCTTCAATAGATGAATGGATAATAAAAAATGTGGCATCTATACACAATGGAGTACTATGCAGCAATAAAAAATGACAAAATCATAGAATTTTCAGGGAAATGGATGGCACTAGAGCAGATTATGCTTAGTGAAGCTAGCCAATCCCTAAAAAACAAATACCAAATGTCTTCTTTGATATAATGAGAGCAACTATGAACAGAGTAGGGAGGAAGAGCAGGATGAAAAGAATAACTTTAAACAGAGACATGAGGTGGGAGGGGAAGGGAGAGAAAAGGGAAATTGCATGGAAATGGAGGGAGACCCTCATTGCTATACAAAATTACATATAAGAGGTTGTGAGGGGAATGGGAAAATAAACAAGGAGAGAAATGAATTACAGTAGATGGGGTAGAGAGAGAAGTTGGGAGGGGAGGGGAGGGGGGATAGTAGGGGATAGGAAAGGTAGCAGAATACAACAATTACTAATAGGGCATTTTGTAAAATTGTGGATGTGTAACTGACGTGATTCTGCAATCTGCATTGGGGGTAAAATTGGGGGTTCATAACCCACTTCAATCTAATGTATGAAATATGATATGTCAAGAGCTTTGTAATGTTGTGAACAACCAATAAAAAATTAAAAAAAAAAACAAAAAAAAAAAAACAAAGAATTAGAGCAACAGTTGTTAGTTAATCCTGGCAACTGAGACCCCTGGAGACAGTGCAGTGAGGTATTTATGAAATGCAGTCATTCTTTTATATTACAAATCTGAATCTTCCCATACTGAGAATCTGTGCTGAGATGAAGCACTGTTGTCATTGTGGGTGGGCTGCTCACTCACACCCTCTCCAGAGGGGAAAATGAGAATCAAAGTGTTCAAGGGCAAACAATATGACCTTATCTAACAAAGAAGATAGGATGCTCTGGCTCTGAGTGGGGCACTGTTCTAGGGATTGGCAGAGTTAGCCTTGGTAGAGAAAAGACAATATTGGCAGATGCCAGTCTATTCAATAGGAAGCTTCAGGTGCAAGAAGCCTCTTGGACAATTTATTTCAAAATTCTGCTCTAATATTTAATATAGAACCAACTATATTTTTTATATTAATACTTATGGAGGACTGAACATTAGCATAAAATTCTTTGAATGAAGTTACACTAGCACGTGGCATGTGTTCATTAGGATGGCTGTATAGGGAAATCTTCTGTTTTCCTTCTATAATTTTTTACTTTAGTGATGGGGCCACCTTACATTAAAAACCATGGTTGTTTTTACCCTTTAGCTAATTTTACACAGTTTCTCTCTCTCTCTCTCTCTCTCTCTCTCTCACACACACACACACACACACACACAAAGTCAAAATTTTGTTTTGTTTTGAGGTCAGAATTGTTTTGGCTTCTTCTTAGCAACATACTTATATTTTTTTATTTTCGCAATTTATCATACTGTATTATCTGTAATTATTGAGAATTCTCCAACATGCCACTAGAAACCATTTCACTACTAGTTTACTTGGCCACCAGTCTCTTTCTTCATGAATGGACAGATGGATTCCTTTTCTTGGGGTAGCAAAATGCATAGTTTGTTGCTTTTGTCATTAACAAATATGTTGACAAGCCAGGTGGTATCACTCACATGAACCATATCAAAAGAGGCAGGATGTCTCTCTGCTATGATCACAGCAGGACTTCCCAGGTTAGCATCTCCAGGATCCATACAGATCACTGTATTCTTCCATGAGGAGATCAGGGTACAAATGGTGTGAGCATTGTGGATAACCAGACAAGGGATTCTTTTTTTACCTACAACGATCTTTCTCACTTTCCACAACTTATATTGGAGTTCCTCAGGTTACTACAATAAATAGCAAAGTGATCCCTGGTGTTATAGATCAGATGGACATCATCTCTAGTCTTGTCACTACTGATGATGTCATAAAATTATCAGGGTAAGTCATATCAGTCCAGACATTGCCATCAGTCTTAATGAGCTGTCATGCAGACTTTCTTTGCTTCATCTCCCGTCCGGGCATACTTAAGTCTGTTCCATAGGAAATATGAGGTCCATAGTGATAAGAGGAAGACATTCTCTCAACTTTAGTGGACCAGTGGATGAATGAGGAACAAACATATGCTCAGTTTATCCTGCATTCAGAGCTTTGGAGCTGCTACTCACTTCAGATGTTTCTTAGAACTTAGGGAGACCTATCCCAAAAATGAGGAATAAAAAAGAACCAGGAATGTAACTCAGTGAGGTAGAGTGTCCCTGAATCCTAGTTTCAATCTCCAGTAGTACTAAAGAAAAAGAGAGAGAGAGAGAAAGGGAGGGAAAGATGGAGTTGGAAACAAAGAGAGACTGAGAAAAGATAAACATAAAATTTTAAAAAGTGATTATGTCTGGCACAAAAGGCACAACAGGTCAGCAAAACATGGGTTACAAAACTATTGAAAATGGTACTTAATATTTCTTGTTGGATTTAGAAATGTTCATTTGATTATATATTATATATACAATATTAATATATTATATATTATATTACACATAATATATAATACAATGTTCATATATATAATAAAATATTAATACAAAAGTAATTATCCTTTGTGGTCCAGAGTGACTACATTAACTAGAAACATGATTAGATCACAATCTCCCAACAAGCAGGGTTGAGCTTTAGGGCAGAGCAGCTTCATGCATTGTTCCCATGTGCTCCATAACAGGCTGATGGAATTCCATGTGTGCAGTAATGTGATCAGATCTCAAAAGGCTGCACCTGACTTGATTTCCTGATACTGTTGGATAAGAGTGTTATTATATTAAGGTTTTCTCTTTACTTTTAATACTCAGTCCAAATTTTCAATTTCAGAATTACATAATTATACAATAAAATATTTATTTTTTCTTTATTTGTCCCCAGAATAACAAAGAACAAGGTAAACACACACACACACACAAAAAAAAAAAAAAAACTCCCACATTTATTTCTTAATTTGTCAATTGATATACCATACCAATTCAACCTGAGGTTTCTAGAGAACTCTCTTAGGCTACTTCTCTCAAAGTCCCTGCTGCAGCCTGCACGGTGAAGGCTGCAATAGAAATCTGTCTCTTCACTTCTCCCCAGGCCTTGGAAGGGTCCACTTTGCTTTCAATATCAAACAAAGCATCATAAATTCCTGGGAATGATTCCCCTGCATACTTGTTGTGGCTGCTTGGAGCATAGATGACATGCCTGTCCAGAGAAAATACTTTGTTGTTAGTTGCACAAATGACATACAAGAAAGAAAGAGGAGCACCATACAATCTTGGATCTCATATTCCTAAATTTATACTTTGAGTAAGCCCTTTGGCAAGCAAACTTATAAGTTCACTAGTCTCCAAAGACTAGTCTATGAAATATGTATTAACTACTTTTACTTTAAATAGATAGCTCAAAGTTGTTCAGACTAACACCAGTAGTAACAAGGATAAACAACTGCTGATTACCTGGTGTAGATTGTGCTTAGTATTCTTCAAGAATTTACTACAATTTTTTGTAAGTCTTTCTTTCTTTTTTTATTTTTTTTATACTGAGGATTAAATCCAAAGGGCTTTTACACTAACCCATATTCCAGCCCTTTTTCATTTTACGTTATTACTATTAGTTTTTATTTTAAGACAGAGCCTCACTTAATTGCTTAGAGCCTCATTAAGTTGCTCAGTTTGGCCTTGAACTTGTGATTCTCCTGCCTAGCCTTCCAAATTGCTGGGATTATAGATGTGAGCCACCACACCTGGCCAATTTTTCTGATTCTTAAAAGTGAATTCTACAAAGTTGCTGTTAGTTTCACAGAGGACGAAACTGACTGTAATTAAATTATTTGTATCAATGCGAATAAAAAATAAGTACTGAATTTTACTATACCACACTACCTCTGGCCTTATAACACTGCTGTGATCATTAAATTCCCATTTAAAAACAGCCAACCAACTTTTTTCTATTTTTTAAAAAGTCATATTCTAAATGTGACTTAATGCTTAGCTGAAGGCATGAAGAATCATTAAAAACCATTTGTGATGTTTAAAAGACCTAGAAAGAAGACTTTCATTGAAGAGGATAAGCCAGGTCATGTGCTAGCCCTGAAAGAGGATAAGTTGCAAAGTAACAAGGTAAAGTGTTAAAGAGACACAACCATGCTACCAAGGGCAAAATAGTCACCCTGTTTGGATGATGCCTTTTCTCCCAACTCCTGACCCTTTGACAGTCCCTACAGGGAAAGGTGGCGCCACTTCTGGCTGTTCCATAACATAACCCATTTTGCAGTACTCACAGTATAGGCAACCTGGGGGCAGTGGGTACTTATCAGAATAAGCACATTTGACAAAATTTAGGTGGAAAAACCTTTAATAACAAATTTAGGGAGTAAATAAATATATATTTATTACCTATTAATGCATGTTTATTAAATTTATTATTATCATGCATATATATAAAAACAATTATATTTAAAATAGAACAAGGGTTAAAATCGTGTAAGAAAATATAAACTTGATTGGAGAGATTTTTATTTTCTGTTTGTGTCTTTCTGAGTCTTTTACATTTCCTAAAGTAAACATTTTTTTATAATCAGACACAAAAAATGCAAAAAAGAAAGAAATATAACAATCATATTACATTATTTGGAAACCCAATATAGTATACTTGACACTATATATATTTTGAAATATTCTATTAGCTTGCAAGAAATCAATTTTTATATTTTTTTCCACAGTGCACAACATTTTTAAAATGTGATATTAAAGTGAAGAGTCATATTTTCTTTCTTACCTATAGAAAGGCCTGTTTGGTAACCCTAAAGGATCAATGAATGCCCGTTCCAGAAACATCAGCTGATCATTCATAATCCTCAATAATATTAGGCTAAAAAGGAAATTAGTATAGGTATAAGTGAATGAAATTGTACTACCCTGCAAGCAAAAATATTTAAAATTCCTATAATGTGCAAATTAATAACCACAACAGGTAATAATCATATTTTTGATATCTTGTAAAATTCTATTTTGCTGAGACTTATGAAACTATGGAAGCAGGGACTTGTGCCAAAGGAAACATTTGTTAGTAATTTTTGTATAAGTGGAACTAGTAAGTGGTAAATCTAAGAAAATGAATTCGGGGAAGGCTTTTTTCACCTTAGGAAGCTTAATTATCTACTTTGGAAGTCATATCAATATTTAAATGAGACAATTAATAAATGTTTTGTAAGGTGCCAGGCAAATTATAAATGTTTTTTTAAGTGACAACTCATGACATTTTCTTGTTATTAAGGATAAAACTTCATGAGCATAAGAGATGGTGTCTTTGTGTTCTTTCAAAGGTAGTGGAAAGCCTACAATGTATCCAACAATACCACAGAATTTGCATTGCAAACGCTGGTGGTATGCTTGTTATTGTAATAAAAATGATTCAGCATAATCAAAATTAATCTAACAGTCCTAAATAGTTTCACACTGATTTTTGAATTCAATATATTGCTTGTGTCATAATTTAATTAACAAACTAGAAAAGGAATAATTGTTTTATTCATTGGTTTAATTTGCTCTTAATATTTATGTTGTTTTTAACAATGAGGACACTTAGTAATCACAGTTCTGAATGCTAACATAATACATTATTTTTAATCTTCAGGCCAGTCCTTCATGTTGGAAAGATACTACCTCCACTTTTTTAAAATATAATTTTCTAATTGACTTTAATTACTTAATTAAATTGGGGATTGATCAATTGAGGATTGATCCTAGGGGTACTTAGCCACTAAGCCACATCCCCCAGGCCTCTTAATTCTACTTTATTTGAAATTTTTAGACAGGGTCTCACTAAATTATTTAGGGCATCATTAAGTTACTGAGGCTAGTCTTGAACTGATGATCCTCTGCCTCATCCTCCTGACTTGCTAAGATTACAGGTGTGTATCACTGTGCCCAGCAATAGCTCCACTTTATAAATAACAGAACTAAGAATCAACAGCTTATCAAGTTCCCAAATTTGCAAATAGAAAGCTGTTGAGTGAAATAGGAGGTCACCAATGTTGTCCTATTGGCTGCACTATGTAAACAAAACAAAAATAGAAATAACTAAGATCCCATAATTTAGATTTAAGTTATTTTCAACATTTATTTTTTATCATAATGAATTCAGTATTTTTGAAAGTATAAAGGAGGCATAGACTTTATCTGTTAGCAGCCCATATAAACAAAGGGGATTAGAGTGAAAGATAATTTCAATATGAAGTTATAGGTTTCTGAATCAAATTCACAAAGCATTGCTGTAAATGCAAGAGGTCATGTGGATCCACACAGGTATGTACACAAACACACGCACTCACTTCTTTTTATTTCTCCTTCTCTCTTTCTCTCCTTTCCTCTTACCCAACTATATTTCTCTCTCTTGTCTCCATCTCCATCTCCATCTCTATCTCTATTTCTATCTCTCCCTTTCTCTGTCTGGATTTCTCATCTTGTGGCTACCACTAAAAGTCTTCATAGGTTCTTTGTATAGTAACTGAATTCAACTTGGAGTAACCCTGGGTTGCTAATACTCAAGACAGCTAAGTAAACAGTCTTTTCACTCCTGGAGCATGCCAGCCTCTCCAGAAAGGATAAGAGAATTATATATTTTAAGGTTGACTATTATGTAAGCCTGAAGGTACTAGAGTCAACACCTCATGTTCTCTGATGAGCAAAAACACTGATGTAAGAAAAGCAGGGCCAGAAGTGTCTTTTTAGATTTCAAAGTTTCAGTCTAGAAACTCAACGTGCACTTTATTTCCTTATTTGACATTTACTGTTATTATATGCAACATACAGGTGTTCCAGGATCCCTAAACATCAAAGAAAGACACACACTGTATCTTAATTATCATATAAAGAGGACAGGCACAAATAGAAATACTCAAGGATAGTCAAGCTGAGTTCCATCAGAAAACATAATTCAAGCCATGAGGTAGTCTGTCAGAGAAGGAAACATCATTTGTTTTGAAGATAGAAAAATCAGTTTTGTAGAATACATGGTGTTTGGGATCCCCTTAAAAAGGCATTTCTCTTATTTTTTATACATAAAAAACTTGGTGAAAAATATAAAGGATAAAAAATCTTCTCCCTATATACTAGTGTCAATATAACACAATTATTATACTAATTGCTTCCCCCTGAAGTTTTTCTGTTTGGTCAAAAATTTAACGTACATAATTTTTATGTTTTTGGTTTAACTCACATGTTATTATATTCACATTCATAATATTTATAAGAATAATTTTTGCTTTGCTTTTTGTGTGTCTGGTGTTGGGAAATGATTATTTTTAATGGTTATAAAATGTTCAAATTGGTAGAGATCTTTCAGTAAATTCTTTCCCTACTGGGCATTAGGTTGTTTTTATTTATTTGATATTATAATTTTATAATTCTTATCTTTCTCTAGGTAATATCTTTTTAATCAAAACTTAAGACGATATCCTTAAGGAAAAAAATAAGTGGAAATGCTAAGTTAAAATATAAGAACTCTATGCTGAGTCTTGAAATTTGCATAGTTTGCATAGTTGATAGTATTTTAGTATTGTCACATTATCAACTTTAAAATTTTGTTCAAATTGTTTTACATTTATGATTTTACATAGGATTAATCCTAATGTTTAACATATATAAATTTCACATATATAATGTTTAACATAAATAATGGTTTCAAATTAATTCGTATTCTGGATACATTGAATTTTACCAGCTGGAGGTGCAGATGAGGATTTCTGCATGGGGGTAATAACTTCAAGAAGAGGTAGAAAGAAGTTATGTTTTTGGAAATAAGAGAATTTGGTTGAAGTGTGATGCACAGACAATGAAAGAACAAGAGATTAAAAAAAAAGATCTGGGGTAACACATGGAGGACCCTTCAGTGTTTAGGTGGTAAACTGTACCTCATCAGCTGGCAGCAAGAAGACACTGGCATCTCTGAGCAGGACAGTTCACTAAGCAATGTCAGAGATAGGTCTTTAGGAGGTAGGCAACCCTGCACAGGGTGCTGTAGAGTGGACACAAACACAGTCAAAATGTCCCAAAGATGCTTTTGTAACCAAAATGTCAACTTGTATTTCCTGTTAATTATATCCATTATATACATAAATAAATGTAGAACTTACTTGCTTTTGTCTAAATCTTGAAGTCTCTTGCTGAACTTAGAAGCAATTTCTGTAAAATTCTTTACTGCAGAAAACAGTGAATCTGAAATAGAAGTTGGAATCAGCAAGAGCTTTAAGAATGTAATTTCTAATGATGTTGTTACATAGGTAAAAAAAAGTGAGAATATAGAAGATCATCCTCTTTTGTGTCTTACAAGGTATATGAGCAGTCATGACACGAAAAGTACATGTGCACAAGTAAACAGAATACTTCATCATGTAGAACAAAAATAAAAAATAAATGTCCTAAGGAAGGTCATTGCATTTCAAAAATTACTGGAAACATATAAATAATGACATTGGAAAGAGGACGTGCAACATACCAAATGATACACTGTATGTTTTCATTTCCTGTGGATGTTTCATTGAAATATTGTAGATTTTGTCAGCATACTTTTTTAAAACTACAGCATAATCTCGACAGTCAAAAGGAAGCACTATGGAATTGGCCAACTCAAACACCATCCCTCCTCGAACCTGGGCCACGGTGAGGTGATACTTAAACGTTGGATCATAAAATTTTTCCACCAACTCATATGTTTCATAGACACTATGATACAATGGATAGCTGCTGAATTTGTGTGTTTTCTACAAAAGAAACACATATCTCTTGTAAGATAGCTTATAATAAAATACATAGCACTTAATTTACTGTTAATGTTTACCAATAATAAATAAAAGGAAGTACTTAAATACCTCAATGTGCTACTTAATAAGGGTCTACTATTACAGTATTTAAACTCACTCTAGGCTTGTACTAAGTCAAATATATGCATGTGTGACATAAACAATATTATAAAAACATTCTTTTGGAGTCACCTTACAGACTTGTCTTTAACCATAGCAGAGATGTGAAAATGTTTTAGGAGACTGAGGAAAAGTCAAGAAAAGCGTTGCATTTGAATAAAAATAATTTAAGAAGACCAAACTATTAGAAGTAAGTAAATAAACATGACAATATTATATAGGGAAATATGTGGAATTTTTTAAAGACTGAAATTCTATTAAAAAATTATTCTCTGATGAACAGTGTGTGGAAAAGTACACTGTCCAAGCAGTGAGGGGTTCAGAAGTAAATGCAGAATCTCACTATGGAGAGGGAGGGATGGTCAGACAGGTATAAGGAAAGTCAACAGTATAAGAAAAAGCCAATAAGGAAGGACTTTTCATCTAGGCACAGTGGTGCATGCCTGTAATCCCAGCAACTTGGAAGGCTGAGGCAATAGGATAATAAATTCAAGGCTAGCCTGGGCAACTTAGGAAGATCCTGCCTCAAACTAAAAATTGTAAAAAGGGCACTGGGAATGCAGTTCAGTGGTAAAATCCCATGGGTTCTAGCTCTCAGTATATTAAAAAAAAAAAAAAAAAAAAAAAAAGAAAAGAAAAAAGAAAGGAAGAAAAGAAAAAAAAGAAAGAAAGAAAAAGAAAAGAAAAACTTTTCAAACTGCTGATTTATGCCTTTTGATCATTTTCCAAAGTGCTTGAATTTTTGATATTGATCATTTATTTGTTGTTGATAATTTATAAAGATGGAGGTAGATACATATTAAAAAGTAAAAGTTGAAAGAATTTTCACCTGACAAATAGAAATCAAGTGGGACAAGTACCAAACTGATATAAGAAGCTACTAGTTTTAGTTATGAGGTTTTATAAACTATGCATCTATGTTATTTTAATAAAAATAAAAATATAAACTTATAGTAGTAGCAACAACAAAAGGAATGGCATATGACTCATATCTTCATTGTGCATTATGTCACTTGTTTTTTAAAGATTAATCTAATAATTGGATCTATAAGAGATAAAAATAGAAATGTTTATATAGGTATTTATATGGATTAATTTTGAATGATATTAAAAGTAAAAATATTATGTCATGTGCGTACAGCTGCATTCCACCTTTATGTTCTACAAAGCACCGATTTTAACAAAATGATAAATAAATAGAAGGATGGTCATTAGACTAGAAGAAGTGAAAAGGGAAAGGAGCAGGGGAGGGCAAGAAGAAGCATTGGGGACTGAAATGGAACGAATTATATTCCATGCCTCTATGACTATATCAAAATGAACCCAAATATTACATATAACTATAATTCACTAATATAAACATTTTAAGAGACAATTCCTATATGACTTAAATGACTTTATGAATGCAATGCCACCAAATAAAATAGAAAAAAATATTTAATATAACATAAAGAAGTTTGCAGTCAGGAGTACTGGGGCCAGGGGCAGTGAACAAGGGCTCAGACATCAGATGCAGGACCCACCCCACATAGGAGCAGCACTGCCAAGCCCTACCATGTCTCATTCTGTCTTCATATTCCTCACCTCCTTTAATGCTTGAGCCACTTTTTGAAGGCAAAATTATTTGTTTGGCTAAAATAGATACATAAATAATCTTGAAGAATTTAGGGAAAGACAATTACCCAATCTTTAGTATATCGAGCTCTGCCTGAAGCAATTCCGAGTCTTTGGAAGAACACCTCGAAATCATTACCAGACCCCAATTTACTAATCCTTTTAGGGGGAAAAAAACAGAATTATTTTAGAGTAATTTTTCATCAATTTTATATTAAAGATCAATTAAACTAAACTCCATCCCTATTATGACACTCTTAAACATGCAGAAAAGAATGAGAGAAACATTAATTTGATCACAAAATATCCAGTTTTATGACTAGTTTATAAGTTCCTTTTAAAAAAGATTCCTGAAATTTAAAAATATTTTCCTTTAGATTATTTCATTTAACATCTGTATTTGTGGTATGTGATAAAGTGAAATAAGTAACCAGTTTTTTCAGGTAATTCAGATGTAAATTATTCATTTATTACTTTAAATTATACATGTTGTTGATATCAACATTCTCAAACAACTGAGATAGTTCTTTTCCCTTGCTTGTGAGGATACAACCAATGCAGAAGTAATGCTTGTGTTCAATATTAGAGTAACCAAAGTATCTGTTAACTGTGTGGTGTTCAGAAAAAAGACAAGCGATCAGGTGATAGAAATATGATGAGAATTACTTTTTACCATTATCTCTATTCTAACTTTATGTTTATGTACCATATGCAAGTACCCCTTCTAATAACACTCATTTTTTGATGGCCGACAGATTTAACTTCAAAACACATCGTAATATTGGATTTGAGACTCTTAAGCATTTGTTTTATCTGATCTTAGAGCATTTTGAAATTTAATTTTTAAATTTATGATTGAAAGAAAATATTCTGATATTTTCTAAACAATCCCAGTCAAAAAATCAAATCGAGCAGAAAGCTGGGTTGCTGTTTTATTTACCTGGGCATGCCACTGAACTCAGGTGAAGGACTCTTTTTATTCCAGCTCTCATAAAGAGATTTGCCTTTAAAACCTTCATCAGGGCTTTGAAGCTACACAAATTAATGGAAGAAAGGAAAATACTTTAAAAAATAGATGCAGTAAAACTTACATGTCTGTTGTTAACCAGGAAGTTAATTATAGTTACACAAAACAAGAAATGCAATCTTTATATTAGCAGTGCTTAAAAACTGTGGAGTTGCGGTGTCACCCAGTGGTCCAGCAAATGAATAAATAAATGAATTACAATAATGAGATTCTGATATTAAATGGGAATTCTCATGTTATTATGTATGGGAATGACTACATTAAGAAAAATCCATAAGGTGCATAGAAAAGAAGACCACATCAAATTATTATCAAACCATTGTCTTTAGAAAATGTATAATTTTGTTTTGTCTACTTTTCTGAATTGGGCTAGGTGACTCTCAAAACCATATATTTTCCCTTTTCTTAGAAAAGGAAAATAAAAGGAAGTGAACTGGTTAAGGGAATATATTCTTCTTTAATATTTATATTTTTAGTTATAGGAGGACACAATATCTGAATTTTATTTTTATGTGGGCTGAGGATCAAAAACAGCACCTCATGCATGCAAGGCGAGTGCTTTCCCTCTGAGCCACAATCCCAGCCCCCAGAATGTATTCTTCTTAGGACTTCTTCTTGTCAGAAAGATTGTCAAAGCCATTAAGTAATATATGTATATATGCATATAAAGTATAATATAAATATTTTATTCAAAAAGTATTTGTGTAATTGTGTTAAACATTAAACTCATTTTCTGGTTTCATAAATGAGAAAAATAAGGAAGTAAAACATGACCTATTTTACAATTCTACATTTTTATGGAATTGTAGACCCAGAATATTACAAGTTGTACCAAAATTAGGCAGCAAACTAAACCAACATTCTCCAGTTATTTACAGATAATTGAACAATAATGGTATAAAGTGTTTGTATTTTCTATTAATGAGAGTCAAATGAACTAATTTTCAAAAAGTGCAATTCAGATACCTTTTGGAGCACCTACATTTTTTAAGAGCTTTGTAAATGCCAGGGATTCATAGACCAATAAGGCACATAACAAACTTTCTACAGTAGGGGTGGCCAAGAAAATGTGGAAATCAGTATCCTATGTGCTATAAGAGATGTATATGCAAAAGTTTATAGGGACACAAGTTAAATTTATAAAACATGAAAAGCAATTATATCACTCAAGCTTATAATTTAATATCAAACTTCACATAAGGAATAGGATAACTCCATTAGCCAAAGGGGGGGGGGGGATACACACACCCACACACACACCCACACACACATACATATATATATATATATATATATATATATATATATATATATTAAACAGTGTAAAAATATACCACCAAGTAGTTAGTTTACCAGCAAAATTTGAAATACTACAAATTATCCTCCCAAAACAAATAAGAATTAAAATTTTTAAGCACCACATACTTCAAACCTGACCTAGAGAGCAACATTTTTGCAATTATAACCAGAGTCCACAAAATCAGTTAGCAAACAAAAATAACTGCCAAGTTTCCTTAGCATGTATTGTGAATTACTTGAATAGGGGGAATTTATGAAATACCAGGTCTCAGATACTTAAATATTGTATGTTGTGTGGTAATTTATAAAACTCCAACCAAACAATGGAGCTCATAAATGCTAGACTAATAAATGTTTTCAAATTGATTTTTCAATTTCAATAGAACTTGTATAATAGAATTCCATGCTTTTGAAACCAAAGCTTAATGACATGTATTATAACTTATAATTCCTCCTGAAAAATTGTTTTTCTTGGAAATTACATTGTTTATTTCTGATTCTATTCAGTGAACAGGTTTTCTGTTGTCCTTATTGTTTTCTTTCCATTCACTTCAGACAATTAGCAGAAACAAAAATCTGTCATGCCAAACCCCCTTCATTCTTACTAACTTGGATTAGGACCAGAGTTATGGAGTATGAAGGTTAAAGAGATTCCTGTCCTATAGAAATTTAGGTATCCACCTTTCTACCAAGTTCAGTGCCCTCTGTGCTGTGACAATTAAGATAACATTGAGGTATCATTCAGGCTCACTGAGGCCAGGGGATTGGAGTCCAAGGCAAATGTTGAGAAGGAAGTTACTTAGTCTCATCTAGCCTCTGCCACAAAATGATTTGTTGTTTTTAATGCATACTCTGTCTCCATCATGTAGAACACTTGGTTTTCCTGAGTCCTGAATTAATTGGGAACAGTATATTAAGAAGGAGAAACTGGTTGTAAAATTAAGGACATAAACCATAGGAGAAAGTCCCAGTTCAGCAACTGTACACCTTGGGTGACTAGGGTGGCTATCATTTCTCAACAGTTTCCTCATTTTTAAACAGAATATAGTAAACATAATGATACATACAGGCTGCCTCAATATGTTATGGGGGGAGACAAGGTAGTGTGTAGGCAGCATGTTAGATGTGACATTCTGAGGAGTGGATTGTTACATAAAAAAAAGATGAGTTATATAAAACAACAATAGCATCATAATGGCACCTCAAGGAAACATTATTTGTAGAAGTTAGATTTTCTTAAGATATATATATTTCTTTTTACCTCTTTTGTTAGATTGTATACCAAGCTATACATCAGTGGTGTACAATCAACTCTTAAGGTGTAGTTTCCTGAAAGACAGAAAAATGATACATTGGTTTTCATTTAATTTCTCTCAGTTGTTTATTCAAAGACCACTGCTAACTTCCTAGATGGAAATGATCCTTTCAAAAACTAAATTTATTTATATCAAACTCTTGAATGGCTCCTGATCTCACTCTATAAAACCCATCATCTTCCTCATGTCCCCCAGCATGGTGTATGAAACAACCCACATCATCTCTCCAAGTTTTTAGTACTTATTCCTCCTCTAGTAAGATGCTACATTTTCTGAGAGATATCCTATGGCCATCTTATCTGAAACAGCATGCTCCTTCCACTCCCTATCCTGGCTACATTCTTCCTCTCTTGACATTGGTTTATTTTTTCCCTAAATTCCTCACCTATCTAATATAATAAATAGTTGTCTTTTTGTTATTTGCCCTCCCAATGGGCCATAAGTTCCATGGGAACCAGGGTGGTCTTTTATTAGCTAATATATCCTTAGTGTTTCCAACAGTCAGAACTGTAGCAATTACCCAATAAACATCTGTTGTGAAAATAAAATTGTGAGCTAGCTGCTCTAAAGCTGATTCTACAGAGTAGAGGTGGACTCTCCATTCTTCCTGCAGGAGTTGAGGGCTGCTGGGTGAGAGTAAAGGGAAGCAGCCAGGAGAAGTGCTCTTAGAAACCCTGGTAGCACAGGGAGTATCTCCATCGGGGGTGTAGGGAGGTATAGGTAGAGAGTTACAACAAAAATGTGACTCTTCAACTGAGTTTTTTGAACCGAAAGAATTAACTGGACCAAAAAGAAATGACATTCACAGCTAAGAGATCATGTACACCAATTCCCAGAAATGTAAAGACATACAACACACTCAGAGCATAGCAAGTAGCCTTTATCTCAAAGTTCAAGATTCATGTCTGGGAACAACAAAAGTTGAGACTAAGAACAGTGTCATGTGGAACCCATGGATATGAAGACCAACTCTATTGTCTTCTTAGGATACTAAATAAAATAATTGACTTCTCAAAAAAAAAAAAAAAAAAAGGAAAAGAAACAAAGAAAAGAAAGGAAAAGAACAGTGACAACCCAACAAGAACTGGTTTTGGAACTTGAAAAGTTGATTTAAAAATTCTGAAATTCATCTGGAAGAAAAAATATGCACATATAGCCAATGTAATTTTTAAATCAGAAGTGTTCTAAGAGCATAGTAAGGGAAGCAGGATAGTTTGGCAGCATTTGTTACAATTCAAATGCATGTATCCCAGGACCAAGTAGTTACACCTGTTTCTCTTTACCCTTCATTCTCCTTACACAGAAAAAAAGCTGCAGATGAAGGATATTTTCTGCAACAAGCTGAAACAATCTGACCTTCATTTAGAGAATTTATATATTCGACTGAAAATATTGTAGAAGTTCTTTTGTTGTTGTTTGACTTTTTGTGAGATTTTTTGTTGTTGTTGTCATCCTTGTTGTTGTTTTGGTTTTTAAAGTGAAGTAAACCAATGTTCAATGGCCACATGAAAAGCTTTCTATAAGATGTTGCTGAATTAAAAAGGTAACTTGTAGAACCACTTAGCTATAATATGATACCTCAAACCTGTATGAAGTAGGGATAGGAAATGACATATAGTGGTTAGAAAAATACAGCTGAAAGAGCAGAGTGTGGGTATAACCTCAACCTTCACTGGCTTTGTGACCTTGGGAAAGTTACTTTAGGTCTGAGTCTCAGTTTTGTCTCCTGTACAATGACGATAATAAACCACAGGGTCATTGTATTAAATAAATGTTTACCTATAAAGCACTTGAAACAGGATCTGTTCCACTTTTGCTTGAGCTAAATTATATTCTGGATATCAACATGAGGGAAACACCTCCAATCGAAGACTATAGAGAAGGTATTAAGTTTAAGAGTGGTTCATGACTGGAATTTCCTTTATCTGTAAATTTTGTATCTTAACATAAGAAACTTAAGAATATGGTTTATTGTATTATTTGAGAAATGGGAATTTAACAAAAATTTTAATATAAAACAAAATGAGATTAGTGATGATCCAATCACATATTATATCCTTTCTTCTTAATCCTGAAAACTACAAGAATACAATGAAGCAATTCCAGGCAGATGTTGTAAATCAGCTAAACCCACTAATTTTTAAAAATATATGAAAAATCAAATCTTAAAAACTACAATAAAAAGAATATTGTTTATTTGAAGACTGTGTTTGGAGTATTCATTCTGTAGGGCACAAATGTTTCATCTGTTCATATATTTTAAGTAGTAGTAACAATAAGAATCAAGATTAATTTTTTGAACATTTACTCTGCAAGGAAGGTCTGGGAGCTCTGCCATCATTAATTCCTTTTGCCTTAGTAACTCACCCTTGGAGACAGGTGCTCTCAGTAATCTATTTAGAAGTGAGGAATAGATGCAGAAAGCAATAACCTGAAGTCACATAAGAAGGAAGTGGCAGGGAGAGGAATAAATTCAGGAAGTCTATTGTGAAAGGCCAGGCCATCACATTAGTTCAAGAGGAGGAGGAAATGATGGGTGAAATGCACCCCTGTAAATGAACTTAGGATGATGTAGCTCAGACACATGGACAAAGAAGAAGTATAAATGCCAAACTAACTCCATCAAAGTGCTATATTTCAGAAGTTCAGTAGATTAGACAATTGAAAAGAAAGGGAAGGGAGGGGGACAGAAATAGCAAAGACAATGGAATGAACTGGATATAACTTTCCAATGTTCCGATACGAATACACAACCAGTGTAACTTCACATCATTACAACCACAAGAATGAGACCATAATTAGAATAAGTTATAGTCCATGTATGTACAATATGTCAAAATATACTCTGCTGTCATGTATATCTAAAAGGGACAAAGTTTAAACATTTTAAAAAATAGAAGCCAAAAATAGATAGATAAATAAGGTACTGTATTCCAATTGTTAACATGGCAAATCTACAATAAGTTTGTTCTCCTAAATTTCTAACACATTAAGGAAAATATTCTAAAAGTCCACTCTTCACTTTTTTCTCTTTTTTCTTTCTTTCTTCTTCTTCTTTTTTTTTTTTTAGATGATACAATACCTTCATCTTTTTATTTTTTTAATGTGGTACTGAGGATTGAACACAGTACCTCACACATGCTAGGTGGGTGCTCTACCACTGAGCTACAACTCCAGCCAATCTTCACCTATTTATTTCTTCACTTTCAGCAACCATGCCATAAACACTTACTTAATGAGAAATTAAGAATCCAGGAGTGAGCAGGCAAGATACTGCTAAAGAGTATTATTTATTGAGAGAGGCAGTTTATAAACAAGTAATTACCTAACAATGACAATGATGAGTGCTGCAATGATATGGCCTCCCCTAAAAGGCAACATTTCAGGGGAGACTGTCAGGAAAAGAATTAAGCAGAGAGAGTGTGTGGAAGAGCAACTGAGTACAGAGAACAGCAGCTGTTGTTTTTGGCCAAGGAGCAGAAGGGATCAGTGGGGTGGAGTGCAGGGACAATGGGCTGCTTCATTGTCATGAAAATCAACTAGAAATGTCTCTCAGTTGGACTCTCTGCCTTTAAAAAACCATACACATTATTCAAGACCTGTCTCAAATGCTTATCCCCTTTCTTACTGCTGGTCTCAAGTAGTTACTATTCTCCTCTTCAAACTGCCAAGAGCAGAATGATTAAATATCCCTTTTAGTACCTGATTATAAGCCAAGACTGATTTATTTTACCATATATGTGATCCATGACCTCCCCAATATAAGACCATTCCTTCCTAACCTCTGATTCCCCTGGATTCCTGGAAAAGTTCAGAGAATTATTCAGTTATGTACTGGACTTAATTGTTGAATTAAAGAAAAACTTAAAAATAAAAACATTTGGTGAAAGATGAAATCTTGGAAATCAGCATTTTTTTTCAAAAGCATATGTGTATTATCATGAGAATAACTTTATATTCTAAATCATAAAACTATGCTCCTGATTTACTCATCAAAAGATATTAGATAAATTTCTGCTATATTTAAGATAATCTGGCACAGGTTATTATCATAGAATGCTGCTTCCCTGAATCAGCACTCTAGAGTATAAAGCAAATGGGGAAAAAAAAATTCTCTCACTTAGGGCTCACATACTTTCCAGAGTTAAAGGCAGCAGTGAGACAGACCAGGAGCATATTTCTTAAACATATGTTCAAGGGTTGCTTTCCTGGTTAGGATATAAATTGAATTGCTATCTCTAATACAATCATTTTTTTTTGTTGTTTTTTTTAATGAGGACAACTACAT
Organism: Spermophilus citellus; assembly: GCF_964194105.1. Taxonomy (NCBI): domain Eukaryota; kingdom Metazoa; phylum Chordata; class Mammalia; order Rodentia; family Sciuridae; genus Spermophilus; species Spermophilus citellus. The sequence goes on from NC_138183.1 coordinate 178,998,151, forward strand.
TCACCTTCTATAGAGGAATCAGCATTAATATAGGCCACTCCACGTTCTTGAAGGAGTCTGGAATTCTCCTATCACAAAAAGACAAGAAAAATCCACCTTTAAACATATCAACATAACCACCCTCCCATTAAATATAAATTTCTGAATGAAACAGGTCCATATGAACAAATTTAGCATATAAGACTCTCAAAAGAGAGTTGGCTTGAAAGAATTCAATGAAGGTTACCAGTTAGAAACAACAAACAAAACTTTAAAAAACTAACATTTAAGATGAAACTGTCCACATATTTATGTACATGGAAAAGAAGTGAATTTCTAAATCATACTGTAGTTTGTCCATAGATAAGTTTAAAAATTCTCTCAGCAAACATGAAATGACCTAGGAGACTTTTGAGTGGAAATCTTCCTACAAATATCTCATTATTAAAGTAGAAAATATTGCCCCATTCACATTGAATAAGCTATTTCAAAATCAGCTTGAAAAATTTAAAAGTTGAATCCTGTAGACATGAAGTCAAGTTATCTTGTAGGATCGCTCCACCTACTGGTAAATGTTGATAATTGAACACTTTTAGAACACTATCAGGAAGTATAGCAAAATGTTTTTGAGATATTAATGTAGATTTTGAGTCTCTAAAATATGTAATTTCCTAAGCATTCTGAATATAACATAAAAATGAAAATAAATATGTAACTCTGAATGATAAAAATAATTTGAAAGGGGCAAATCAGATCCTGAAAACATTTAGGCTTTTTCTTATACCATCATAAATCTTTCTTGTAAAAAGCTTTACCACAGGGCTGGGGTTGTAGCTCAGTGGTAGACAGCTTGCCTAGCATGCGTGAGGCACTGGGTTAGATCCTCAGCACCATATAAAAATGAAATAAAGATACTGTGTCCACCTTCAACTAAAAAACAAATATTATATATATTAAAAAAAGTTTTACCCCACATTCTATGAAAACACTATTTCTGCTCCCCACCCCCAAGGAAAATGAAAGTTTACAGTATATCCATTTATTTACTATTATGCTCCCAGAAAATAGAGATAAATTCAGAAAATAGAGATAAATTAATTTCAACAATTAACATTGTATCTCTAAAAAACAAAACTTAGATCTTTAGTGAAGATACTTTTTTCTTGAGTTTTGAGCAGGGATTTATTGCTTAAGATTTTTTTTAAAAAAAGCTTTAGCATTTTCTCACTGTATTCACCTGCTATTTTTACAGATTTAACTATTAAGTCCAAAGTGCTTTGTTTTGGTTTGTTTTGTGGTGCTGCAGATCAAATCCCCGAACTTGTGCACACTAAGCAAATGCTCTAGAACTGATCTACATCCCAGCCCACTGCTTTGTTACTATGAAATTTAACATTGTAGCAAATTATTCACTAACCTCTGCCCACTCAGTAGATCCAAGAAGACCAAATTCTTCTGCATCCCAGCTTGCAAACAAAATTGTTCTTCTAGGCCTCCATCCTAAAATATATATGTATATGTATATAAATACTGGGGAAAATACATACTGTACCCAAGACATTATAAAGCCCAAATGGGGGAAAATAAACAAATACAAAAAAAAAAAATAAAGAAAGAAAGAAAAGAAAAAAATGAAAGCATCATTTGTTGATTAGGAAGGGTGAATTTTGAATTTAAGAATCATAATGGGCTAGGCTTTGTGGCTCATACTTATAATCCTAACAGCTCAGGAGCCTAAGACAGGAGAATCACAAGTTCTAAGCAAACCTCAGCAACCATGAGGCACTAAAAAATTCAGTGAGACCCTGTCTCTAAATAAAATTCTAAATACGGCTGGGAATGTGGCTCAGTGGTCAAGTGCCCCTGAATTAATCTGTAGTAGCACCCCCCCAAAAAAAAAAAATAATAATTTCCTTTTGTAAGATTTTAAAGGTGATTTGTCAAAGTGAAATAGCATGATTAAAAAGGGAGAAATAAAGACACAATAATAGTCTTTAAAAAGCCATAAAATATTCTAATAAATTTTTGATAATTGGCTATGCATAGGAAGGCTTTCTGTTCTGCTTTCTGTTCTGCAGTTGCCTAAATGGAAAGAAGATATTGCTAGGTGCAGCCAGCGTTCTGACAACCCATGGAACTGAAAAATCATTTCCAACTCCTCCCTGTGGTTCTGACATCACATAAACAGATGCTCAGTGTGATTTCACACCAGCCTCTGGTAGAATTAGTGAACAGGGTCTCCATTAGCAACAGCAATGGCTGTTGCTGCTGAAATATGTGTAATTCAGTAGGGAAGGTCATGTGGCTGGGCAGTAAGACTCTAGCCTCAGTGTTAAAGAAAGATCTTGTTCAAATCTTGATTCTCTCACTTACAAGAGGTGTCATGAGGTGAGTTATTCAAACTGACCAAGTCTATCTCCTCATCACACCAGGATAACAGAGTAAATGTGAAGTCACTACTTGACTATTGGGGGTTAAATGGAGCAATGCTCAAAAAGCACCTAGTGATCCCAAAATTCTAAGCTGTTATTGTCAGTAAATATTTCATGTGTATTTATTAGGAATATTTAATCTGGCTTATGTTTATATTTTAGTTGCTAAATAAGCTATATTAAAATGTGTCTACACACACATACACACATCCCAAAAAAGAATGCTTATCCTATAGCTGTTGAATTTAACATCCTGTTTTTATCAAGATTTTAACAGCATTATTCAAATTTCCTATTATTATTCCTTATCATTTCATTGTTTCAGCATACTCTATAATTGCCAAAGACATGTTTTGCATTTATCATAGGGATTTTCCAGTGTCATGTCAAATCATGAAACTTTAATGTGTGGGAGAGTCAAACTAAGGATTGAACCTAGGGGGCACTTAATCAGTAAGTCACATCCCCAGCCCTTTTTTACATTTTTATTTAGAGACACAGTCTCGCTAAATTGTTTAGGGACTTACAAAGGCTTTGAATTTGTGATCCTTTGTCTCAGCCTCCTGAACTCCTGGGATTATAGATGTACACCATGATGCCTGACTCAAATCATAAAGTTATTGTACTAAGATTAAACACTACTAATTTATTTAATATGTAAATTCAGGTCTCCATTGGTTTATTTTCTTAAAACCTAAGATATTTCTGTGGAGAAGAGAATGGAGAACCCTTGTATTTCATTTTAATTAGAGACAATATGGTTTTGTGAACCAGTACCCAAAAATTTCAGTCTAAACTCTGATTTTCTCACTGGGCCACATATTACCTACATGACCCTGTGGAAATTATTTAATTCTCTAAACTTAGTTAACTTATCTGTAAAAGAAATACTAAAATAACTACATAAATATCTCCCTGGTTGTTATAAAGTCAAAATGAGTCATTTATATGAGAACACTGTTTCTCAAAGAAAATAAATAGCATGCAAACTAAACATACTTTCACTGTTGTTTTTACTGTTGCTTAAATATAATGTTTGCATCTTATAGCGCTCAGACACCTGGTTTGCAGGGTCAGAAAAGAGAATAGACTTGCTGCTCTCAAGGTAGAAAAATTACTTTGAAAATCATTAAAACTACATTTTTTATTTTGGTTTTCATATGAAGATTCTAAAATGACTGAATCAGTGGTTCTAAGCATATGGATGAGAATAGGAGAGAACAGACACCCTACAGGGAGCAGAATCCCATTAGACAGCCAGATTAGTATTTCTCTGGGCATAGCTTCTATATCCTTAGTCTTCATGACCTGAGGAGTGAGACTGAAGGAGCCCAGGAATTTCTGTTTGCAGCTCTCTAACAGGAAATCTTTGGCTTATGACCTTTTATGGAAGAACCTGGCTACATCTTCTTGGTTACCAAGAGCAGCCAAGAACAGTGCAATTCCTTCATGTTAGATTATCATTTAATTTATGCTACCAATAATACCATAGTCTGTAATAAATTAAAATTAATAAATAAATTATCTAATAATAATGGCTGTCTTCTATTTTGATCAATATATAGCAACAGCTAAGATGGTATTTTCAAATTAACACTACAGAAAACTTAGTTGAGAATTCAAAGAGACTGATCTTTTAATTTTTGTTTATATTACCTTCCTTTTTCAGTTTTCCAAAGCTCCTCACAATTTCATGAACAACAGCTGCTCCACTCTGAGGGTCAATGCCCCCAAAGACCCATGAGTCTCGGTGACCTCCAAGAATGACATATCTGTCTAGAAACCAACATTGCAAGATTGTGGCTTTAGGTCAAAAATGGAGTAAATTGCAAATGATTCAACAACATCTAAACACGAAGCACTCACAACTCAAGAAAAATAGCAAGTTTCTTGAAATCTTGCGCAAATGTGCTGTTTGATCTGATTTTAATATGTTTCCTATATATGAAGAAAGTATGAATGTGATAGAGAAAATGCATACCTCAATATATTACTGTAATTCAAAGTATATGGACAATTATATACATTTATCTTTATCCACCTTTTCAATTCTCTATTACTCTCTCTTACCTTACCACTTTCCTTCCAACATTTTCAGAGTGAAAAAACACAGTTCTGTACTTTCTACTCTTACAAATTTTCAAAGTACAGGTCCTAATTTTTCCTCTCTGAACTTTTATCTCTCATAGAAAAAAGGGAATTCTTCTGTCTACCCAGTTCTCAGGGCAACTTTCCACATCTGATAAAACACAGATTACAATTGAATGTATGGCTCTCCTTACAAAGTCGGGGCCCCTCATTCCAGGTCTTTATTATTCTTTCAGTCCCAATGTTTAGCACATTGCCCATACAAAATAAGATGCAATTAAGAGCTAGTTATACATTGTTCAGTACTCACTAGAAGGATATTAACATTCTTGATCCCTTAAAGAAGAAGCATTTAAAATTTACTTGTATCTATTTTAGTAAGAAATGTATAACCAACTAGTTCCTATGGAACTGAAACGTACTAAACTAAGGCTATATATAAAATATATTAATCAGCAGATCATTTGAAAAACTATGGAATGCATGTGTCTAGATATTGTCAATTACTTTAGTTGTAGAAAATAACATTCTACAAAGAATTTATTAACTTAAGGTTATCATAGTTTTCTCAGTTTTTCCTTTTGTGCAGATGTTTGTAGTCATCATTAAAACATTTCCTTATGCAAAATATATGGCAAACAAATCAAGAAAATTAAGAGAAACACCTCAAAAGTCTCTCCCTGCCCATCTTGCTTTAATTCTTTGACTGAAACACTCATAGTTTATCACTCACTTCAGTCATCCACCCAAGCTAGCTCCACTTTTCTTTTCTTCACAACATGTATAACAATATCATATTGCATTTTATATAATTTACCTGGTTCCATGGCTCCTCTGAGAGTACCAATCACATTGTAAATCCTTGTCACTTCACTGTTGGAATGGATGTGCATCTTGACTTTTCTAAAGCAAAGAGAAAGGGTACATTCTCAAAAATACTGGTTATCAAATTAACACCACAATTTTTAAATCTTCTTTCATTGTTTAAATTACACTAGCCATTTTTTTCTAGTTGTAGTTGGACACATTACCTTTATTTTATTTATTTTTATGTGGTGCTGAGGCTCGAAACCAGGCCTCGAATGTGCTAGTTGAGCGCTCTACTGTTGAGCCACAAGCCCTCTAAAAGTGTGGCCCACTTCAACCTCTAGTTTTGTTTCCTACTGGTGCTATATACATTTTACTTTTTATGTCATTCTCTACAATTTTAATCTCTTAAAAGATCTGTATTAAAGAGTTAAATTAAAATACTCTCTTAACTGTGTAGAGAAGTTTCCAGTAAAGCCAGGACCCACATTATAAGGCACTTTGAGACCTCCTTTCCAGCTGCTATCTGGTGGTGCTGAGCCACCCATGTGTCTGTTGGACCAAAAAAGGAAAAAAAATATATATCATTATTAGCTGGAGGAAAACTTTTACTTTATTCAACAAGTTATAAGTGTCAATGAATTTACTTTCTTGAGCATTTGTTTACAATAGCTTCTATGAGAAAGGTGTCATATAAAACATTTTGAATATAGTATGCCATTTAATCCTTACTACAAGCCTTATAAAGTAGGTTCCATTATTTTTCCCAATTCACAGATGAGAAGCATGAGGCTAAGTGTGATTAGGTAACATGCACAAAGTTTTGTGCTGATAAGTGGTACAGCTGAGATTTAAATTATTGACTATAATTTGAACTTTGTGCTACTACTCTCAAGAGTACATGTTAGAAGTGCTCTCCAGAGTATGCTCTGAATAAAAAGCTTGATGTATAATTCTTTGGAATTTTCCCTGATAAATATACTCCCAAATCTTTGTATTGTCATCTCTTACAAAGTGTGTTTTACATAACTATCTGGTAAAAAAGGAAGATCAAAGAAAATAATTTTGCTTTAGTCATATGTCCCTAAAAGCTTCATGCTTTTTATTTTATTTTATTTTATTTTTAATTTGAAAAGGTAGAAGGATTCACATGGACAGCTATACATGCTATCAGCTCACTGTAATCTTTTAGTAGGAGACTGAGAAAAGTAATACGGTAATTTTTATAAAATGGTGTGATTCTTGTCATTTCCCTTCAATACAGCTACCTTTACTGTATCAGAGTAAGGGTTGACTTCTTGGGTTGGGCATGAAATAAAATGTATTTTAACTGAACAGCAGCAGATAGATGAATGTGGTCCAAGACAAACTTAGAAAACGGAAAATGCAATGTGAGCAACTTCTACCTCTACTATAAATAGATTTTGATGAAAATCTAGTTGTAGGGCAGACACAGTATTTGAGAGTAAATACATCCTATTTCCCCCCCATCTCACTGGAAAGTTTGGCTAATAAATAGAATTTCAAGTAATACGTAATTTATTTTTGTACAATAAATTTCACACAAAATAATCTAGTACTATGAAGAGGATTTTTACATTGTTAGAAAACATAATCCATAGTCAAAACAGCAAATATTAAATATTCAAAGAAGTTGTAGGAGGCAAGGGAAGAATATACATATACATGATTATATACAAAATATTTCTCCAATATGATTAACATTAACATTCATAGAAATGAATAAAAGGAAATTTTTTTACTGTAAATCTTTTCAAGTTATAACTTTGTCAATGTATTTCCTTTTCAAAATAAACATGAAAAGCAAAACAAAAAATGCAAATTCATCAAGAAGAAAAATAGGCAATTGTGTATTATACCATAAAAAAGAAAATAAATAGTCCTTTTTCTTACAAAACAATAAAATATGCTGTAATGGTGATGGTCCCTCAAGGACAGGTAAACAGACAACAGAACATTAAAAAAAATGGTTATGTGTAAGAATCTAATAACAGATAAAGGATATATCACACATTCACAAAGAACAGAGGTTTTAGTCAAACTCTATAAAGATATCAGATAATATGAATAAATTTTGAAAAGATCTCTGAAAGGATTTGATAGATGTTAGATACCCCATAAATATTTATAAATAGTAGTGACTTAAATCTGTTTCCTATAGCATATTTATTTTTATTTGACCATTTGTGAAACATTTATTGTCTGCCTTTCTAAATGTACTTTGTTCTACTTGACAAGGAATGTAACTAGGTATAACACATGATCATTCTACCAAAAAGTTCCCAAGTCACTCAGAAGGTGATACATATAAAAGTAACTATGATATGAAATAGAACATGACAGATAATATACAGAGTTCTACAAAATAAGCACAAAAAGGATTAATGCAACTTGTTTGATCAGGAACAACTTTCTAAAGGGGATCTCACTTTGTTGTATTTTAAAGGATAAGCAAGACGTAGGAATGGGAAGGTGAAGGAAAAGGCACTCAAGGGACAAGATATAATATAGAGCGGCAGGAAGGAAGAGAACTATGGAGCAAGTGTAAGGCTTAGTGACAAATCTGGCTGGAGTATGATTAAGGTACCTAAGAGAAAAGCTTGAAAAGTACTGGAACTTGGTTTCTGGGAAGATGATTTAGCCTCCTGCTAAGTGCAACTAAAATTCCTGTTGGCAGGAGTGTGTAAATGAGACAGAAGATCTCAGAAATTATTATATTCCAAATGAACAAGTGAATTACAACTCCAACAGAGCTTTTGAATCACCTCTTTAAAGGCCCTCTGTTCCTGCAGATGGGCAGAATCAGTGTCTGGGACAGGAGTCCACTGTGTTTCTCCTTTCCTTTGCTAGCAAAGCAATAAACTTTCTTTTTCCTTTTTCTCAAAACTCTGTCCCTCATTATTGGATTGGCATCAGGGACCAGGACTGAGCTTTCAGAAACAGTTTAATGCATTCTTTCCCTAATTGCAAACACAAAATGGGTTCATTTTTAAACTTTTATATAACTTGGACCATCTTATACATTGATTTGAAATTTTCCTTTTTAACTCAATAGTGTATCACAATCATGTTCCATATCATTGGATATTATACAATATTCTTGTATCGATTAGTGACTTCATTTACTACCATAGTCAGTAACATATTTGACTACTTATTGATTGTTGAAGTTTTATTTTGATTCTAGAATATTACAAGTTATACTATAATTACTGTCACTGTCTAAATTCATAAATACTTAGATTTTATTTATTAATATGTTTAGATAAATTCATAGTTCATACTGTACTCAAAAATTGTACCTGATCCTAAATCATAACTGATGTGACAGAGTTAAAGCCCTGTTATGGTTTAGATGTTAGGTGTACCCCAGAAACTCATGTGTGAAAAAAATGGGATAAGGTTTAGAGATGAATTTTGGGGGTTATAAGAGGTTTACCCTAATTAGTGAATTAATCCACTGATAGGAATTAACTGGGTAGTAACTGTTAATCCCTGGAAGGGATTACAGTGTGGCTAGATAGGGGTTGGTCCCTGGGGTCAGCCTTCCCATTATGTCCTTGTTGAGCAGAGTGTAATTTTTCTGCCTTCTCTCTCTCTCTCTCTCTCTCTCTCTCTCTCTCTCTCTCTCTCTCTCCCACCCCCATCCCCCACCCTGTTCTCCTTCTTCCTCTCTCCTTCCCCTTCCTCCTTCCCTCCTTCCCCATATGAAGTCCTGGACCACTTTCCTCTGCCATACACTTTCTCCATGATATTCTGCCTCAAGCCCCAAGGAATGGAGCCAGCCATCTATGGACTGAGACTGAGTCCCCAAATAAACTTTTCCTCCTCTAAATGTTCTCATCAGTTCCTTTGGTTACTGCAGCAAAAAAATCTGACTAAAACATGCGCCAAAAGGAATAAACAAAACAAACCCAGGGTTCTTCCTTAACCTCCTCTTAAATTGGACACATACCTCCAAATCTCCAGATATCAGCCTGGTCACCTATATAAATGAGGGCCTTGCATGCTAGGTCATAAAACGCTTTCTCATACAGGCTAGAATACAAGGAGTAAGAATGCTTTGTACTCAAAGAAGAAAAAGGACAGACTGGCCAGATACTTTGGTCTTTACCAACTTCACTTTCAGAAAAATCAGTGGCATCTCCTTTCCTAAAAGGAAAGAAGGGACATTCAGATGGGAAAAAAATGGGGCAAGAAAGGTGAAAGCTTTCCAATGCTAGGCTAAACAGTAACATATTTGAAGAAGATTCAATAATGAAAGCAGAGAAAGAAAGGGAAGAGAATACAAACACAATGGAAGTATTTCTCACTTTATTTTATTCTGGGTCCTTCAAGAAATAAGAAATAAGCAATACAGATGTGTAAGAGATTTATTAGGGGAAAAGACTATGATTTACTAGGGGCAAAATGGGAGATAGGGAAGCCTCATAAAGTCAGCAGACTGTGGTGCAGATCTGATGCAAAGTAAAGGAGAAAGGGAAGGAAGAAGAGGAAGATGGGGCTATGGTGCAGTTTCTATTTGAGCTAATTATCAACAGGTCCTCAAGTCAAAGTTTCATATGTGAGGAGTCCTGTGGTTCCAGAACAAGTCTGTCTAAGCACCCTACCACACTCAGCAGTAGATTTCAAAGCATAATGGCTGGAGCAATTGATCAATTATGCTCCCTGCAGTTAGAGATCAGAAAGGCTCCTTCAGGTGACTGGCAAACATTGGATAATCATATAATATAAATCATATAATGTAAATTCCAGAACAAAACCATTATTCTATAAAATCATGATACATGTTCTACCCATCTCAGAGACAATCAATACAGAAAAAAAATGAAGATAAAACTACCAATCATGGGAAATAACCAAGTAGTCAATTATTTATTCTTGCAAACTTACTCAAGGAGTCTTTGTGCATCATAGTATCCAATTGGATGAACAGGAATATTTGGAAGACCAACAGCTTCTGTAATATCATGCCTATAAGCGTATTCTGAAACAACAACAACAAAAAGAAACACATTTCCAATAAAAACTCAATTCTGAGGCTGGGGATGTGGCTCAAGCGGTAGCGCGCTCGCCTGGCATGCGTGCGGCCTGGGTTCGATCCTCAGCACCACATACAAAGATGTTGTGTCCGCCGATAACTAAAAAAAAAATAAATGTTAAAAATTCTCTCTCTCTCTCACTCTCTCTCTCACTCTCTCTTAAAAAAAATAAATAAATAAAAAATAAAAACTCAATTCCTTTCAAGTGGATCTCTATAAATCATATTGAACACATTCTCATTTTGATCTATCGGAATTTGTTAAAGAAAACTGATAATTCCAAATGTTAGCAAAAACATAAAGCAACTAAACTCTCCTACATTGCTTTTAAGAGTATAAATTAGACAATGACTTGGGATAATTCTTTTGAAAGGGACCTTAAGCAGAAATGTGCATTTTGGCACAGCAATTCCACTGCTAGCTATTTACCTTAAAAAGATGAAAACATATGTGCAAAAAAAAAAAAAAAAAAAAAAAAAAAAAAGCTTACAAAATGTTTAAATCAGCCACATTTACATCATCTAACAAATTTCTGACCACAGGAGAATAAATAATTCTTGTATAATCCGACAATAGAATGCCATTCTGTTGTTAAAAGGAACAGGTTACTGGTATGCAAAATAATATGGAAAATCTCAAATCATTATACTGAGAGAAATATGTGAAACAAAAAAGAGCATCTACTGTCTGATTCCATTTATATGAACATCAAAATGAGGCAAACTAATGTATGATACTAGATATCAAAATGTGGTTGCTTTGGGGGGATGAAGTGCAAATTGACTGGTAAAGAGCATAGGGGAACACTCTGAACATCATAAAAATGTCCTTTAATTTTGGGTGACATGAATGCATACAATTTTCAAAGTTCATTGAACTAGAGTTGGAGATATGTTTCAGTATAGGGTGCTTGCCTAGCACATGAACCAGACCATAAGACCCTGCATTCAATTCCCAGTGCTGCAAAAACAAAATTTAAAATAGAAAAATTCATTGAACTGAATGTAAGATCTATGCATTTTATTGCATATAAATTTTACTGCAAAATAATATTCTGACATTTATGCAGGCTTAAGAAAAATTAGGTCTATATTTTCCTTCCCCTCTCCCCACCAGGTTTTGAAATTATCTAATAAGAAACTTAATCTCAAAAACTTATTATTCTCGGGGATTCCAACATGGCGGCGGGTGCGGAGAGATCAAGTCTCTGACCTCTTCAGCTGTGCAGGCATAGGGAGTCGTAAACAACCTAAATCTGTTTGCTCAGGATCACTAGGCAATGCTGAGCTGACGTGGATCTGGGGCGAACAGTCTGGGCCTCTCAGAACACACTCTGAGCCCAGATCGGCCGAATTCAAGCTCCGGTTCGCCTGCTCCCCACAGACAAACAGCTGTAACTCAACACTAATCCATCCGGCTGAAACAACTGGTCGGCCCTTCTGTTCCTACGGAGGTAAATGCCTACCGAGCCTTCATAGGTATTGGCCACAGGTTTGAAACGGGGCATGGGAGAGACAGTAAGGACCCACCCATTGCATTGGTCACCCGGCAAAGGGAAACGAACTGTCGCCATTTGGAAGAGATACCACCATGGCAGAGAACTGACGTCATCAGACTGCGGCGGAGGAGATAACTTCATTGAAACCTGCGGCTACAGGTGTGTAATTCCCTAGCCTTCCCTCTCCACACATCGGGGAGACCTTAAGGGCCCCTCCTAGCTCTCCCGAGAGCGCGATAGCCAGACCGAGGGAATCAGAGGTGGTGCGGGACCAGGGGCGCAGAACTACCGCTCCCACCAGTGCTGAGAGCTGAGGTCTCTTGCAACAGCTACTGGGGGTGTGGCTACCAGAGGGCAAGTAAAATTCGCTGAGGATTCTCAGCCCCAAGCTCTACCAACTTAGGGTATGAGGGAATGGCAAACTGGGAGAGTGTGCCCAGTCGTTCATGAAAACAGGGCTCCCGGGAGCAGCAGACCTGGCGTGTAGCCAGTATTGTGGTGAGTGGCACCCGTGAGAGGGGCATGGCTAGAGGAAAAGTGGGAAGTGACTAGACACAAGAGGAGGCCCTAGGCACTCAGGATTGGAGACTTGCCCAGTCTGGGAGGAGCTGCTGCACAGTGATTGGTTCCCACGTATTGACAGGAGAAACTTGGCCTGGTGGGCACAGTGCCACCTACTGGAAGAGAAGTTAATCAAACTCTAAGACTGCATTTATTAGTTTTTTTTTCTCTTTTTTTTTTCTTTTTTCTTTTCTCTTTTTTTTTGATTTGTGTTTTCTTTCATTTTCATTTTTCTTTCTTGTTGTTTTTTTTATTTTTTTTACAATTTTTTAAATTTTTTTCTTCTAATTTTAATTTTTATTTTTTAAATTTTTTTTTCTTTTTTTAATTCCTATTTTTTTTCTTCTTTTCCTTTCATTTCTTTTCAATTATCTTATCCCCCCTTCCTTGAATTCTACCTGCTTACTCTCATTCTCTTTAGTGACTTCTTCCCTTCCCTTCTAATACCTTTCCTCCCAAGCATCAAATAAATTTATAGGAGTAAACAGTAACTCAGCAGTCAAACAGAACAAGAAGTAATATGAGCAGCTTCAAAAAGCAAGGAAGAAAAGGAGTACAAACAATGCAGGACAGCCTAAATATTCAGGAGGACCCAGAGTCATCAGAAAAATGGTCATATAAAGAACTCAAGGAACACCTTAGACAGATGGAATGGAACCTTAAAGAGGATACAAGACAGAAAATTCAAGCAGCAAAAGAATACATTGAGAATGAATTACATAAACAGATAAAAGAAGAAGTTAAGCATCTTTATCAGGAGATAGAGATTATAAAAAATAATCAAACAATAATTCTAGAAATGAAGGAAACAATAAACCAAATTAAAAACTCAATTGAGAGTATCACTAACAGAGTGGAGCAAGTAGAAGCCAGAACGTCAGATAATGAAGACAAAATATACCATCTTGAAAAGAGTCTAGCCAACTCAGAAAGGCTGGTAAAAAATCACGAGAAAAACATCCAAGAGTTATGGGATAACATAAAAAAACCAAACTTACGAGTCATCGGGATAGAAGAAGGTACAGAGATTCAAACTAAGGGAATGAGTAACCTGCTGAATGAAATAATTACAGAAAACTTTCCAGAAATAAAAAAGGAAACAGATATACAAATTGAAGATGCATACAGGACACTGAGCACACAAAATCACAGTAGACCAACGCCAAGACACATTGTTATGAAGATAGCCAATATACAGAACAAAGAGAAAATATTAAAAGCTACAAGAGAAAGGAGACAGATTACATTCAGGGGTAAACCAATAAGGTTAACAACGGATTTTTCATCACAGACACTGAAAGCAAGAAGGTCATGGAACAATGTATTTCAAACACTGAAAGACAATGGATGCCAACCAAGATTCTGTATCCAGCAAAATTAAGCTTCAGGTATGACAACGAAATAAAAATCTTTCATGATAAACAAAAATTAAAAGAATTTGCAGCCAGAAAACAAGCATTGCAAAGCATTTTGAGCAAAACACTACACGAGGAAGAAATAAAAAACAATAACCAAAACCATCAGTAGGAAGTGCCTCAGTAAAGACAGAGGGCGAGGGGAAAGATAATCATGGAGAAACAAACTAAATTTTTTTAAAAAAGGATAAATAATCAAACATGGCTGGAAGTACAAACCATATATCAATAGTAACTCTGAATGTTAATGGCTTAAACTCTCCAATAAAGGGACATAGGCTGGTATCTTGGATTAAAAAAACAAATCCAACAATATGCTGCCTCCAGGAGACACATCTGATTGGAAAAGACATACACAGGCTGAAGGTGAAAGGATGGGAAAAAAATATACCACGCACACGGTCCTCGTAAGCAAGCAGGGGTGGCCATCCTCATATCGAATAAAATCGAATTCAAGACTAAGTTAATCAAAAGGGATAAAGAAGGACATTATATGCTGTTAAAAGGAACCATTCACCAACAAGACATAACAATTATCAATATTTATGCACCAAATAATGGTGCTGCGACATTCATAAAACAAATTCTCCTCAAGTTCAAGAATCAAATAGACCACAACACAATAATCATGGGTGAATTCAACACACCTCTCTCACATTTGGACAGATCCTCCAAACAAAAGTTGAAAAAAGAAACTATAGAACTCAATACCACAATCAATAACCTAGACTTAACTGACATATATAGAATATATCAACCATCATCAAATGGATATATTTTTTTCTCAGCAGCACATGGATCCTTCTGAAAAATAGACCATATATTATGCCATAGGGCAACCCTCAGTAAATATAAAGGGGTGGAGATAATACCATGCATTTTATCTGATCATAATGGAATGAAACTGGAAATCAATGATAAAAGAAGGAAGGAAAAATCCTACATCACATGGAAAATGAACAATATGTTACTGAATGATCAATGGGTTACAGAAGACATAAAGGAGGAAATCAAAAAATTCTTAGAGATAAATGAAAATACAGACACAACATATCGGAATCTATGGGACACAATGAAAGCACTTTTAAGAGGAAAATTCAACGCCTGGTGGTCATTCCTCAAAAAAAGAAAAAAACCAACAAATAAATGAGCTCACACTTCATCTCAAAGCCCTAGAAAAGAAAGAGAAAAACAACAGCAAATGTAGCAGAAGGCAAGAATTAATTAAAATCAGAGTGGAAATCAATGAAATTGAAACAAAAGAAACTATTGAAAAAATTAACAAAACTAAAAGTTGGTTCTTCGAAAAAATAAATAAGATCGACAGACCTTTAGCCATGCTAACGAAGAGATGAAGAGAGAGAACTCAAATTACTAACATACGGGATGAAAAAGGCAATATCACAACAGATGCTACAGAAATACAGAAGTCAATTAGAAATTATTTTGAAAACCTATATTCCAATAAAATAGAAGATAGTGAAGACATCGATAAATTTCTTAAGTCACATGATTTGCCCAGACTGAGTCAGGAGGATACACACAATTTGAACAGACCAATATCAATGGATGAAATTGAAGAAGCCATCAAAAGACTACCAACCAAGAAAAGCCCAGGACCGGATGGGTATACAGCGGAGTTTTACAAAACCTTTAAAGAAGAATTAGTACCAATACTTTTCAAGTTATTTCAGGAAATAGAAAAAGAGGGAGCTCTTCCAAATTCATTCTATGAGGCCAACATCACCCTGATTCCGAAACCAGACAAAGACACCTCAAAGAAAGAAAACCACAGACCAATATCTCTAATGAACCTAGATGCAAAAATCCTCAATAAAATTCTGGCGAATCGAATACAAAAACACACCAAAAAAATTGTGCACCATGATCAAGTAGGATTCATCCCTGGGATGCAAGGATGGTTCAATATACGGAAATCAGTAAATGTTATTCACCACATCAATAGACTTAAAGATAAGAACCATATGATCATCTCGATAGACGCAGAAAAAGCATTTGACAAAGTACAGCATCCCTTTATGTTCAAAACATTAGAAAAACTAGGGATAACAGGAACTTACCTTGACATTGTAAAAGCTATCTATGCTAAGCCTCAGGCTAGCATCATTCTGAATGGACAAAAGTTAAAGGCATTCCCTCTAAAATCTGGAACAAGACAGGGATGCCCTCTATCACCACTTCTATTCAATATAGTTCTTGAAACACTGGCCAGAGCAATTAGACAGAGGAAATAAATTAAAGGCATAAAAATAGGAAAAGAAGAACTTAAATTATCACTATTTGCGGATGACATGATTCTATACCTAGAAGACCCAAAACGGTCTACAAAGAAACTACTAGAACTAATAAATGAATTCAGCAAAGTGGCAGGATATAAAATCAACACGCATAAATCAAAAGCATTTCTGTATATCAGTGACAAAACTTCTGAAACGGAAATGAGGAAAAACACACCATTCACAATATCCTCAAAAAAAATAAAATACTTGGGAATCAACCTACCAAAAGAGGTGAAAGACTTATACAATGAAAACTACAGAACCCTAAAGAGAGAAGTAGAAGAAGATCTTAGAAGATGGAAAAATATACCCTGTTCATGGATAGGCAGAACTAACATCATCAAAATGGCGATATTACCAAAAGTTCTCTATAGGTTTAATGCAATGCCAATCAAAATCCCAATGGCATTTCTTGTAGAAATAGATAAAGCAATCATGAAATTCATATGGAAAAATACAAGACCCAGAATAGCAAAAGCAATTCTAAGCAGGAAGTGTGAATCAGGCGGTATAGCGATACCAGATTTCAAACTATACTACAGAGCAATAGTGACAAAAACAGCATGGTACTGGTACCAAAACAGGCGGGTGGACCAATGGTATAGAATAGAGGACATAGAGACTAATCCACAAAGTTACAACTGTCTTATATATGATAAAGGGGCTAAAAGCATGCAATGGAGGAAGGATAGCATCTTCAACAAATGGTGTTGGGAAAACTGGAAATCCATATGCAACAAAATGAAACTGAATCCCTTTCTCTCACCATGAACAAAAGTTAACTCAAAATGGATCAAGGAGCTTGATATCAAATCAGAGACTCTGCGCCTGATAGAAGAAAAAGTTGGCTCTGATCTACATATTTTGGGGTCGGGCTCCAAATTCCTTAATAGGACACCCATAGCACAAGAGTTAATAACAAGAATCAACAAATGGGACTTACTTAAACTAAAAAGTTTTTTCTTAGCAAGAGAAACAATAAGAGAGGTAAATAGGGAGCCTACATCCTGGGAACAAATTTTTATTCCTCACACATCAGATAGAGCCCTAATATCCAGAGTATACAAAGAACTCAAAAAATTAGACAATAAGATAATAACCCAATCAACAAATGGGCCAAGGACCTGAACAGACACGTCTCAGAGGAGGATATACAGTCAATCAACAAGTACATGTAAAAATGCTCACCATCTCTAGCAGTCAGAGAAATGCAAAGCAAAACCACCCTAAGATACCATCTCACTCCAGTAAGATTGGCAGCCACTATGAAGTCAATCAACAACAAGTGCTGGCGAAGATGTGGAGAAAAGGGTACACTTGTACATTGCTGGTGGGACTGCAAATTGGTGTGGCCAATTTGGAAAGCAGTTTGGAGATTCTTGGGAAAGCTGGCAATGGAACCACCATTTGACCCTGCTATTGCCCTTCTCGGACTATTCCCTGAAGACCTTAAAAGAGCATGCTACAGGGATACTGCCACATCGATGTTCATAGCAGCACAATTCACAATAGCTAGACTGTGGAACCAACCCAGATGCCCTTCAATAGATGAATGGATAAAAAAAAATGTGGCATCTATACACAATGCAGTACTATGCAGCAATAAAAAATGACAAAATCATAGAATTTGCAGGGAAATGGATGGCACTAGAGCAGATTATGCTTAGTGAAGCTAGCCAATCCCTAAAAAACAAATACCAAATGTCTTCTTTGATATAATGAGAGCAACTATGAACAGAGCAGGGAGGAAGAGCAGGAAGAAAAGATTAACATCAAACAGAGACATGAGATGGGAGGGAAAGGGAGAGAAAAGGGAAATTGCATGGAAATGAAGGGAGACCCTCATTGCTATACAAAATTTCATATAAGAGGTTGTGAGGGGAATGGGGTAATAAACAAGGAGAGAAATGAATTACAGTAGATGGGGTAGAGAGAGAAGATGGGAGGGGAGGGGAGGGGCGATAGTAGGGGATAGGAAAGGTAGCAGAATACAACAATTACTAATAGGGCATTATGTAAAATTGTGGATGTGTAACCGACATGATTCTGCAATCTGCATTTGGGGTAAAATTGGGGGTTCATAACCCACTTGATTCTAATGTATGAAATATGATATGTCAAGAGCTTTGTAATGTTGTGAACAACCAATAAAAAAATAAAATTAAAAAAAAACCTTATTATTCTCTTGGGCAGAATGACATAATGACATGCTGTGTAGGGGGCAATGTTTTCAACAAAAGGGGGGTGATAGGTAGATGAAACAAAGTTGACAATATGTTGGTGACTATCTTTGCTTTGGATATGTTAGAACTATTCCATAGTAGAAACTAAAATTAAAAGGAAGCGGTAAACTTAAAGGCACCCAAGGGGTTGAATAAATGCTAGCTTCCAAAGGATAACATGGGTTCCCCCAAAATCCCATCATTTAAATGTGAAGATAATCAACAGAAACATTCCAGTTAATCTCATTTTATTTGGAAGAAGTTGCATTTTTTTAAACTTGAGAATAAAAAGGTGGAAAAACCTTAGGCAGATTCATATGGTTTTACTATATGGTAATGTGTATTGTTTAAAAAAAAAAAAAGCAAAGAATCTATGACAATGTACCATATTCTCAGAAGACTTACAAAGCAAAACAGTACATAAGCTTCAGAGGAATCCACGATTTGATGGAAAACCCAGATGAAGAGTAAATATGTAAATGACAAAGATGCTTTGGCCAACTAATTTATGCAAATGACACAAATTTAGTTAATTCGCAACTACCTAAACTAAATGATTACATATTTTTGTAAACATGTTCAGATAGATGAGTACACATATAATAATAGAGCTCCTTTTATTAATGTTTTACAAGCTGGCATTTCAGCACAAGTACACAGACTCTGAAGCCAGAGTACCTGATTTAGAATCCCACTCCCTGCTAAGTAGTTGTTTATCTCTTGCAGACACCTTACCTCTTCTAGTCACAGTTTCCTCCCCTGCCAACAGAGATAATGCCTCCTGGCTTTCAGGGTTGTTGATGCATGTACAGTGCTGGCATGTAGGAGATACTCCTTCACATCCATCACTGCTATCATCATGCAGCAACAGAGACAAGTGTTTAGGGCTGGGGTCATAGCTCAGTGGTAGTGCGTTTGCCTAGCACCTGTAAGACCTTAAGTTCAGTCCTCAGCACCCCATAAAAATAAATAAAATAAAAGGTATTGTGTCCACCTACAACTAACAAAAATATTTTTTTAAAAAGATAGGTGTCTTTCAGGGGTTCTAGATTCTATCTTGTCATTTAAAGATGTTATAAAATTTTCTCTTCTCCTTCTCTGGTCAATGGTAAAAGCAAAAAAAAATCTGTGCAAACTATGAATTTAGGGTAAATGTACTTGACAATAAAACCAATATAGCCTGAAGTTATTTGATAGCAAAACTCACTTGAGCAGATGAGTCTATTTATATTCCATATTTACCCCACTTAGTATCAGCATTCATACAGTTTGATGCAAATAATGTTTATATACTGGTTTCTGGTGTTCTGTTCCAGCCTCCCAAGTAAGTGTTATGAATTATATGGTATATGTACCATGTTACTTTTTAAACAATTGGAAGTCTGAATTCCAAAACCTATTAGTCACAAGGATTTCAAATAATAAATAAGGAAGCTGAACCAATAATTTTCAGAAACTCTATCATTCCTAGATATAATTAAAAAATATATATATATATTTTTTTTCTCAGTCCTTTGTGTCAAAGAAAATCCTTAAATAAAATCACTTTAAAATGTGGCTAAGTGTCCTGTAATGACTGAGGCCTTATCACTCACCATTTGCTGGGTAGCCAGGGGTGAGAGGGTCCCCTGCACCATTAAGATTTAAGATATTTCCGCGCTGGACACCACCTCCAGGAAGATTCCAACCATCTGGATAGGACTGTACACCAGGAGCAAAATAGTCTTCGGGGTCTGAGTACAGAATGACGGCTTTGGCCCCTGCCAGCTGGGCGTTTTTAACCTAGGAAATAGAGTGTACTTCTCTTCTGTTAATTGGTTGCCCCAGATTTGGTAGTAACAATTTTCAAAACTATACGTAAATGAGTAACTGAGCTTTATGTTCAAGCCTTTCTCATTAGGCTTACAACAAAGAACTTATTCAGAGAAGTAGTTTTTTCTTTCTTCTACTTCAGGTTCTAAAAATGTATCAGTTCTCAGAACAGATTTGGAAAATACCCATATACTAGTAGTGAGTACTTGGTGTTTCCTTTTGATGCTCTGGAAGTATATAGAGCAAGTAGACTCCTTGGGCAGATTCCTCCTAGTTCTATAGTTGAAAGTGTATATTTTTAGATTTATTTTCCAAAAAAAATTTTTTAAAAATTAAAAAGTCAAGTGACATTAATTTAAAACTACTATGTGAATTTTATTTTCTCTTAATATCTATAATAACAATGTATATTAAATTTATTTCAGTAAATATTTTTAGATGTAATATTTAAAACAAAAATACTGAAACAACAAATCTAGTATGCATTTCTAACTAGGCCACAGGGGTAACTTGCAAGTATAGAAAAATTTATTCGGCTCACCCTGGCCAAACAAATGGCCAATTCCAGTGGCCCAGTTTAAAACCACTTCCCATAAGCTAGTAAGGATGTCCTCCCTGTAAGGTGGACATTTATAGAATGTAAGAGGATCATAGTCTTCAAAAGGTTGCAAGGAGATTTTAGATATATTGTATTATATTGTATTTTCATATTGGAGGTAAAGGAAAGAGATGGTATTACCTTATTTCCTCTGAAAACTTTCCCATATCTGGCAATCACAATCTTTCCAGAGCAATTGATTTTCATGTCCCTCTCCAGTTTAAAGAAGTCTTCCGTTCGTGCATAGTTAACATATACTAGATCCCCCTGTTAAGATCAAGAATAATTTATTATAAAATATACAGGTTTCCTTCATGAGGGATATTCAATATCTTTGAAAAAGGAAATAATCAAGAACATGTAAAAGGATCAGAAAAATATGAGCATTAAATAAGACACACAAGGAGAAGTGAATTTCAGGTGAAGCTAATTTGGGCTAGAGACATACAAATTAAATAATATTTGTTTTTATGTCCTTTTTTCAGAACATATAAAAATACTGCCCTGGAAAAACACATATAAATATACACACTGCTGCATGCAGTCCAAGGATAAGGCACCCTAGCTAAAGGAGCCCTTGATGACAGCTTTACTCTCTTCAGAGTTGTGTTCACAAATAATAACATAATGGGTCTTCACAACTACCAGGAGGAAAATGGCTTGTGTCATTGGGTTCAGTTATTAGCATAATTATGTGCAAGACATCTCTGAGTCTCAACATTCTGATTTGTAAAATAAACTGTTAGGTTAAATCAGTGATCTTCCAACCTTTTTTGTTTTATTTTGGTACTCTAGTAACAAAATTGGCTTTGAAAAGCAATGTACCTATTCATATATTTAACATGGACATCTAAAATTTTTTCAAGTATCTGCAGAGAATGTTATAATATAACATAAACATTAATATTTTAGAAGCAACTTACATAATTTTCTATGTACCCAATGGAATTTAAATAAATATGCAGTTATTTACTATTCAACATCATCTACTTAAAAAAAGACATGGACATACTCTAGTGTTAGGACTCCATCATTCCTTTTTCTTCTTGATCTTGTGTTTTGTGCCCCTTTCCTTTCAGCATTTCACTCTGAAGTAAACTGTATTTGCTGTGATTCCCCTTCAATGAAGACTGTCTTGTTTCACCTGCAGGGAAGATTCCCTGCCTGCGGAGAGCCTTCAGCTGTCAAACCTTCAGGGACTGCCTCAGCTGCAGATGGCCACATTGTGAGGTCATGTTGCTTTTGGGGTTGTTACACATTCAGTGGATTATTGGTGTAAGCACATACTTGAATACCTCTGTCTAATCAAAGATAATTCCAAAGGGGTTTTCTGGAGCTCTGCATAGGGTTAGTCAAGACTGCCCTTGAGTTAGCACTGCAGTGTGATTCTCCCTCTGCCTAATCCAGCTTCTCTTTCTGTCCTGCCACACGCATTGGTTTCACAAGAATACTCTTTACTTGTCATCTAGTACATTAGATTTAGTTTCAAAATCTATTCTCTTGAACTTAAATATACTTGAAATTCTCTTATTAATTACTGTCAAATTTCCTTGAACATGTAGAGTGTATAAAATCAATGTAAAAATGTTTCCTGGGATAGACTGTGTTAAGAAAATTCTTCAGGGGTAATTTTTACTATAATCATTATTAATGTCAAAGTGAGTCTAACAATATCATCATAAATATTTCTAAGTAGTACAAGTACACAAGATTTAATAGAATGCAAATAATGGTATGACAAAGCTTTATCTTAAAAATCTATGGGTGAATTAGTTATTGCTAGAATGAGACAGAGATCAACAACGTTCTATTCACATTTCCTATGTCTACATATAAGTTCTGAGAAACCTTGGATAAGAAAGTAAACAGTTTTTCTACAGAACTGTCACTACATAATTCAAACTTCATCCATGGTACAATTCCAAAACCAAATGCTGATTTATCATACAATTTACTTCTAATGATATCAGCTAGAAATTGAATTGGATTCACCTTTATTTTGTTAGATATGCAAACCATATAATTTGCAAAATAATCTATTACCTAATTGTTAGAATTGTTTGCTATCTCAACACAGAAAGTAACACTTCTAATTGTCGATTTCTTTGTAGCCCCAGTGAGTCTTACAATGCAGAGAAATACTTCATTTATGTTTTTTGAGGATATGGGTAGAGGATGTCTTTCATTTGTAATACAAGAGAAAAATGATTATAAATAGGAAGGTAGGGCCAGAGTAGCAACAGGACCTCACCACATAGGCTAGTACTCAATTTCACATAGAAGTACCCTGGGCAATTGCTGATCTGAAAATATATTTCCTTAAAACAAACACATACCTATACCTGAAAAGCTTTTGCACACCCCAGTTTAAAGACACTGTCCCAAATGATTTCCTACATCCTATAATTTTATGGTGTTTCTAATTTTCCTTTTTGACTACATTTATCATAGCATATACATAATCAATTTATATCAAATACTAAAATAGTTGCTTCCCAGCTGATTGTTAAGAATTAGTTGACAGATTTGTTGAAGAAATTATTATGTGCCACGGTACAGCAATCTCTGCCCTTGAAGCAACTTACAAAAGTGTGGATGGAAGAAGATAGAAAGACAATAAACATTAAATTTAATATCTAAACAAATTATATGACATATTAAAAGGTGATAAATGCTATAGAAAAATTTAAAAGTTAGAGTAGTCAAACAGTGAATTAGTACTCATATAGGTGCAATTTTAAACAAAATGAGAAAAAGCTAATTGAAAAGGTGACATGAAAATCTTTGCTTTTATAAGAGGAATTCTTTAAGTTATTATATTTCTTCCTAAAACCAATAAAATATGTATGCATTTCTAAAGACAGCAGTATATGTCTGGCTTATAATTGTTAAAAGAGTTTTCTAGAGTATGCTCTTATTCTATTTCAACTGTGGCTAAAAAGCCATTAAACCATTTTATTTTAGGAAAAAGAAAAACAGTGTTAATTATTCTACTTGAAATTTATCCTTAACACCACCAACTTTGGGGAGACTGTTCCTTTAAATATCACTCAATAGTGGAAATTTGTTGATAAATTGCTGATCTTTCCATAACAAATTATTATGAAGAAGATATTAGAGAAAACATTAGTTTGAAAGTGACAGTAAACTTTGAAAATGAAAACAAGTCTGATAGATATTCCCTCCCAGCCTTTCACAAATGGAGGCTGTCACTGTTGGTTAGAAAAAAGCCTTGTTTTCAAACAATGACCTTCTTATAATTTACACTGTAGCATTGTTCTGTGCCTGTGAATAAATGCAATCTTGCACTGTTGGCTTCAGGTTTTCCCTGTTTCCTCTGAGTATCCATCTCCCCACCCTTGTTTGTGGAGCAGAATTGAGAGGCAAAGTGTGGTTCTGGAGCGTTCAGTCACAGCATCACCTAGGACCAAGACAAATCAGGCTCCAGCCCAGATCTATTCAAACCCAGAGTGGGAACAGAATCTTTGTCACAAACTGTTATGACACGCACTGAAGTTTGAGAGCCTCTGGATTATGTTTTAGGTTACAATACTTTATGGACATGTCAAATTTCAAATAGACTAAAGCAGAAACTAGATGATTAAAATATACATTCAAAGATGACAACAGTGAAATCTTATACACATATACATATAGACACAATTTAAAAGTGAATTAAGACTCTTCTGACCGGGTTACATATGATCCAGCAAAGTGCAAAAGCCAGCAAGCACATCTTATAGTTTAATTTAATTGTAAAATATGTCTCTAAACAGAATAACAGACTCCATTTATCCTGCTGTTAATCTAGAAGAATTTAAGCATGCCTGAAAGAAATAAGTGATAATAATTTTTATGACAATTTCTTATGAGTAGAATAATCATGTCAAAGTTCAAAATTTGTTTGGTGGATTTTCAGTGCTTATATGATAATTCTATGAATAAATCTGTGAATAATTAAGTTATTCTAGTATAAATTAATCTGGCATAATATCCTACTTACAGTGTCCTGCCTTCCCATACAAATCATAATCTGTTTCTTCTACATAATCTTTTTACTGTTAAATACATTTCACAGCGTTCTTTAACTGCTTCACACTCATCTATCTGATAAGATTTTAGAAGTATACTTATTTCATAGTTATTTCAAATTAAGTTTCTTCATTATGTATTCTGCTATCATATGTAATTTTTCCTTATATATTTAACTCTGATCTGGTAAAATTATTTTTAAATGAAGATTTATTAGTTCAGATTTTTGTATATTTTGGTTTTGCAGATATATCATTATAAATAATGGAGGTAATTAATTTAAAAAGGCCTGAAGCACAAAAATAAGTGGAGAATAATTTGAGAGTATCAAAAATGAGGATTTCTTTTCAACCAGGTACAACATAGATAAAATAACAAAGAGCCAAAAAATTAGAAGATATATGCAATATCTAAAATCAATATGGGATGAATAATTAAAATATTCAAGAAACCCATAAAAATAAAAAGCTCAGAAATTCAACATAAAAATATATAACAATGCTTTCAAAAGTGAAAAAAGATTAGTTAATAAATATGTATGTTTAGAGAAGAGCAATCTCATTTGTAATCAAAGAAATGTTAACTAAAACTTTAACAAAATTGAACAGTTATATGGGCAAAATTGAGATGTTAAAGTTTATACATCCATTTTAGGAAAGAGAAACATTCATACACTGTGAGTGAGGATATAAAGTGCTTAGGATAGACCTGGAGAAATTAATTATTTCCTACAACCCAGAAATCTGGGTGTAATATTCTCCTCATAATATCCTGTCTTCCCATCTGGAAGCACAATCTGTTTTCTCTACATAACGGTTTCATTTTTCAATAAATTTCACAGTGTTTTTTTTTGGGGGGGGGGGCAGGGGATTGAACTCAGGGTCACTCAACCACTAAGCCACATCCCCAGCCCTATCTAGTATTTTATTTAGAGACAGGGTCTCATTGAGTTGCATAGCAACTCGCTTTTGCTGAGGCTAGCTTTGAACTCACCATCTTCCTGCCTCAGCCTCCTGAGCCACTGGGATTACAGGCCAGTGCCACCTCACCTGGCTTCACAGTTTTCTTGTTATTGTGCACAAAGAAACTCTCATAGGCCTGAATCTAGACATGTCCGAGACCATTCACTGTGACAATGTTTGGGATAAAGGGAGTTTAGAGACAAATTATATATTTGTCACTAAGAGAATGAGTGTCACTTCTGGTGCCCACATAAGATAAAATAATATGTAACAGTGAAAATCTTTTAACTACTCTGACATAAGGCAAAAACAAATTTTGAAAGAACTTTTGAAAGTAGAAACAAATCAAATAAGTCCTAAAGTATAATGTGATTTATGTAAATTGCAAATACTTCCAACACATACAAAGCCATATAGTTCCAAGAACACACACATAACTAAGGACACAAATACATTAGAGTGGAGAAGAAGAATGGGATTGAGAATAAGATTTGAAGTGAAAACAAACTAAAATAAATAAAGGATCTGCACATGTATTCACAATAATAGAGTGGTTTAACCTGGAGAATAAATCTAAGCAACTGCAACAAACCTAAGATCTAAAATATACTGTATTTTCATTGCCAACTGTTTTATCCCCTATTTCTATCTCCTGTCAATTATGAAGTAATTTCAGTGATTGAAAGCATCTTTATTATGGCTCAATTTTACATAGATTTTTTTTAAATAATCTATCATTAAATATAATGTTAATTATGTCATTAAGCATAATGTTCATTTGAAATAAATCTCATCTAATAGAAAATGTTCTGTTTTGTGAAGTTTTAAAATTGAAAATAAATTGTCAAATCAAATTCATTTGAAAATCATATAAATAATATTTTTAAAATAATAAAAATATGACATTGCCTGACATTAAATCACCCTTACATCTTTTTGACAGTGTCTTGTTGTTTTCCAGACTGGTCTTGAACCCCTGGGCCCAAGAGACCCTCCTGTCTCAACCTTCCATGTAGCTGGGAATACAAGCATATGCTTCTGTACCTGACATATCCTTATGTTTTTGTTGCAAATCCTAACTGATTGATAAAGATTTTACAATGTCAGTTCAATTCTAAGTGCAAACATTTTATTTAGGACATTTCCAATGACAGTCAAACCTTTACCTTTCTATTGAGTGATAACACAATATACCTAACTGCCAATGAGGAACTTGTAAAATTTGTCCTAAGTACCACAAACTTGAAACATCTAAAATTAAATTTACTTAATGTTAAACATTATATTAGGAGACAGAACATTTTGAGTTACTAATAAATTATTTTGAATCTTTTCCAGTTTAGCTTTCTCATTGCTATGGTTTGAATGTCTCCTCCCAAATTCAGGTGTTGAAACTTAATAGCAAAGATAAAAGGATTCAAAGGTGAAACCTTTAAGAAGTGACTGGTCCATGAGATTCTCCCTCATGAATGGGGTGAAGGCCCTTGTATAAGAGGCTCCAGGAAGCATTTGGCTTGCTTGCCCTTCTGTCTTCAGCCATATGAGGCCACTTGTTGCTTCGCTCTGGAGGACACAGCAACCAGGTGCCATCTTGGAAGCAGAGAGCAGCCTTCACCAGAAAACCAAATGTCCTGTCACCTTGGTCTGGGATTTTACAGCCTCCACAGAACTATAAGAAAATAAACTCTTCTTCTTTATACATTACCCAGTTTGTGGTATTATGTTAGAGAAGTACAAACTAAGACATTCACCAAAATCTGTACAAGAATCTGGAGACTTAAATTATAAAAATTCAAATGATACTGATGCACGGTCTATTAAGTAAACTTCATATGATTTTTTAAGAATGGGTATTCATATTCTGAATTTGGAAATGATAATATCCTTATTCAAAATTTTTGAAAATTAATCAATATTATACAGTTTTAGTAATGTATGATAGGCATGCAACAGAAATTACTGGAACAACAATTTAGAACAATAAAATGAGCAAACTAATATTAAAACATGAATCTCACAGGCTCTATCTTTAGTGAAAATATCCAGACACAAAAATTACATGTCATATAATTCCATTTATATGAATTATAAAATAGGCAAAATTAATGTACAATAGTGAAAAAAATCAGAAGAATGATTCACTCAGTGCTGTGTGGAGTTGATTAAGAAGGAATACAAAGGGACTTTTTGAAGTAATGGTAATACTCTATACACTGAAGAAGTCTGGATTACACAGGTGGATATATTTGTCAAAAGTCAATAAATGTGTTTTGTGCATCTCATTGTAACACATTTTATCTTAAAAAAGCACCATGAACAAAAAAATCAGCACTCTTTTTTTTTCTCTCCTGAGGAGCTCTAGTTTCTCAAATGTGGAAAAGGGTTAATTTTAATTATATCAAAAATCCTCTTATTACCCTTTAAATATTGCCTGCATGTCTGAGGTGACAGGAGGCTTCTTTTTGTCATTTGTATTTTATTCCATCACATTTTACCTCTGGCATTCCTTGTGGAGAAAAGGCACTGAAAGGTGGCACAACATCTGAAATATTTTCATATCCAGGAGGAGGTGGTTCAAATAACGATGTATTGAAAATCTGGAGACACAAACACAATAATCAAAAGCAAATCAGCTGAAGTCTAATTCCTACATTCTAGCAAGGGGAATTGCTTACTATCTTAATTATCTCTGGCAGTTGAGGGGTAACTAATCCTTCAGCATTGTGAAAATACATATCAGATGCTCAGCAATGTGCTAGAAGGTGTGAGGAACACATGGAATAAATCAATTCAGACCTTGTCCTCAACATCCATTTAGGGGGACAAATCTAAAAAAATGCTTTATCCCCCTAAATTAGCAATAGTTTTTTTTTTAAGTGGCATTGCATCGCAGTCTGACTTAAATAAAAGCCTAAAAATATAGTTGCTTCACAGAAGGCTAATAGTCTATTAACCTCTTGTGATCCCTGAGAGAAGTCATAAGAACCAGCTTTTGATTTAGGGGAAAAAAAAAGTTTCCACAGATAAAAATGTTAAATTTTAGTGCCCAAATACAAATATAGTAATGTATAGTAATAGTAGGCACTTGTAATAATAGTGCTAAGATAATTAGAAAAAAAATAAGTATTAAATTTTAATTTACTTTAATGAGCTTTTACATAATTGAGGATCATACCCAATAGTATCTGGATACAAGGAACAATATTCACACCAAAAAGAATGAAAACTGTGAAACAAAACATCTAAGTCTTTCTACATGTTACTATTGAATTGAGAAAGAAAAGCAGTAATACTCAGAAGTCACCCCCCAACAACAACAACAACAACAAAAGATATAAAAACAGTAATCTTGAATGAGTGCTCAAATCCGTGCTGTAGTGTGAAGGCTGAAGGCTCCCTTAAGGCCGATGTGTTGTTAACAGTTTGTTCTCCAGAGTGGCACTTATGGGAGGAGGAGTAATCTTTAGGAGATGGTGAGCTGATCTTAGGTCATTGAAGATATGCCTTTGAAGGGGTTATGGGGTAGTCTCCAAAGAAGAATGTTATTTAGGGTTAGCAATAAATTAGAAATATATCTGTTCTACAGAAAGTGATGGCTTAGTGGAGAGTGGAAGGAAAGGCACCAGAGAATTCATAGCCATGCAATTTCCCATTCATAATCCATATGGTACAGAATACCTTAAACTAAAAAATAATATTTTAAAGTAGTACCAGATTTATGGCGTCCCCTGGAACTTGGCAGCAACTATCAGGAAGACTTAGCCTTAAATTTAAGATTTAAGAAAGTTCCACAAAGTCGTGAGAAAGAACTCAGAGTCCCCCCAAATCACTAAACACACAAAAATAGTTAGAAAAGAGCCAACAGAAAGAACAAAGTAAAATCACACCTGCAAAGACTACTTTTCTTGTTTTATTGTACACATGTTGGTTAAAAGTTAGATGAAAAAAATTAAAAATGATTTGTAGGTTAGAAAACATACAAATCTGGAGAAAATTAATGAGTTTAAGAGACAGATCTGAAGGAATGGCCCAGCATACAACACAGAATCTTAGAAACGAAAAGTATAGAAGAAATATTAAGAAAACTAAAGAATAAAATGAGAATGATTGGGACACACACAGTTCTAAAAGAAGAAAACAGAAAGAATGTGAAAGAAATAGATTTGAATATTTAATAACTAAGAATATTACAAAGCTAATAAAAATTATGAACTCTCAGATTTAGGAGTTTCAAAATAGTTTGATCAAAATAAATAAGAAAAAAATCTACATTCAACTTGTCATGATAAAGCCTTAATACTAGGGGCTAGGGTTGTGTCTCAGTAGTAGAGCATTTGCCTAGCACATGTGAGGCACTGGGTTTGATCATCAGTACCACATAATAAATAAAATAATTTTTTTAAGAAAAACTCAATACTAGAATACTGAGTATTTAACATTTCTCCTTCTTTCATTGATAGAAAAAGTAGACAGAATAAGGATGCATTTAAGGAAAAGGGGATTTCAGTCAGGTAATGAACAAATGCAAGTCAAAAAGCAGATATAAAATATTAAATCCCAAACCCCCCCCCCCACACACACACACATTTAAAAAGAATGAAATATTTATAAAAGTTCACCATATATTAGTCTCTAAGGAAACTTCAACCACTGTCAAAGGATTATCATCCTACAAATCACTTTATCTTATCACAGTTTATTTAATCTAAGAATCAGTTCAAACTAGACAGTAAGAACAATCTTAAAATTCAGAATTTTAAAAATTCTAAGTAATTCCAGAGTGGAACAATCATAGAAATTAAGAAAACTATTTGATGGTAAGATAACTAAAGTATTCTTTTTAAAAAGTTGTGAGACTCAGTTGAAGTGACACTTAGAGGGAAATTTGTAGCCTTAAAACTCATATTAAAAATAAGGCCAAATGCCAACAAGGTAAGCTACAAAGATTAGCAAGTAAACAAAACAAAGAAAGAAGAGGCAATTATAAAGTAAGAATGGAACTAATAAAACAAAACAAAGACACACAAGAAAAGTTTCCCAAAGCCAAAAGTTTATTCTTTGAATGCATAAGTCAAATTGATGTCTCTCTCAAGATCAATAAGAAAAAATAGCAAAAGCATAAAAAAATAATATTTGGTATGGAAAAAAGCTTATCTACAGCTGCTAGGCAGATTTATTTATTTGTTTGTTTGTTTACTTATTTTGGGCAGTATTGGGAATTGAACCCAAGGCCTTGTGCATGCTAGGAAAGTGTTCTACCACTGAGTTCTATCCCCAGCCCAACTACACAAATTATTAAAAGGTAAGAAAATAGAGGTGGGAAGATGGCGACGGGAAGTGAGTAAGCCGCTCCGTGCTCCACACCGCCGCGCCCGCAGCGTATGTTGCTGTGTCTTAAAAGATGAAGTAAAGATCATTAAAGGAGATCTGTCGACAAAGACTCAGCACCGTGTCAAGAAAGGGGCCTAGGTGGAGTGAATCCGCCACAACTCCAGCCAAGGTGGAGTGAGTCCATCACGACTTCAGCGCGAGCAGTAAGGCTGCAGCCCCCGAGCTGCCTGGCTCCCTCAGCCCCTTCTCCTTCTCCTCTCCGCCTTTCCGCTTTGCTTCTCCCCCGCCGTCTCTCCTCCCACGCTCAGTCCCTAAATCAAGATCTCAATTTCTTTCCCCCACCCCACCCGCTCTCCCACGTGTCCAGTACCCAGCCCGCGCAAGCCCCGAGGCGCTGCCTCCCCTCCCCTAGCTCGCACCCCCTCCCCGGGGGTCCCGAAGGCCACAGCTGTGCCGCCACCGCGCCGCCGCCGCCACTTCCCGCAGAGCACCATAGAGCAGACTCTTCACCGCGCGAGTGAGCTGCCAAGTTAAATGGAACAGCTGATAAGATGAGTGACAATTTAAAATCTAAGTGATCCAACATGGCGGCGGACGTGGAGAGATCAAGTCTCTAACCCCTTCAGCTGCGCGAGCATAGGGAGAAGTAAACTGTCAAAATACTGCTCGCTCAGGACCACTAGGCACTGTTGAGCTGAAGGGGATCCCGGGCGAACAGTCTGCCCCTCTCAGAACACACCGAGCACGGATTGGGCTGCATTCTAGTTCTGGTTCGCCTGCTTCTAGTGACTCAGCACTAATGATCCCGCTGAAATAACTAGTCGGCGCACCTGAACTCACAGAGGGAAAAGCCAACTGAGCACGATAGTCAGACCAAGGGTATCCCTCTGCTGACAACAGAGGTCCCTTGCACCAGCTACCAGGGGAGTTGCTACCTGAGGGCAAACAAATTCGCTGGGGGTCCTCAGCCCCAAGCCCTACAAACTTAGGGTCTGAGGGAGGCAAACAGAAAGGGTGTGCCCAGGCATCCATGGAAACAGGGCTCCCAGGAGCAGCAGACCCGGCGTGTAGCCAGTACTGTGGTGAGCATCACAGGTGAGCGGGGCCTGGCTTGAGGAACCACAAGAGAAGGCCCTAGGCACTCAGGATTGGAGACCCGCACAGTCTGGGAAGAAGAGCTGAGGCACAGTGATTGGTTCCCACCCATCAAGAAGAGAAGCCTGGCCCAGTTCCCACCTACTGGAAGAGAAGTTAATTGAGCTCTATGACTGCATTTATTATTATTATTATTATTATTATTATTATTATTATTATTATTTTAATGATTATTACTGGTATTTTTTTTAATTTTATTTTCACTTTTTGTTGTTGATGTTGTTGTTGTTCTTCAGCTTTCTTATTAATGGTTTCAATTTTTTAAATTCTTTTCATTCTATTATTATTACTATTATTTTTTAAACTTTAATTTCCATTTGTTTATTATCATTATAATTTTTTTTTTGGATTTAAATTTTTATTTTTTCGTTTTTTCTTTCTTTCTTTTCACTTTTTTTCTTTTGTCTTTTCATTTCTTTTCAATTTTCTTATTCCCCCTTTCTTGAATTCTACCTGCCTACACTCACTCTCTTTAGTGATTTCTTCCCTTCCCTTCTAATACCTCTCCTCCCAAGCATCATATAAATTTATAAGAGTAAACAGTAACTCAGCATTCAAACAGAACAAGAATATCATGAGCATAAAAAAGCAAGGAAGAAAAGGAGTACAAACAATGAAGGACAGCCTAAATACTCAGGAGGACCTGGAGTCATCAGAAAAATGGCCATATAAAGAATTCAAGGAACACCTTAGACAGATGGAAAGGAACCTTGAAGATCACATTGAAAATGAATTACATAAACAGATAAAAGAAGAAGTTAAGCATCTTTATCAGGAGATAGAGATTATAAAAAAAATCAAACAATAATTCAAGAAATGAAGGAAACGATAAACCAAATTAAAAACTCAATTGAGAGTATCACTAACAGGGTGGAGCAAGTAGAAGCCAGAACGTCAGATAATGAAGACAAAATATATCATCTTGAAAAGAGTCTAGCCAACTCAGAAAGGCTGGTAAAAAATCACGAGAAAAACATCCAAGAGTTATGGGATAACATAAAAAAACCAAACTTACAAGTCATCGGGATAGAGAAAGGCACAGAGATTCAAACCAAGGGAATGAGTAAACTGCTGAATGAAATAATTACAGAAAACTTTCCAGAAATAAAAAAGGAAACAGATATACAAATTGAAGATGCATACAGGACACCGAGCACACAAAATCACAGTAGACCAACGCCAAGACACATTGTTATGAAGATATCCAATACACAGAACAAAGAGAAAATATTAAAAGCTACAAGAGAAAAGAGGCAGATTACATTTAGGGGTAAACCAATAAGGTTAACAACGCATTTTTCATCACAGACGCTGAAAGCGAGAAGATCCTGGAACAACGTATTTCAAACACTGAAAGACAATGGATGCCA
Organism: Spermophilus citellus; assembly: GCF_964194105.1. Classification (NCBI taxonomy): domain Eukaryota; kingdom Metazoa; phylum Chordata; class Mammalia; order Rodentia; family Sciuridae; genus Spermophilus; species Spermophilus citellus. Next base: position 179,031,776 of record NC_138183.1, read on the forward strand.
ACCAAGAATTCTGTATCCAGCAAAATTAAGCTTCAGAGACAACAACGAAATAAAAATCTTTCATAATAAACAAAAGCTAAAAGAATATGTAGCCAGAAAACCAGCATTGCAAAGCGTCTTGAGCAAAACTCTACACGAGGAAGAAATGAAAAACAATAACCAAAAGCATCAGCGGGAAGTTCCTCGGTAAAGACAGAGGACGGGGGGAAAGCTAATCATGGAGAAACAAACTAAATTAGAAAAAAAAGAGATAAATAATCAAACATGGCAGGAAGTACAAACCATATATCAATAGTAACTCTAAACGTTAATGGCTTAAACTCTCCAATAAAGCGACATAGGCTGGTAACATGGATTAAAAAAAACCAAATCCAACAATATGCTGCCTCCAGGAGACACATCTGATTGGAAAAGACATACACAGGCTCAAGGTAAAAGGTTGGGGAAAAATATACCATGCACAGGGTCCTCGTAAGCAAGCAGGGGTGGCCATTCTCATATCGAATAAAATCGACTTGAAGACTAAGTTAATCAAAAGGGATAAGGAAGGACATTATATACTGTTAAAAGGAACCATTCACCAACAAGACATAACAATTATCAATATTTGTGCACCAAATAATGGCGCTGCGACGTTCATAAAACAAACTCTCCTCAAGTTCAAGAATCAAATAGACCACAACACAATAATCATGGGTGACTTCAACACACCTCTCTCACCATTGGACAGATCCTCCAAACAAAAGTTGAATAAAGAAACTATTGACCTCAATATCACAATCAATAACCTAGACTTAACTGACATATATAGAATATATCAACCATCATCAAGTGGATATACTTTTTTCTCAGCAGCACATGGAACCTTCTCAAAAATAGATCATATATTATGCCATAGGGCAACCCTCAGTAAATATAAAGGGGTGGAGATAATAACATGCACTTTATCAGATCATAATGGAATGAAACTGGAAATCAATGATAAAAGAAGGAAGGAAAAATCCTACATCACATGGACAATGAACAATACGTTACTGAATGATCAATGGGTTACAGAAGACATAAAGGAGGAAATCAAAAAATTCTTAGAGATAAATGAAAATACAGACACAACATATCGGAATCTATGGGACACAATGAAAGCAGTTTTAAGAGGGAAATTCATCGCCTGGAGGTCATTCCTCAAAAAAAGGAAAAACCAACAAATAAATGAGCTCACACTTCATCTCAAAGCTCTAGAAAAGGAAGAGCAAAACAATAGCAAATGTAGCAGAAGGCAAGAATTAATTAAAATCAGAGCAGAAATCAATGAAATTGAAACAAAAGAAACTATTGAAAAAATTAACAAAACAAAAAGTTAGTTCTTTGAAAAAATAAATAAGATCGACAGACCCCTAGCCATACTAACGAAGAGAAGAGAGAGTACTCAAATTACTAACATACGGGATGAAAAAGGCAATATTACAACAGACGCTACAGAAATACAGAAGACAATTAGAAATTATTTTGAAAACCTATATTCCAATAAAATAGAAGATAGTGAAGACATCGATAAATTCCTTAAGTCATATGATTTGCCCGGACTGAGTCAGGAGGATACTCACAACTTAAACAGACCAATATCAATAGATGAAATAGAAGAAGCAATCAAAAGACTTCCAACCAAGAAAAGCCCAGGACCGGATGGGTATACAGTGGAGTTTTACAAAACCTTTAAAGAAGAATTAATACCAATACTTTTCAAGTTATTTCAGGAAATAGAAAAAGAGGGAGCTCTTCCAAATTCATTCTATGAGGCCAACATCACCCTGATTCTGAAACCAGACAAAGACACCTCAAAGAAAGAAAACTACAGACCAATATCTCTGATGAACCTAGATGCAAAAATCCTCAATAAAATTCTGGCGAATCGGATACAAAGGCACATCAAAAAAATTGTGCACCATGATCAAGTATCCGGATTCATTCATTCATTCATTCATCTGGGATGCAAGGATGGTTCAATATATGGAAATCAATAAATGTTACTCACCACATCAATAGACTTAAAGATAAGAACCATATGATCATCTCAATAGACACAGAAAAAGCATTTGACAAAGTACAGCATCCCTTTATGTTCAAAATATTAGAAAAACTAGGGATAACAGGAACTTACCTCGACATTGTAAAAGCTATGTATGCCAAGCCTCAGGCTAGCATCATTCTGAATGGAGAAAAATTGAAGGCATTCCCTCTAAAATCTGGAACAAGACAGGGATGCCCCCTATCACCACTTCTATTCAATATAGTTCTTGAAACACTGGCCAGAGCAATTAGACAGACGAAAGAAATTAAAGGCATAAAAATAGGAAAAGAAGAACTTAAATTATCACTATTTGCAGATGACATGATTCTATACCTAGAAGACCCAAAAGGGTCTACAAAGAAACTACTAGAACTAATAAATGAATTCAGCAAAGTGGCAGGATATAAAATCAACACGCATAAATCAAAGGCATTTCTGTATATCAGCGACAAAACTTCTGAAATGGAAATGAGGAAAAACACTCCATTCACAATATCCTCAAAAAAAATAAAATACTTGGGAATCAACCTAACAAAAGAGGTGAAAGACCTATACAATGAAAACTACAGAACCCTAAAGAGAGAAATAGAAGAGGATCTTAGAAGATGGAAAAATATACCTTGTTCATGGATAGGAGAACTAACATCATCAAAATGGCGATATTACCAAAAGTTCTCTATAGGTTCAATGCAATGCCAATCAAAATCCCAATGGCATTTCTTGTAGAAATAGATAAAGCAATCATGAAATTCATATGGAAAAATAAAAGACCCACAATAGCAAAAACAATTCTAAGCAGGAAGTGTGAATCAGGTGGTATAGCGATACCAGATTTCAAACAATATTACAGAGCAATAGTAATAAAAACAGCATGGTACTGGTACCAGAACAGGCGGGTGGACCAATGGTACAGAATAGAGGACACAGAGACTAATCCACAAAGCTACAACTATCTTATATTTGATAAAGGAGCTAAAAACATGCAATGGAGAAAGGATAGCATCTTCAACAAATGGTGTTGGGAAAACTGGAAATCCATATGCAACAAAATGAAACTGAATCCCCTCCTCTCGCCATGCACAAAAGTCAACTCAAAGTGGATCAAGGAGCTAGATATCAAATCAGAGACTCTCCGTCTGATAGAATAAAAAGTTGGCTCCGATCTACATATTGTGGGGTCGGGCTCAAAATTCCTTAATAGGACACCCATAGCACAAGAGTTAATAACAAGAATCAACAAATGGGACTTTCTTAAACTGAAAAGTTTTTTCTCAGCAAGAGAAACAATAAGAGAGGTAAATAGGGAGCCTACATCCTGGGAACAAATTTTTACTCCTCACACTTCAGATAGAGCCCTAATATCCAGAGTATACAAAGAACTCAAAAAATTAGACAATAAGATAACAAATAACCCAATCAACAAATGGGCCAAGGACATGAACAAACACTTCACAGAGGAGGACATACAATCAATCAACAAGTTCATGAAAAAATGCTCACCATCTCTAGTAGTCAGGGAAATGCAAATCAAAAGCACCCTAAGATACCACCTCACCCCAGTAAGATTGGCAGCCATGATGAAGTCAAACAACAATGAGTGCTGGTGAGGATGTGGGGAAGAGGGTACTCTTGTACACTGCTGGTGGGACTGCAAACGGGTTCGGCCAATTTGGAAAGCAATATGGAGATTCCTGGGAAAGCTGGGAATGGAACCACCATTTGACCCAGCTATTGCCCCACTCAGACTATTTCCTGAAGACCTTAAAAGAGCACACTACAGGGATACTGCCACATCGATGTTCATAGCAGCACAATTCACAATTGCTAGACTATGGAATCAACCCAGATGCCCTTCAATAAATGAATGGATAAAAAAAATGTGGCATTTATACACCATGGAGTATTACGCAGCACTAAAAAATGACAAAATCACGGAATTTGCAGGGAAATGAATGGCACTAGAGCAGATTATGCTTAGTGAAGCTATCCAATCCCTAAAAAACAAATACCAAGTGTCTTCTTTGATATAATGAGAGCAACGAAGAACAGAACAGGGAGGAAGAGCAGGAAGAAAAGATTAACATTAAACAGAGACATGAGGTGGGAGGGAAAGGGAGATAAAAAGGGAAATCACATGGAAATTGAGGGAGACCCTCACTGTTATACAAAATTACATATAAGAGGTTATGAGGGGAATGGGATAACAAACATGGAGGGAAATGAATTACAGTAGATGGGGTAGAGAGAGAAGATGGGAGGGGAGGGTAGGGGGGATAGTAGAGGATAGGAAAGGTAGCAGAATACAACAGTCACTAATATGGCAGTATGTAAAAATGTGATATGTAACCGATGTGATTCTGCAATCTGTATTTGGGGTAAAAATGGGAGTTCATAACCCACTTGATTCTAATGTATGAAATATGATATGTCAAGAGCTTTGTAATGTTGTGAACAACCAATGAAAAAAAAAAAGGTAAGAAAATATTAAGAAAAATGATGACCATAAATTTGAAAACTTAGATGAAATGGAAAATGCAGCTTTAAAAAACTTAATAAATGAGCTGAGTGTGGTGGCACAAGCCTTTAATCCCAGAGGTATTGGAGGCTGAAACAGGAGGATCAGAAATTCAAAGCCAGTTTCAGCAAAATCAAGATGCTAAGCAACTCATTGAGACTCTGTCCCTAAATAAAATACAAAATAGAGCTGAGGATGTGGCTTAGTGGTCAATTGCCCCTGAGTTCAAAATAAAGTGCCAAGGCCAACTAGTTCTCCATGAAAGGTTAAAGAAAAACATCATTTAAATATAACAAAAACAATCTTTCTCAGAGACTACTATAAACAACTCATATTATAAAACAAGTATGATCTAGAGATTACAGCCTAAGAAGTAACTTGCAAAAAAAAAAAAGACTAGACATATTAGGAATATAAATTGAATATATATGAACATATGAATTTAAACTCCTAGTACCAGTTCCAGAAATATAAGGTTAGATTAACATTAGAGTATCACTTAATATTATCATTTGCTCAAGAAAGAAAAATATCATGCTCATCTCAAAAAAAAAAAAAAATGTGTTGATACAATTCAACACATTTACAGCAAGAAGTCTTAGCAACCTGTACAGGAAGCAAGTTAACCTGATAAGAGTATAGTAGCTATCAAAATTAATGGTGGAACTTTAAAGTCATTCCCTTCAAGACTGGAAGAAATTCAAGGCTACCAGATATCATACTCTCATCACTGCCAGTGCAGTATATTCAGGATAGAGGCGCTGGGAGTGAGTCCGGATAATACTGAGACTGATGGGACCTCAAATGATACCAAATCAACCACTGTGCTAAAATCCGTACACTTTTCACATTTCCCATATTGTTTTCTGTGATTTGCATAGGGTACAAACTTATCTGTGTCACTGTGAGTCTGTAAAAGAAACTGTAAGTTTGTAAAAAGAAACTTGCTAAGATGCAATAAAAATACATATAGAAGCAAAGCCATATCAGTGAGTCTTCCTGGCAAGGGAACATTCAAGCTTGCCTCAATTAATTTTTGGAAATCTTCAATATTATGTCACAGTGTGCAGCACTAAATTTCACAGCAACCTCATGAGTTATTCTAACAATGAAGAAAATAATTTTAAGGTCAAGGAAATTACTTACTTGATTGAATTTATTAAAAGTAGAATATATATCAGCCTTAGAACATTAGTCACTTTCTGAAATTCACTAGTAGCTTCTTATTATGTGTTCTGAGTATAATTTAAACAATTTTGGATTATAAATTTCTATTTACTTTTTGTGACATAAAAAGGCAATGTGCAGTTCAATTTCTGTGGTATGTTATCTATGAATAAACAAAGTGAAACAAAGTACTTATGTAGAGTAAGAACACTGGGTTTCCAATAGGATCTAGAAACTACTAATTATATCTGTTGCCTGTGGGCAGGAAACTTGTCTGTGTTATACAAGAATAGAAGAAATCATACCTTACCACACAGCTCAGCTGTGAATAGTTTGCCACATTTAACAAACTACACTAGGAGATAAGAAAGAACATTGGTAACAGAATAGGGGGATGGCATATAGCTGAATTGACACAATTTCTATAGATAATGCCAGAATTTGAAACAAATTTATACAAATGGAGGTGAATGTCAAAAGAATCAGTGGGTAGTTGAATAGTGATTTCCCTGAAAATGGTAAAATGCAGAGGAAGTACAGTATCCCATAGGACCATGTGATGAAATGCTTGTGTAACTTGTAAAAAAATTAAAATGAATCAATGATATAACTTGGAATAAATAAGATGCTTTAGGTAGCTAGCACCATTCAGTAAAGTCTCCAAAATAAAACTTTTATATGATTCTTTGTGTGTGTGTGTGTGTGTGTGTGTGTGTGTGTGTGTGTGTGTTTTGCTGTGGATTGAACCCATGGCCTTGTGCAGGTGAGACAAGCACTCTACCAAATGAGCTATATCCTCAGCCCATGATTCATTTTTATTTCATGTGATAGGCTTTAGTAACTTTATAAATGTATGTAATAACAAAAAATAAATAATGAAATAATAAAAACAATGAACCAGACAAAATTGGCAAGTGAAGGAAAGACAAAAGAAAAACATTAAGAGTCTGTTATTTTCCGTTTTATATACTAACAATCCCCAAATTTGATATATTAAGACAGTCTTATATATATGTGCATTTTTAACATTGTCAATATTTTATTATGTCATTAAATAATTTTCCTTTAAAAGCAAGTTTAAAGGAAAATCAAGTTCATAATTGATGATATGCCAGCACTTATTCTGTAGATATCATGAAAATCTATGATACATATTATCATTCCCCATACTTTAAAAATACTTTTAAATTTTACAAAGTTTAATAGCATTTCTTCAAATTTAAATTGTTCACTACTAAAGTTTAAAATAGTTAATATGGAAAATAATATTAGGAAATTATATTAGGAAATTTAGCATGGGATTCTATCAGTGACTGAATAAAACAATATATTAATCCTTTATCAAGAAGAGACTGATAACATTTTCAATGAGAGGAGTTTAATGACATATTTTGAAAAAAAATTAATATTAAAATTACATGATATTTTCAGTGCACTTATCAAGCTGGATATATTTGAAGCAATATATAACTTAGAATACCCAGTAACAAAAGGATTGAAGGAAGCTTTCCAGACTGAAAGAGACAATTTTAGATATGATAGTCCTAAAACTAAGATGTGGTACATAGGGGTAGATATTTGAGTTATATTTTATGAGCTTTCTTATTGAAACAAATTACAATAGGAATTGTGTTGATTATGTGTGTTTTCTTCTCTTCCTCCTGTATATGCCTGAATTTGCAAACAACGTTGCATATTCTTTAGAGTAGATAACATCCTGTAGAACTTGCCTCCAAATCATTTCACCCTCCAAATGTCCCACACAAGTTGTCAGAGATTTGAACACATGGTCCTTTCAGACATAAAAATTCATTGCCTCTTAGCCTTTTGAATAAGATCAAATGGAAACATGATCATTACAAACCAATAAAACCTGCTAGTGAAAACAGCACACTGGTCAATGAATATTTTAGCAACTCCACATCTATGCAGTGTATTCATAATTTAAACCTATCAAAAGTGTATCTATTTTAGTTTCTTGGGATTTTATCAGTATATAATATTTGACATTGGTGTACAATACTAAAATACAAAAAATAAAGACAGTAACTATCATAAATCACTAATTTATCAGAATCTTTCCAACATCACATTAAACTCAAACATCAAAACAGAGTAGTTGACACTATAATGAGTTATCAAAGATATTACTCACAAACTTCAATAATATTGATTTCTATCAAAATTTGAAGAAGGGAGAGCATATTGTTTTATAGAAGGTATTTGAAAAGAATAGACTGGGATGGATGTTTCTTTTATTCCCTTTTTGTTTTTTACCTCATTTCCATCTTCATCAATTATTGAGATGTAGTTTGGATGAGTCTTATTTGGGTAGGACAACAGGACATCATAATGGGCTAACTCAACAGAATCCAGGCCAAATTCTTTCCACTGGGATTGAATTTGCTTTGCAAGCACAAAGTTTTGTTCTGTTCCTGCTAAATGCGGTATCCGTGTAAAATTACTGGTGAACAAAAATTGAAAGTGGTTAGAAATTAATGTTTAATGAGCCTTTATCCCAAATCAACATGATTATAGTTGAATAAGTGCAAGAGGCCAAGGAGAGTTTTCTGCACAGTAAAGAAGTTTGAACTTCAAGTTCTCTCACTTAAAGAGGCACTTCCAAAAAACCTTCCAAGCCCCTTAGCAAATTTTTATCCACAGTTTTGATTCTGTTGCAATTAATATAGACATTTATGTGTTTGTTATGACTATGCATATCTATCTATCTATGTATATGTTATGGTGTTTTTATATAAAATTACATTCTGTATTCACTAGAAAATCCTTCAATCACTAGAGGTACTTCAGATATTTTTTGGATATATGCACTAAGCTAATTTGTAAACAATAAATGAATAAATAAATATGCAAGGAGAATTTATGCTCTGACAAAAACTAGCTATTCTAATCAATTATATATTAATTGTTTTATTTTAGTTGCTTTGTAAATACTTTTAAAAATTAATCATTTTCTCTTTTGCTCTATGCTATCTCAGGAAGCATAGAACTAATATTCAAAATATGCCAAACATACTCTCCAATTTCATTCTCATCACAGCAATATTATTATCTCCAAGTTACAGGGATAGAAATGAAGACTCGGGAAGATTAAGTATTCACTTAAACCTATTTTAGTATTAGCCAGCAAAGATGCAATTCAAACTCAATTCTGTTCAGCTCCCAAGTCTGTTTTTTACTAAAAAATACTATCTTTCTCTAAAGTATGAGTCAGCAAACTAATTTCCTCAGGCCAAATCTAGCCTACTGCTGTTTTTTGTATAGTCCACAGACCAAGAATGGTTTTTAAATACCAATAGGTGAATAAAACAGAATAATTTTGTTCAAATACCACTGCCTATAAATAATATTTTAGCATAACTTACATACTTATTTTTAATATATTTTCCATGGCTTCTTTGTTACTGCAATAGCAAAGCTGAGTAGTTATGACAAAGATGTGTTGGCCCACAAAGGCTGATCACTTTACAGAAAAAGTTCACTGACTCCTACTCTGAAGCCTCTGTAATAATGTAAAGTTTAGCTAAGAGTATAATCCTCCCCACATGAAATGAGATGCAAGATCTGCAGCAAACAGAAAACATTTAAAAAAAAATGCCTGTGTATGAAATATCAAAACTTCTTAACAGAATAATACCCAATTATCTATTCATACAGTTTTTAAGTATATGCTTACTATAGGAACTTTTTGATGTTTTCAGCTTTCAATTCATCCAAAAATGCTTTCTTCAGACCATTCTGTGGAACAATGTTTGTAGCTTCATTGGAAGATTTTATATACCATCCTGTAAAATACATACAAATATAGGAATGAGATATAAGCTTATAGACAAGTCTTATTTTTCTTTTTGATTGTATCTGTCATGTGTAAAACACAAAATATCAATATTTCAAGATGTTAGCTGATATTCTCTGAAGTTTAATTTCCTTTACCCACTTCCACTGAAAAAGCATCATGCAAATATTTAAAATTACAAAGCAACATGTTTTTATTTCAAATTTCAATAATAATATATTGTTGCTATTTTAAGAAATGTTTTATGAAGAATCAGCACTTGATTTAAATATGGCATTAGGGTTTCAACCAATGGACATAAACTATATATATTAAAAATAAAGTCCAAATGTGGATCCACTTTCTTTCCCTGTAAAGATTCTCTCTCTAGGGCTGGGGTTGTAGCTCAGTGGTAGAGTGCTTGCCTCGTACATGTGAGGCCCTGGGTTTGATCCTCAGCACCACATAAAAATAAATATATGAAAATAAATATATATAAAAAAATCCTTAAAAAAATATTCTCTCTCTAGTGACTTCTTGCCTGTTGACCTAGAATAAACATTTAATAATGTGTATAGTGAATTAACTATTTCATATTTCAAGTACATAATTCATATTTCAAGTACATAAATTATTTCAAAAATGTTGAAAAGAACTCAAACTTTTAATTTGCTCTGGTTCTGAAATGAAAACAGAATGTGCTGCGATTTTGTTTCTAGTTGAAATAGGCTTGAGAAGTTGAAAGTCAGAAAGCTACAGTGAAACACCAATTTACCCAACATTTCTGCAAGGCATGCAATAGATGCAGGAGGCCAGAAGCAATGCATACCCACATCGTGTAGAGCCTATTAGCCTCTGTGGTTGACTTTTAATCTAAGGGAGAGGTGGAATCATGACAGGATTTATTTGGAAAGAGTATATTGATGTGTGATTAAAATTATTACAAACTCAACACCCACTCAGTTTTCATAATGTTCTCCAATTTTTGATCATATGTATACAAACACACATGCATATAAACAACACATTAAAATACATGATTGGATATGAATGATATATGGTTTTACCTGTTAATTAAATTAAAGGACTTTGATTAGAATGTGGGATCAGAGAAGGATACACTGAGGATGAGATATTTGATATTTGAGTTGGGATCTGAAAAATGAACATGATGAAAAGCTTAGAGGTCTGCAGATGGGAGAGGACAGTAAAGAATATTAAGGAAAACAAACACAATAAAAAACCTCTTCTGTGCCAGCCACTGACACTGAATACAGGAATTGGGATAAGGGCAGAACTAGAAAGAATGAGACGCCTTTAAGACAGATAGGATATTTGACTAGTATGTTGACCTTGCCAGTTCTTAACTCCTAGTTTTCAAGTTGAGAAAATGAAAACTTCATTTGAAATGTATAATTATTGAACATGTATCCTATTTAAGCCCCACAGCAACCCTAGGTGGTTACCAATCCCACATGTTAATTTATGAACAGAGCATATGGCTCAAAAGTCTTTTGAAACTCCAGGGTCACACAGCGAACTAGCAGATGATAGCAAATTTGAATAAACTGCTTAAGTTTATTTGAATAAACTTAAGGTGGACCAGTTAAGAGTCTTTTAAATCCCAGCGAGGGGATCCAGAATTCAGAGTCAGGGCGGACTATCTGTTGATATCTTGGAATAGTCCTGTTAGGATCATCTCCTTATAGAGGAGAAATGAAGAGCAAAAATAATCGCAGTATGGTGCTAGGAACTTTGCATGCTATTTCGTTTACTATAATCTATAAATCGCAGGTATTATTCTCACCATAAAGTGAGAAACTGAGGTTGAAAGAGACTTGGTAATTTGTTCAAGGTCACTACGAAGTGGTAGAATTAAAATTAGAATTTAAAGTCTGAGTCTGCACGTACTGCTATGATTTTCATGTAGAGTTGGATTAAGTCTGTAAATCAATACTGAGGAAACAATACAAAGATTGGTTCAAAGCGCTAGCAATAATTCACCCATTTCTTAAACGTGCCTCTGCTACTCTCTAGGACTTAAGACTGTGAAGACTCCTTTTGCAGTAATACCCCGAATTCTACCTTGCACCTGAAGCATTCCCAGGCACCGAACTAGTCAAAAACCTCAAACAGGTAGGAGCTGCTTCAGGGAAAGCTTGGGTGCCCTCGTTACACAACCGTAAAAATAATGCTACTTGTCCCCAAAAGTATTGAATCTTGCAGGGTGTTCAATTTCAGGTTCAACCCTTCTCCCCGTTCTATACCTTCCCCAAAACGTCTTTAGAAATTGACCCTATACAGCCCGCAGCAATGCTCTGCCAATCTCGAAGGAACCCTTCCGCCTATTGCCCTTTTCCAAACAGCGCGCCCCTAGGGAAGACGAGCGACAGGACCCCACTGGGCTGCCGGCTCGCGAATCTGGAAACCGCGGAACTGCGCGGGGAGGCTCTGGGTTTTTTCTTAGCAAAAGCGCCCCTACCGAAGAGGAAGCCGACGATAAAGAGGCCAGAGGCCAGCACCAGCGCCCCAGCGCAGAGCAAGCGCGGGCGGCGCCCGGGGCCTGCAGCTGAGTCGTTCTCGCGCAGGGGATTCCACATCTCCGCTGAGTGGGGCTAGGCCTCAAGAGACTAGAGCCTCTGCCGCGGCCGCACAAGCCTGGTCCTAGCCCAGCAGCCCCGCCCCGCCCCGCCCCGCCATGGGGCAGCCTTCCTCCCCTAGTGCCTGGCCTATCAGTCACCCGCGGCTAGAATTCACTCCCAGCGCTGGGGTTCAATTCCTCCCTAAAATTATTGCTCGTCTACTCTGAACCAATCCTTGCGAGGGGTGGGCAAGGAAACCCGGCCTCTTTCGAGAGGCGCTTAAAAAAAAGAAAGAAAGAAAGTTGCTCCTGGAAATTTGCAGCTCTTGCTTAATGAGAGGGGCGAATCTGCGAGAAGGGAGCGCTACTTTTCTCTCTCCGCTTCAGTGACTCAACAGAATGCTCCTCCGTTTGCCTAGGAAAATAAATACTGACCTGGCTCGAACCTAGTTGGTAGAAAAGACTTAAGTCATCTCTTAAGAACTTTTTTTTTTTTTTTCCAGTTTCAAACCCTACAAAATACTTACAATAATGTGCTGCATAAATTCAAGCAGAAAAGGCTTTATATTTAGATAGGGTTGGCTTCAAAGTCACCTACCACCAAACTCTTTTTTCCTAACAAATGCCATTGTTATTTACAAATATTTAGGGTGTGGCCCTCCATTTACATAATAAAACCAACTGAGTATTTATTTATTTATTTATTTATTGAGACCAGGGTCTGACTTTGCTTCTGAGGCTAGCCTAGCCTCCAATTGGCAATCATCCTGCCCCATGCACAAGGAATTTATTTGAGTATTTATTTATTTAGTGGTACTGGAACTCTACCTGAGCCTCAGGTATGCTAGGCAAGGGCTCTACGACGGAGCTACACTCCCAAACCTTTATAAAATAATTTTTTAGAGGAATGATATTGCTGAACTCAGAGGCTTCATTTTCATATCCTACCTGTATTTGGCCAGTCTTTCAAAATAAATAAGAAATTGTTCTTTGTTAATTCGCAATGGGGGACGGGAATAGAGGTACTTTGGAGTAGACAGAGGGGAGTAAAGAAGGGAGGGAAGAGGTCATACTATCATACTCAGGAATGATAGCAGAATGAATCTGACACTATTACCCTATATTCATATGATTGCATGACCTGTGTAACTCTACATCATATAAAACATAGACAAATGAGAAGTTATTCTCGACATTTATCTATGTCAAAATGCATTCTACTGTCATGTATAATTAATTAGAACAAACTAAAAATATAAAAAATAAATAAAAATTTTAAAAATTGTTATTTGTTTTATTAACTGAGAGAAGCAATCACATCTAATTCTACTCCCTTTTATATATTCTTAATAATAGTAATGTTATGTAGAGGGAAAGAATATCCATGCTTCATGGAATCAACTATGTTCGTATAGTCCATGAAGGAGACTATGCATTCTCTAGGAATGCATTATAGAAACTTTGCATTTAACAAATTCATGAAGTACAAGTAGGGTTTAATCAGTGGAGATGAGAAGAGACATTAAGGAGTGGGAACCAGCAAGATAGACAAAGGCCCAAAATTCAGTGTATCTAAGGGATAACAAATAGCATGATTTTTTAAAAAGGAAAGGCAGGATAAAAATAGAGAAAATGGACTAGATTATACAATGTCTTAGGTACTTTGATAAAGAATTTGTGAACAAAGTGAACAAATATGGGAAATTCATCTGTCAACAGTGAATCAAGAGATTGCCTGATGACCCAGTGAAGAAAAAAGGGAGTTTCTAAAACCTTTCTAACAAAATTCTACACTTATTATATTTTTTCTAATGTTCCTGGTGTCAAATCTAATCAGGAATGGCAGAATAACTTGGATTTTACTTAGTAAGCACTTGTTATGATATATTTTATATATATTATCTCATTTAATTATTATAGGAACCCTTCAAGATTTTCAAGATTTATACCACCATTCTTCCCATTTTACATAAGGAAAAATGGATATGTAGTGAGATGAATTAAATTATCCAAAGTTACAAAGTTAAGAACTGCAATAATGTTGTCTTACTTCATCCCACTGTACAGCCTCCAAAGAGCTCAGGCTATTTACTGAGTCTGTTGTAGAATGGGGAGAATCAATGTTCTTGGTGTCATAAGACTTGGACTTAACCTTTACATCTAGTCCTCTCTACACTTGGTAACCTTCCTTGGATAACAACCATTCAAATAACTTAAAATATATCTCCTCATTTGCAAATTCTGGGATCACTCAGTACCATCAAGTACACTTGGGCAATGTACATGTTTTGAAGGTAAGGTGTGACCATAACTGAAGCAAATTTCAGTTCAATATTTAAAAAAAAAAAAAAGATTTTTCAGCAGGGTTAGAACTACCTAGAGCTACCTAGTACAGTTGGCCCTCCATATCTAAGTGTTCCACATCTTCAATCAACCTCACTTAGAAAATATCTGGGAAGAAATGTGTCTGTACTGAACATGTATAGACTTGTACAGACTTTAATTTTGGCATTATTTCCTAATATAATATATATATATATATATTGTTTAAATAGCATTTGCATTATATTAGGCATTATAAGTAATCTGGAGAGATTATTTAAGGTATATCATTTTATATGTGGGACTTAAGCATCCTCAGATTTTGCTATCAGCAGGGGGTCCTGAAATAAGTTCACTATGGATACTGAGGAATAACACTAATTGAATTAATACACCTCTATGGTAAACAGGATGTGTTTGAGGATTCAGAGAATAAATACCCATTACTCAGATATATAAACCTTATGGAACTTATAGTTTTATAGAGAAGATATATCTTTAACAAGTAATTAATATTGAACATTATGAACACTTTGTAAATGGTAGATACTGTTACATGTTTTATATCTATTATTTCACTTATTTGTCAGGACTTAACCTAGAAGAATTTGAAACTTCTAGTGGCCAATTATGAAAATTACACAAGATTTTTGTTGTCACATTTAGTATTATTGACCTTTAAAGACAAGAAAACTAAATTTTAGAGGAATTGATATTTTTCAAAAAAACAAGAGTCAGAAGTTTCTTTTTTGAATGTTTCTGGTAAGCATCAGGCCACACTCACTTCCTTCTTTAACTAACAGGGAAATATTAGCCAAGCGGGAATAAAGCCAAACCCAGTTGGATACTATCTTGCTTCTTTGAACCAACCCTGACTGTAACACTTCTCACCCTACATTGTAGCTGTGTGTACCTGTGTATCTCCCCAGACAGACTCAACTTTTTGAGGTCAGGGACTTTGTTTTATATCCTTCTTAACCATAATTCCCAAAATATGGCTTCTTTCTCTCTCTCTCTCTCTCTCTCTCTCTCTCTCTCTCTCTCTCTCTCTCGTATTGGGGATTAAACTACTCAGGGGCACTCACCCACTGAGCCACATCCCCAGCCCTATTTTTTTTTATGTTATTAGAGACAGTGTCTCACTGAGTTGGTTAGCACCTAGCTTTTTGATGAGGTTGGCTTTGAACTCCGGATCCTCCTGAGCCACTGGTGACCTAAACTAAAGTAATTTTTGTAGACAAGTTTTTTGTTTGTTTGTTTTTGAGAAGTAGAAAATTTAGAAATATTATTTTAGCCACCTGAGCCACTGGGATTACAGGTGTGTGCCATTGTGCCCAGCTGATAAATGTGTTTTCAATGAATGAATGAATTGAAGAAAAACTGATGTTAAAAAGGAAAGTGATCACTTAGTAATTTATCATGAACATCCTATAATAATGAGTAAGCAACCTGTTATAACCGTACCTATACCTTGCTTATTAGAAATTTAAGAGTGTCAGTTTCTTGTAATTATTCTCCTTAACCACCTATTTCATATATTCTTCATAATTAATGCCCAGAGTAAAAAATGAATATTACATTGGTTTAATAATATCATATTTGAAAGTATCCTAAGTGCACATGTGCCCTTCTATGTGGAAATTTTATTCCCACCTTCACGTGAATACCTTTTTTCCTTCTTTAAAAATCTTGCTTTAAAAAACCTATGTTGTAAGGCTTTCTTAACATTTACAGATTTTTTAACTTATAACTGATCTCTTCTTCCTGGATTTTTACTGAGGTGTTTTGTTACATATTTTACTCTTATGTCTTTTTAGGACTTAAGATCCTTGGTGCCAAGGACTATATTTTGATCCTGTCTATTTTTCAGAATTAACCACAAGGCTTAGTATATAGAAAAGTCCTTTGGAAGTATTGAATTATTTTATGTTAAGTAATGAAGCAATTATGACGTATAAGAAACAATTACTCCTCCTGGGAATTTTTTTTCTGAAAGGAGGAAGATAGAACCTAAATAGAAAGATAAATGAGAAAACCAGAAAGCAAAAGTTATGTGCCAAAAAGAACAATATGAGTGTGTATTAGGAAAACTATGTGGACTCCTTATTCATAATTAATGTTTCATATTAATCACAATACTCTTGTTTAAAGAGCATCTTAAGTATTTCATAAGGTGAAATATCCACACACAAGATATACTTGATATTATTTCATAGATAGGTGGATAAGCATGACCTGATTGCCCTCTTCTCTTTACTCAGGAAATAGTAGATTCCAATAGAAATATTAAAGAAGTGAAAGATAATTGCCTTAACTACTTGGCCATCAGTTTTTGCAGAATCTCTAGGCTGCAAAGTTGCAGAGTGTGAGGATTGTGCCTGGCAGAGTACTTGGACTGTAATATTTGGCACAAAGCAGAGGATCAATAAGCTGGAGCTATGATGTTCCCCTTATGGATGGCTAAGGTTGACTAAAGTTTCCAGTTAACTCTGTAATGATTCTAAAGTACTGTAGACTCTCTACACTTTAGACTCTTTCCAGCAGCTTTCTTCTTTAACTTCCCTGTCATGCACTTTTATGCAATTTCCTCAGTTTTGCTAAATTACTTTTTTATGAAACAGGGATAACAAAAATTGCTGTTTTATACAGGAGTCAATGTGTTGGCAGTAATCCTGACACTTGGAATCTGTGAGTTTCACATTTCAAAACAAGTTTGTATAAAGTCACTATCATATTTGATCAGGTTGTTTCAAGTTGAACATAACATATGTATCTAGAAATCTCTTGAGTTATAATCCAACACAATATCATTATGGTAACCTAAATTTGAGGAAAACACACTTTCATGAAAACAATGATGAAATACATTCCAAAGAACGAAATGAGATACACTACCTATAATACTAAGAATTCTTTCACAAATTGAAAGGGGTGATATCAGTCAAAATGAGAACGAGGAAAAGATAAATCTGTCTTTGTACAAAAATCAACTAAAGCAAAGTATTACACTCATTTCTGGGTATAACAAAAGTAAAATAAATTTATCTTCTTTTATGTAGCCTCTAATGAGTATTTTCTTTTGAAAAAATGCTTTAACAATGTTAAGAAAAATATACTTTAATATTCCTTGGCTGCTTCTTAATTTGTAAACACAGCATTCTGAAACTCTAAAGTGTACAATAAATGGCAGTTTTGCCAAATGAGAATTATAACTTCTCCAAGTGTCTGTTATTTTTTTTTAAAGGGAGGGGGAGAGAGAGAGAGAGAGAGAGAGAGAGAGAGAGAGAGAGAGAATTTTAATATTTATTTTTTAGTTCTCGGCGGACACAACATCTTTGTTGGTATGTGGTGCTGAGGATCGAACCCGGGCCGCACGCATGCCAGGCGAGCGTGCTACCGCTTGAGCCACATCCCCAGCCCTCTGTTATTTTTTTTAATTTCAATCTTTTTATATAGGAGAGCAAGTATACTTGTTTAATGCTTGATCTGTGCATTTCAAAGCTATGCATTTTATTGTATATAAATTATAAATCAAGAAAACTGACTTAAAAGATAGGGACATAGTTAAAATTAGAACAGTTCTTAATGATTCATCTACATTCCACATTTTCAAAGTAATTAGTTCTTGTTCCCCTTATGGTTACTTGACCTAAACGAATCTTTGTAGACAATTTTTTTTTTGAGAAGTAGAAAATTTAGAAATATTCTTTCTAATTCAATGATAAAACGAAATATTAAAAAGACATATGAAAAATGTAAAATGTTTGTAGTATTTGGGGAAATGTGTATTTTTCTCTTAATTTTTATTACATTATTTTTAAAAAAATGAGTGCAGAAGCAAAGGAAGTAGAAAACTCAGGTACCATAGCACTTCACTTTCCAGAGGTAAAAACAACAACATCTTGGTCCTAATCATTCCAGACATTTTTCTATGCATATAATAGTTTACAAATACAAAATGACATCATGTTACACAGCTTGGTGAATTTCTGAAAAAATGAATACATTGACCAGTCAGCATCAAGAGCAAGAAACAGAGCATCATCCAGAAGCCCTCCTCACATCCAATTTACATCACTACCCTTAATGTTGAAGGGCATCCATTATTTCCTGTTCTGAATTTTAGGACCAATGCTTACTTAGTATCACAGATTTTTAAAATTTCTGTAGATGGAATAATATACATACTTTTGTGTTTGACTTCTTCAGAACTATGTTGGTGGAATACATTAGTAGTGTGCTAATAAGTTAGCTCTTCAAAGAAGGAAAAAGCCCTGATTTTCAGCATTTACTGATTTCTATAATGCTCATAATCCCACCATTGCTGGTTTCAGGCTGACAATATATGACTGATTGTGCAGTTGGAAAGAGATGCCCATAATTGCCTCTTGTAATCTGGTAAGAAGAGACTCCTGTGTACTGCTGGCCATACTTTTCCATGTGGCAAGAGTTCATCCATTTTAAGTGCTATGGACTAATCAATCACACAATATGCCAAAATTTATTTATCTATTCACCTCTTGATAGATATTTGGATTGTCACTGGGCATGGTTGCACACACCTTTGACTCCAGAGGCTGAAGAAGGAGGATTGCAAGTTCAAAGCCAGTCTTAACAAAGTGCTAAGGACCTAAGCAACTTAATGAGATTATCTCTCAAAAAAAATGGGCTGAGGCTGTATCTCATTAGTTAAGAAAAGTACACACGATGAAATAGTGAACTGGGCTACATACGGGGGTTGCTGAAGTGCTGAGCCTGGTGCTCAGAGTAGCGGCTTTAATCGAGACTTTGCGCAGCTTGTTAGAGCTCCTTTCACCATTAGTCTGTAGTGGACCACCCGGCCAAGTAGCAGAAAAAACAAAGAGATTGAAAAAGAGACGCTTGGCTCACGGACGCTTTCCTGATCAGAGCCGCGGGCGCTTTGCGCCCATCTGCTTCCTCTTTCACTTCGCTCCCGGCAGAGAAGCTGAATGGGTAATCAGCAGTGGATTGTAAGTACCTGAGGCAAAGAAAGCTCAGTACACCCCACCTTTTTTTTTTTTTTTTTAATATTGTCTATACTGGGAGAGTAAGTGGATTGAAATTGTTGGCTGGGCTGGGGTTTCGGGGCCGAAAATCCACTCCGCGGGAGCCGCCATTTGCTTTCGGCATGCTGTCTTGATGGCCCTGTCTACACGGTCCAGCTGCAGCATCTAGAGACTGGAACTGGGCTGCGTGCCGAGCCCTGTCCTCCGAAGGCTGGACCATGGCCTCAAGCGCCTCGGTCGCCTGTTCCCTGCTGCACCTTGGGGCAGAGCCTGCTCTGGGGTCATTCGGCATCGCCCTGCGAGGGGACCCGTGCTCCAGAGGAGGGGGTTGAAGAGCCGCGGCGGCAGCCGCTTGGGGCCCGGGAGCTAGGCACCGGGCCGAGGAGCAGCGGAGGCCGCGGCGGCGCTGCTAAGATCGCGGACAAGCGCGGCGCCCAAGAGCGCGGCCCAGAGGTGAAGGCGACGGCAGCAGGGTTTCAGTTCTAGAAAACTGGACTGCAAACAGAAGCAGCAGTTTGTATAACCCCAAGATCTTGCTTATGCCAAGAAACTGTAAGGGTAACATGAATATCATTGAGGAGGTCTAACATGGCAGCAGGTGTGGAGAGATCAAGTCTCTGACCTCTTCAACTGCGCGGGCATAGGGAGCTGTAAATTATCTAAAGCCTATTTGCTCAGGATCACTAGGCAATGCTGAGCTGACGTGGAGCTAGGGCGTACACTTTGGGCCCCTCAGAAACCACACACTGAGCACGTATCTGCGGCGTTTAAGCCCCGGATCGCCTGCTTCTCGTGACTCAGCACTAATGACCCCGCTGAAATAACTAGTCGGCCTACCTGATCTCACAGAGGTAAAAAAAAAAAAAAAAAAAAAAAAAACTGAGCACCATAGCCAGACCCAGGGAATGAGGAGTGACGTGGGACTAGCGGTGCAGAACTCCCGGCTATCGCTCCCACCAGGGCTGACAACAGAGGTCCCTTGCACCAGCTACCAGGGGAGTTGCTACCTGAGGGCAAACAAATTCGCTGGGGGTCCTCAGCCCCAAGCCCTACAAACTTAGGGTCCGAGGGAGGCAAACAGAAAGGGTGTGCCCAGGCATCCATGAAAACAGGGCTCCCAGGAGCAGCAGACCCGGCGTGTAGCCAGTAATGTGGTAAGCGTCACAGGCGGGTGGGGCCTGGTTTGAGGAACCACAAGAGAAGGACCTAGGCACACAGGACTGGAGACCCGCACAGTCTGGGAAGAAGAGTTGAGGCACAGTGATTGGTTCCCACCTATCAAGAGGAGAAGCCTGGCCCAGTGGGCATACCTCCACCTACTGGAAGAGAAGTTAATCGAGCTCAATGACTGCATTTATTATTATTTTTTAAATGATTATTATTAGTATTTTTTTTTAATTCTCACTTTTTGTAGTTGACGTTGTTGCTGTTCTTTAACTTTCTTATTAATGGTTTCAATTTTTTTTAATTCTTTTTATTCTATTATTATTACTATTATTTTTTAAACTTTAATTTCCATTTTTTATTACCATTATAATTTTTTTCGTTTGTTTTAAATTTTTATTTTTTCGTTTTTTTCTCTCTTTCTTCTTACTTTTTTTCTTTTGTCTTTTTATTTATTTTCAACTTTCTTATTCCCCCCCTCTTGAATTCCACCTGCCTACACTCACTCTCTTTAGTGACTTCTTCCCTTCCCTTCTAATACCTCTCCTCCCAAGCATCAAATAAATTTATAAGAGTAAACAGTAACTCAGCAGTCAAACAGAACAAGAAGTATCATGAGCATAAAAAAGCAAGGAAGAAAAGGAGTACAAACAATGAAAGACAGCCTAAATATTCAGGAGGACCTGGAGTCATCAGAAAAATGGCCATATAAAGAACTCAAGGAACACCTTAGACAGATGGAAAGAAACCTTAAAGATCACATTGAAAATGAATTACATAAACAGATAAAAGAAGAAGTTAAGCATCTTTATCAGGAGATAGAGATTATAAAAAAAATCAAACAATAATTCTAGAAATGAAGGAAATGGTAAACCAAATTAAAAACTCAATCGAGAGTATCACTAACAGAGTGAAGCAAGTAGAAGCCAGAACATCAGATAATGAAGACAAAATATATCATCTTGAAAAGAGTCTAGCCAACTCAGAAAGGCTGGTAAAAAATCACGAGAAAAACATCCAAGAGTTAGGGATAACTTAAAAAAAACCAAACTTGTGAGTCATCGGGATAGAGGAAGGAACAGAGTTTCAAACCAAGGGAATGAGTAACCTGCTGAATGAAATAATTACAGAAAACTTTCCAGAAATAAAAAAGGAAACAGATATACAAATTGTAGATGCATACAGGACACCGAGCACACAAAATCACTGTAGACCAACGCCAAGACACATTGTTATGAAGCTATCCAATATACAGAGCAAAGAGAAAATATTAAAAGCTACAAGAGAAAAGAGGCAGATTACATTTAGGGGTAAACCAATAAGGTTGACAACGGATTTTTCATCACAGATGCTGAAAGCGAGAAGATCCTGGAACAACGTATTTCAAACACTGAAAGACAATGGATGCCAACCAAGAATTCTGTATCCAGCAAAATTAAGCTTCAGATACGACAACGAAATAAAAATCTTTCATGATAAACAAAAGCTAAAAGAATTTGTAGCCAGAAAACCAGCATTGCAAAGCGTCTTGAGCAAAACTCTACACGAGGAAGAAATGGAAAACAATAACCAAAACCATCAGCGGGAAGTGCCTCAGTAAAGACAGAGGATGGGGGGAAAGCTAATCATGGAGAAACAAACTAAATTAGGAAAAAAAAAGAGGTAAATAATCAAACATGGCAGGAAGTACAAACTGTATATCAATAGTAACTCTAAAGGTTAATGGCTTAAACTCTCCAATAAAGCAACATAGGCTGGTAACATGGATTAAAAAACAAATCCAACAATATGCTGTATCCAGGAGACACATCTGATTGGAAAAGACATACACAGGCTCAAGGTAAAAGGTTGGGAAAAAATATACCATGCACAGGGTCCTCGTAAGCAAGCAGGTGTGGCCATTCTCATATCGAATAAAATCGACTTCAAGACTAAGTTAATCAAAAGGGATAAGGAAGGACATTATATACTGTTAAAAGGAACCATTCACCAACAAGACATAACAATTATCAATATTTATGCACCAAATAATGGTGCTGCGATGTTCATAAAACAAACTCTCCTCAAGTTCAAGAATCAAATAGACCACAACACAATAATCATGGGTGACTGCAACACACCTCTCTCACCATTGTACAGATCCTTCAAACAAAAGTTGAATAAAGAAACTATTGACCTCAATATCACAATCAATAACCTAGACTTAACTGACATATATAGAATATATCAACCATCATCAAATGGATATACTTTTTTCTCAGCAGCACATGGATCCTTCTCAAATATAGACCATATATTATGCCATAGGGCAACCATCAGTAAATGTAAAGGGGTGGAGTTAATACCATGCATTTTATCTGATCATAATGGAATGAAACTGGAAATCAATGATAAAAGAAGTAAGGAAAAATCCTACATCACATGGAAAATGAACAATATGTTACTGAATGATCAATGGGTTACAGAAGACATAAAGGAGGAAATAAAAAAATTCTTAAGGGATAAATGAAAATACAGACACAACATATCGGAATCTATGGGACACAATGAAAGCAGTTTTAAGAGGGAAATTCATCGCCTGGAGGTCATTCCTCAAAAAAAGAAAAAACCAACAAATAAATGAGCTCACACTTCATCTCAAAGCCCTAGAAAAGGAAGAGCAAAACAACAGCAAATGTAGCAGAAGGCAAGAAATAATTAAAATCAGAGCGGAAATCAATGAAATTGAAACAAAAGAAACTATTGAAAAAATTGACAAAACTAAAAGTTGGTTCTTCAAAAAAATAAATAAGGTCGACATACCTTTAGTCATGCTAACGAATAGAAGAAGAGAGAGAACTCAAATTCCTAACATATGGGATGAAAAAGGCAATATCACAACAGACGCTTCAGAAATACAGAAAACAATTAAAAATTATTTTGAAAACCTATATTCCAATAAAATAGAAGAAAGTGAAGACATCGATAAATTCCTTAAGTCATATGATTTGCCCAGACTGAGTCAGGAGGAAACTCACAACTTAAATAGACCAATATCAATAGATGGAATAGAAGAAGCAATCAAAAAACTTCCAACCAAGAAAAGCCCAGGACCAGATGGGTATACAGCGGAGTTCTACAAAACCTTTAAAGAAGAATTAATACCAATACTTTTCAAGTTATTTCAGGAAATAGAAAAAGAGGGAGCTCTGCCAAATTCATTCTATGAGGCCAACATCACTTTGATCCCAAAACCAGACAAAGATACTTCAAAGAAAGAAAACTACAGACCAATATCTCTAATGAACCTAGATGCAAAAATTCTCAATAAAATTCTGGCAAATCAGATACAAAGGCATATCAAAAAAATTGTGCACCATGATCAAGTAGGATTCATCCCTGGGATGCAAGGATGGTTCAATATACGGAAATCAATAAATGTTATTCACCACATCAATAAGCTTAAAGATAAGAACCATGTGATCATCTCGATAGATGCAGAAAAAGCATTTGACAAAGTACAGCATCCCTTTATGTTCAAAACATTAGAAAAAATAGGGATAACAGGAACTTACCTCGACATTGTAAAAGCTATGTATGCCAAGCCTCAGGCTAGCATCATTCTGAATAAAGAAAAATTGAAGGCATTCCCTCTAAAATCTGGAACAAGACAGGGATGCCCCCTATCACCACTTCTATTCAATATAGTTCTCGAAACACTGGCCAGAGCAATTAGACAGACGAAAGAAATTAAAGGCATAAAAATAGGAAAAGAAGAACTTAAATTATCACTATTTGCGGATGACATGATTCTATACCTAGAAGACCCAAAAGGGTCTACAAAAAAACTACTAGAACTAATAAATGAATTCAGCAAAGTGGCAGGATATAAAATCAACACTCATAAATCAAAGGCATTTCTGTATATCAGCGACAAAACTTCTGAAACAGAGATGAGGAAAAACACTCCATTCACAATATCCTCAAAAAAATAAAATAAAATACTTGGGAATCAACCTAACAAAAGAGGTGAAAGACCTATACAATGAAAACTACAGAACCCTATAGAAAGAAATAGAAGAGGATCTTGGAAGATAGAAAAATATACCCTGTTCATGGATAGGCAGAACTAACATCATCAAAATGGCGATATTACCAAAAGTTCTCTATAGGTTCAATGCAATGCCAATCAAAATCCCAATGGCATTTCTTGTAGAAATAGATAAAGCAATCATGAAATTCATATGGAAAAATAAAAGACCCAGAATAGCAAAAACAATTCTAAGCAGGAAGTGTGAATCAGGTGCTATAGCGATACCAGATTTCAAACTATATTACAGAGCAATAGTAATGAAAACAGCATGGTACTTGTACCAGAACAGGCGGGTGGACCAATGGTACAGAATACAGGACACAGAAACTAATCCACAAAGCTACAACTATCTTATATTTGATAAAGGAGCTAAAAACATGCAATGGAGAAAGGATAGCATCTTCAACAAATGGTGTTGGGAAAACTGGAAATCCATATGCAACAAAATGAAACTGAATCCCCTCCTCTCGCCATGCACAAAAGTCAACTCAAAGTGGATAAAGGAGCTAGATATCAAACCAGAGACTCTCCGTCTGATAGAAGGAAAAGTTGGCTCCGATCTACAGATTGTGGGGACGGGCTCAAAATTCCTTAATAGGACACCCATAGCACAAGAGTTAATAACAAGAATCAACAAATGGGACTTTCTTAAACTGAAAAGTTTTTTCTCAGCAAGAGAAACAATAAGAGAGGTAAATAGGGAGCCTACATCCTGGGAACAAATTTTTAGTCCTCACACTTCAGATAGAGCCCTAATATCCAGAGTATACAAAGAACTCAAAAAATTAGACAATAAGAAAACAAACAACCCAATCAACAAATGGGCCAAGGACATGAACAAACACTTCACAGAGGAGGACATACAATCAATCAACAAGTACATGAAAAAATGCTCTCCATCTCTAGTAGTCAAGGAAATGCAAATCAAAACCACCCTAAGATACCACCTTACCCCAGTAAGATTGGCAGCCATAATGAAGTCAAACAACAACAAGTGCTGGCAAGGATGTGGGGAAAAGGGTACTCTTGTACACTGCTGGTGGGACTGCAAACGGGTTCGGCCAATTTGGAAAGCAGTATGGAGATTCCTGGGAAAATTGGGAATGGAACCACCATTTGACCCAGCTATTGCCCTACTCAGACTATTTCCTGAAGATCTTAAAAGAGCACACTACAGGGATACTGCCACATCGATGTTCATAGCAGCACAATTCACAATTGCTAGACTGTGGAATCAACCCAGATGCCCTTCAATAGATGAATGGATAAAAAAAAATGTGGCATTTATACACCATGGAGTATTACGCAGCACTAAAAAATGACAAAATCACGGAATTTGCAGGGAAATGAATGGCACTAGAGCAGATTATGCTTAGTGAAGCTAGCCAATCCCTAAAAAACAAATACCAAGTGTCTTCTTTGATATAATGAGAGCAACTAAGAACAGAACAGGGAGGATGAGCAGGAAGAAAAGATTAGCATTAAACAGAGACATGAGGCGGGAGGGAAAGGGAGAAAAAAAGGGAAATCACATGGAAATGGAGGGAGACCCTCATTGTTATTCAAAATTATATATAAGACGTTATGAGGGGAATGGGATAACAAACATGGAGGGAAATGAATTACAGTAGATGGGGTATAGAGAGAAGATGGGAGGGGAGGGGAGGGGGGATAGTAGAGGATAGGAAAGGTAGCAGAATACAACAGTCACTAATATGGCAGTATGTAAAAATGTGATGTGTAACCGATGTGACTCTGCAATCTGTATTTGGGGTAAAAATGGGAGTTCATAACCCAATTGATTCTAATCTATGAAATATGATTTGTCATGAGCTTTGTAATGTTGTGAACATCCAATAAAAAAAAAAAAGAAAAGAAAAGAAAAGTACACACCTGGGTTCAATACCCCAATACCAAAAAAAAAAAAAAAATTGTATTGTCTTCAGTTCTTCCATTTAAGAAAGTATGCTTTCTTGAACTTTCTTAAACATATCTTTCAGAGGTCGTAGGTATATATAGTTTTAGCTTACACAGTTTCAGAGTTTTATAAAGTGTTTTTGTACCACTTTTTTTTTTTTTTTTTTTTTTTTGGACCAGGGATTGAATTCAGGGGCACTTAACACTGAGCCACATCCCCAGTCCTATTTTGTATTTTATTTAGAGATAGGGTCTCACTGAGTTGCTTAGTGCCTCATTGTTTCTGAGGCTGGCTTTGAAGTCTGAATCCTCCTTCCTCAGCCTCTGGAGCTGCTGGGATTACAGGCATGTACCACAATACTCAGCTTTTTGTACCACTCTTATAAAAGAGTGCACAACCTTGTGAAGCTAATTTGTATTTTCCTGGTAATTATAGAGCAGATTTTCCTGTTTTTTTGCCATTTGAAATCCTCTTTTTTTTAATATTTATTTATTTATTTTAGTTCTCAGCGGGCGAACACAACATCTTTGTTTGTATGTGGTGCTGAGGTTCGAACCCGGGCGCACGCATGCCAGGCGAGCACGCTACCACTTGAGCCACATCCCCAGCCCTGAAATCCTCTTTTTAATAGTGACTGTCTGTTAAAGGGTTTTGCCAAGTTTTCTATTGGATATATCTTTGATTTGTGGAAGGTTTTTGTTTGTTTGTTTGTTTTTTGTTGTTGTTTTGTTTTGTTTTAAACCAGAGATTAAACTACTCAGGGGCACGCACCCACCCATTGAGCCACATCCCCAGCCCTATTTTTTATTTTATTAGATACAGGGTCATACTGAGTTGGTTAGTGCCTCGCTTTTTGCTGAAGCTGGCTTTGATCTTGAGATCCTCCTGCCTCAGCCTCCCAAGCTGCTTGGATTACAGGCATGTGCCACCAAGAAGCTGGTAAGTTTCTTAGGGCCTGATTTATTGCTAAGACTGGCTTTGAACTGGCAATCCTCCCACCTCAACCTCCTAAGTCACCATGATTACACGCATATGTTACCACACCTGGCAGAAGGAGCTTTTATATTTACTTATGTGTTTAATTTTATAATTTGTTTTACTCAATAATTTATCCTTTCCTATAAGTACATAAATGATCTACTTTATTTTCAGTCCCTTTAGAATTATTTTAATGAATAGATGTGACAAATGGAATATTTCATTCGTACCCACACCAATTTCTATGTATATGTGAGTCATGTAAGTATTTCATGTACTGAGTCAGCGTGGAAGTTCATCTTGAAAAATAGCCCCAGAAACTGTGTCAGGAATAAATATTCAAAAAGAAGTAAACCTTAAAGACACTTGAAAAATGAAAAGGAATTCTTCAGAACTGAGAAGGTTGAAAGGGCCTTTATATTCCACAAACAGCAAACTAATCACAGGTTATTAGTGATTATATTGTGATAGAAGCAGGTAAGTGTGATTTGTATGAAGCAATGTGAAACATTTGAGATTTGTTTAGAATGCAAGAGTAATAAGTCAGCCAGAAGCTCATTAGGAATAAATATTGGCAAAGCCTACTGTTTTTAATGAAGTTCTGTACAGGAATTCTGAATTAAAAAAAAAAAAAAGACATATGAAAACCTAAACTGAACAATTTGTCTAAAAAAAAAATACGTTCCTCAAATCTCCTCAGAGAGTATAGTGATCAGTAAAACTGGAGTCAATTAAAATGTATTTTCCTGGATGGAGAAGAGTGTGGATTGAAGGGATGTATCATTGTTTATTTCAAACCAGAAATGAAAAGCTAGAATCTGCTTTGTTTAAAATATTATTGAAAAGTCATGAACATTCACAGACAAAATATGCAGAATACATTGTTTCAAAGGTATAGCTTTGAAAATATGCATACCTAAATATCACCCTCTCCAAAATAAAATAAAAAACATAAAAAGGAACAAAAAACAAATAGATAAATTATACCTACCTCATTTTAAGTCTATTTCAGTCATTCACACCTGAAATTATATGCAAATTGTTCAATTAAATTTTTCTTTACAATCTTTACTACTTTGCAGCAGGCTGCTATCAAAGTTACCAATTCCCTTTGTTCATCTTTCTTCTTCCCTCTCATTCTGTGTCATGTTGTCACCACCCACCCCCCACCCCTCTTTCCTTCCTTCTTTTCTCTCTTCCTCTTTCTGTCTGGTTTGTCTGTGCAATGACTAAAAGGCTTCCATTGATCTAATAACACCTGTTCTAACAAAGAGAAAAACTGTGTGAAGAGGGGCCTGAAGTTGTACCTCAGTGGCAGAGCACTTGCCTAGCACATGTGAGGCAAGGCATTTGATCCTCAGAAACACATAAAAATAATGAAAAATAAAGATATTTTAAAAATTGTGAGAAAAAAATGTAGATTCCCATCAAGATCAGATGTATTTATACTTATATAAAGATATATTTTAAGTAACATAAATCCAAAGAAAATTAAATCCAGTGATAAAACTACCTGGGTGGAATTGCAGAGTCCTGTGAAAAATATTAGGTACACAAGCTGTAGGTTTGGGCTGTGATATCTGTAAGTCCATTTAGTGGATTGATACATTGATGCAAAGAGAATTCATTCCCACCACAATAACAGACAACATTGTCCTCTGTCAGCCCCTTAAGTCAATATGCAAATTCCAACCATCTAAGAGACTATCCCAAAGACTATAATGGTCCGCTTCATTTTTAAAGTGGAGAAGCTAATTTACCTAGAATATTTGAATTTAAATAATTGAATTCATTAATTAAAAGAAATTTATACATATTTAGTGTATTAAAAATGCATGTTGTTTGAAAGAATTTACCATATTCAACTAATCTCACTGTTAATGTAAGTTGTATCATTGAATTTTACCTCATCTATTAAATTTTAAATTGAAATGACTTCCTACATTTATATGTACTATATAATCAGAATATGTAAAAGAAGTTAAGATTTTTCATAATTATGAATTAAATTTATTATATTTTTAAGAATTAATTTAAGTACTTAGGAAGGTTTGTTAGACAGATAAAGTATTTAAATTTAATATATATTAATTTGTAAATTTATAAATAATATTTAAATGTTTATATTATTTAATCAACTGTAGTATATAATAAGATACAATTATGAAAGATTCCACTAGTTATTGGAAAAGATTACTTGAGTTATAAAAAGAACAAAAATGTATGGTAAACTTTCAGACATTAAAGAAGGACCAAGTTTTTTTTTTTTTTTTTAATTTGTAGCTTTAATCGATCAAACACTAATTACAAAAATCAAGGTAAAATTTTGGATAGTTTTCTATATACAAATCTGCCCATAATGACCAAAAAAAAAAAAAAAAAAAAAAAGTACGACACTGTCCTCTCAAACTGATTGGCAATCCTTCTCAATCTTTTTTATCAGCTCCTCAGTGCCCTTCACCAGACCTGGAGATGTTGGAGTATCCCAGTCCCTTCCCTTTGGCTCTGTAATCTCTTCTATTCTATCTCTTGAGGTGATTTCAAACTCTGGGTAACATCGGTATTCTAGCAAAATCTGGCTGGACGCTCACCAAATACATTTTGTGTTGTCCTGGACACACAGCTAGATTTCCTGTCTTGGTTCTCTTGAAGGTAAGTATGTCCTCCATGTTACTGTGTGAAAGCTAATAAAGTAAGAGAGGAGTGATGCATGCTACTTCCAAGTCTATCCCATAAATAGCTCTCTCTCTCTCTCTTTTCAAGGTGGATACACAATATTTTTATTTCATTTTTATGTGGTGCTGAGGATCAAACCCAGGGCCTCAAGCATGCTAGGCCAGCACTCTATCACTGAGCCACAACCCCAGCCCTCCCCCTTTCTCTTAATCCCATTCATTTGGTTGAACAAAGAAGATCTAGCAGAGGATTCAGAGGCCTTGGAACAGAACAAACAGCTCAGATTCCTAAATCATTGCTAAAGGCCAACAATAATGCCAAACTGAATTTCAGAGAGGTAAAAAGCAAAACAAAACAAACAACCCCGTTTTTTAGCACAAGGAATTTATCTGTTATAGAAGCTGGTGTCACTAAACACAATTGACCTTGATGAAAACCTGCATTTGTTTTTCATGTCTATTTTCAGAGTAGACTTTTCCCTTGAGATTCAAAATTAAATGTGTATTCCATTAGGGCTTCACCTGGAAGTTGGTTGGCACAAAGTTGTTCTACTACCCACTGCCCAACAAATTCACCATCTGACTCTTCCTGTACTTCACTGTTTGCCCTATTTGAATAAATGAGAATTCTTTCCACTGCTATTCAGGTGAAAACCTAAGTAAGTCATTTTATATTTCCTCTTTTATTCAAACTCAGTTACTACTACTTTAGTTCTGAAAAAGCCCCAAAAGATCATGTCATATTTTGTTTGAAAACTTTTGCCTTTACTCCTTTTTCCCTCTACCAAATAAGGATTAAACTCTTCATCAAGATGTAAGAATTTTCCCCAAACCTTATAAGAAACTATTCTGCTAGTGGTTACTTGATAACCTTGTGCTTCTAGGCATAGTTAATTGGATGAAGAATAGACATCTGATTCATCACAGAAGGGTCTTTTTACTAAGGTATAGAATCTAAAGTGGCTGCATGTGTCACCTTCTTCCCACCACATCAATGGGATAACTGAGAAAACAGGATAACTAGAAAGTAGAATAAAGCAAGTACCCAGAGAGAAACAGTGACAATAATTGATATGGAGTACTATCTTAATTCAGTGCCTTTAAAATCTTGGTTCCAACAATTCTTGAGACTCAGTGAGTCTGGCCCTTGTGTTCTGTGAGACATGTGTCCTTATAATGAGCAGGGGACTCTCTTGCTCCCTCCCCTTGTTGCTTTACTTGGAGTTGGTTTCCTTTGCTTGCCATATAAAATCTTGAATAATTAACTCTACAGTCTCATCTCTCATTTAGCACTACTCTCCCGCTCCTTGGTCCATCTCACATCACTTGAACTTGAAATGGCATCTGGGACTGGGTATATAGCTCAGTGGAGCAGAGCTTGCATAGCATTATGAAGAATTGGGTTCAATCCCAAGCACCTTAAGAAAAAATAAGCAAATGGTTTCTTGAGCATTGCTGGCTGCTTTGTGGCATTAGGCATTAAAAACAAAAACAAAACAAACATGTCTCATCTGCCTGTTATGCTTAAAGCCATTTAATTCTCTGAAAATGTTCTAGCCATGGCTCATCTTGAATATCACCCCTACATTGGACTTAGTCTGGATTTCTGCAAGAAGATGTTTTTATCCCATCTTCTGTACTGCCATAGTGCTCTATCTACATGATAGCAGAAAGAATATGATATCATTATTAAAATATTCTTTTTAATAGGCTGACCCAAGGACAGGAATGATGTCCAATTAATTGTGAATGGCTCAAGTGTAGTAGACTAGCCAATGAAGAGTGTGTGGGTTTATCAAATGAAGGAAGGAGTACATAAAAGAACAAACTGTGCTAGACCTACCAATTACTGTTGTAGTAGGTGACATCTACTTCAATTACTTAATTTTTAAAGGATCTTGCTGGTGTGCTGGCTTGTTTGTTCAGGTTCTTCCTTAGTGCACTCCTTTATACGCTTTATTAACTGTCTGCAATAAAAATTAAGAGGTGAGAGAAGGAAATGTGATCATCAGTTTTTCAAACATGTTATTTCTCTTCCTAAGCATTTCCCTAAGTTTTTATTTTGCTCTTACATTTAGGACTAGGCAATCTAGAGAGTAAGGTTAAATTCCTTGTGTATCTTTGCTTAGAAATTGATGGAAGGTGGATTTAAGGTTAGACAACTGCTGCAAATTAAAATCACTTAAAGTCGCTCTTCTTCCTGGTGTCAGTCATGTTGGATAAATAATTACAGATAATGAAAGTTTCCCTCAGTGATATTACTGTTTTCATTCTTCTACATCTTTTAGAAGGCTCCTTGAAAACTACATTGTTGATACCTATATTGACTGAATTATTAACCACAGAGAGAGCAATACTTGGAGCCACATGTTTTATGTATTTTATCATATTTACTCCATATATATATATATATATATATATATATATATTATAGGTATATACTAAAGTAGAACAAATTAGATTAAAAAAAACTATCACCTGGATTCAATAATTAGTTTGATTATACCTTTTTCCTAGTTTGATAGATAGTAAATTTACAGCTTCAAGTGATGATGAAGTGGAACTAGGATTCAAATTAACTATTTCATTTATTTGTTCATCTACGAAATATTTGTTGAGCATCCCCTATGCATTAGGACCTAGAACAGGTGCAGCAGAGAAAAGAGTAAAGACATGCCTCTTGTCCTCACAGGATGACCATCTATGGTGAAGGGAGTTGAAAAAGAAACAATCACACAAATAAATACATTTTCAAAAATTACTATGAAGGAAATAGAGGATGCAACGAAAAATTAGTCTGGAGCAGTCAAGACAGGTAGACAAAGCTTTGTTTCTTCTCAGGACCAATAGATACTTTATTCAGATTGGAAATGAGAGACACATTATTTGAGGCAGAAGTTACTAAACATACAACTCTTACGATGTAGAAAAGAGCTCAGCATGTCGAAAGAACTGAAATTCAAGTGGGTTATGAACTCCCATTTTTACCCCGTATACAGATTGCAGAGTCACATCAGTTACACTTCCACTGATTTACATATTGCCATACTAGTGTCTGTTGTATTCTGCTGCCTTTCCTATCCTCTACTATCCCCCCTCCCCTCCGCTCCCCTCCCCTCCTCTCTCTCTACCTCCTCTACTGTAATTCATTTCTCCTCCTTGTATTATTTTTCCCTTTCCCCTCACTTCCTCTTGAATCAAAGTGTGAAATATGATATATCAAGAACTATGTAATGTTTTGAACAACCAATAAAAAAATTAAAAGAAAAAAAAAAGAAACTTAAGCAGTAGCAGAAACAGGTACAGCATATAGTGGACAGTGGTTCCCAAAAGAGAAAAGAAGACAGTTAATTGTTTGAGATAATAATGGAGATTAAAGGCATAAAAACAAAATTGAATATTAAGATTTTTGGAGTAGACAAAAATCTTGCTCATTTGGGTCTTGAAGATTTCATTTCATAAGCACTTTTTTATGTTTATGACAATGGAACACATTTTATGGAGTAAAAACATTGAGGTTTCAAACCCCCCCCCCCAAAAAAAAAGAAAGAACTGAAATTACCATGAAAAAGTGCCAGCCTTCTCACTGTTTTTTTGTTTGTTAGTTTTCCCTTTATATAGCAGTTCTTTCTCACGTTTTTTACCTCCCTTACTGACTGCTAACTTTCCCATATTGATAGAAAGCAGTTCACTTATCAGTTTGGCATTTTAAATTTTACCCCAGTTTTAGTGGGTACTGTTAAAGAGTGTCCTTCCAAAATATCTTCATTATAAGTAATTTATGTTTGTAAGGACTCTTTTGTAGAAGTGGGAATTCATTAAGCAACCATTCCAAGGCTTAGAAGAGGTTGTGAGTTATTACACACTTTTCTGGTTTACATTGTAGTGTTCAATGCCCTCCAGCTCTAGAATATTTTATTAATATTTTATTAGAAATGCCTATTTTACGATTGATTGAGTCCACTTTAAAGATGGACTTTATTTTGGTTAACAAACCCTGATAAGTTCTCATTTTATCTTCTGCAAAGAGCTGAAGTAAACAAGAGGTATTTGAGCTAGTAGCCAGTAACATGCAAATAAGCTCTTGAGTCCAGTGGGATTACTAGCTAGGACAGCTTTGCATGAGAAAGACCTTTTACCTTTCTTTTTTTTTTTTAATTTTATTTTTTTTTTATTGGTTGTTCACAACATTACAAAGCTCTTGACATATCATATTTCATACATTAGATTGAAGTGGGTTATGAACCCCCAATTTTACCCCAAATGCAGATTGCAGAATCCAACAATTA
The DNA here is from genome assembly GCF_964194105.1 of Spermophilus citellus. Classification (NCBI taxonomy): domain Eukaryota; kingdom Metazoa; phylum Chordata; class Mammalia; order Rodentia; family Sciuridae; genus Spermophilus; species Spermophilus citellus. Next base: position 179,066,348 of record NC_138183.1, read on the forward strand.
CTAATAGGGCATTATGTAAAATTGTGGATGTGTGACCTTTTACCTTTCTGAAGTGGCAGGAAGATCCTCTCATTCGCCAGGATTGACCTGTCCCCCATGACTCTGACAATGTGAAGTAATACTAGCATAAACTTTCTCTCTCCAACAGCTGATAATCAAACCAGAATTAAAGACAGGCAGTCAATGATAGATAGGTAATCAGGTTGGGTAGAAAGAATGAAGGTCATTTTGGGTCCGGGAAGTTGGAGATCACCCCAGAGTGACTGAAAGGTTAATGCCTTCAGAGCCCTTCCTCCACCTGCCCCTGCTCCAAACTCTTGCTAAAGTAACCTATTCCAGGAATTTCCCCTCCCTACAGGGAATTGTAAAAGTTGTTAATTAAAGTCTCTAGGGATGCTTCCTGACTGGATCACTCCATTTGGTCCTTCACCTTGCCCATATGCTTCTTACCATTTGGACATCCCACCTGGGCATCCCCTGGGCCTAGTCAAGTACCAGGAGGGAGAGAGATAAAAGGGAAGAGGGCAGAAGAACAAAGAAAGTCTAAAATGTATAAAAGGGTAGGATACCCTCAGGAGAAATCTGTTACTATTTTTTAAATAAAACCTGCTTTTGTGGATTGAGGTGCTATAAACATTGATGTGGCTGCATTACTGTAGTACACTGATTTTAAGTCCTTTGGGTATAAACCAAGGAGTGAGATAGTTAGTCAAATGGTGGTTCTATTTAAAGTTTTCTGTGGAATCTCCATACTGCTTTCCGTAGTGGTTGCACCAATTTTTGCACTCCCACCAGCCATGTATGAATGTACCTTTTCCCCCACATCCTTGTCAACATTTATTGTTGCCTGTATTCTTGATGATTGCCATTCTGACAGGAATGAGATGAAATCTTAGTGTAGTTTTGATTTGCATTTCTGTAATTGCTAGAGATGAACACTTTTTCATATATTTATTAATCAACTGTATTTCTTCTTCTGTTCAGTATCTGTTCATTTCAATTCCTTAGCCCATTTATTGATTGAGATGATGATGATGATGATGATGATGATGATGATTATTTTTAGTTTTTTGACATTCTTTATATATCCTAGAGATTAATGCTTTATTGGAGATGCATGTGGTATAGATTTTCTCTCAATCTGTAGGCTCTCTTCTCACATTATTTTTTCCTTTGCTGAGTAAAACCAACCTACCTATGTGTCCTTCAATAGATAAATAGATAAAGAAAATATTCAATGGAATATTACTCAGCTTTAACGAAGAATGAAATTATGGCATTTGCCAGTAAAAGGATGGAGTTGGAGAATATCATGCTAAGCAAAATAAGCCAATCCCCAAAAAACCAAAGGCCAGATGTTTTCTCTAATATGTGGATGCTATTTCACAATAAGGTGGGGGAAGTGGCACTAGAGAAGAATAGTGTTACCTTAGATTAGGTAGAGGGAAGTGAAGGTAGGGGAGAAGAGGGTATGTGGGGATAGGAAAGAAAGTAGAACAAAACAGTCATTACTTTATGTGTATATGTGACTGCATAACCAATATGATTCTACAACATGTACACTCAGAAAAATGAGAAATTATATTTCATCTATGTATGATATATCAAAGTGCATAAATGCATTCTATTGTCATATATAACTAATTAGAACAAATTTTAAAAATAAATAAATATAGCCTGCATTATGTGCTTGCCTCTTAGTGCTTCTCTAATGTTCAAACTTCAACATGTGAGGAAGCAGAATTCATCACCAATAACAGGTGGTATCAACAATTCAGTTTGTGGTTTCTTGTCCTTCCTGGTGAGAAACTTGGTCTGTCCTATTCCAGCTTTCCCCCTTCCCAGTAAATCAACCAGGGCAGAGAATTGTGGGAGGAGGTAAGTTTCTTGGTAGCATTATCTAGAAAGACTGAAATATTATGCCTACAGTCAGAACACACTTTGAAGAGTTATCTTTGATTGGAAATTTTTTTATTATAACTGTTTTTATTCCAATTAATTTTTTCTTCCTTAAAAATGTTTTAGAACAAATTACTATATACAGAAAAGCTCTAGGTTTGTCCTAGCTGAACTTACAAGAAAAGGAATATTTATCGATCTCAGACCTGAATAACAGGGGAACAATTTGTCCCTAAGGAGGCAAGTCAACAGATAGGGCCCCATTTGCAAAGCTTAGTAATGAGAAAGTTGATCCAAAGAGGGAATCAAGGCTTTCTCTGAAAAATAACCCTTTACCCTTAGTTCTATCAGATATTTTAAGGACTTTTCTACTACTGCTAATCACAAGAGGACAGATTAAATTGATATTTCATATAAAAAAAGGGACACCCATAACCTGGAAATTAAGAGATCAGTGTATTCACCAGTGTACATGCCTGAGTTATGCTCTCCATTTAGAGGTCCTGGGAAGCTTGGCACCATATGTTGGGATGGAATGGGGAGCAAGGAAGGGGAGGAAGCATGACTTTATTAGGGGTGTGGATCCAAGATTCTCAAAAGGGAAAAGTAGTTTTATCACTAGTTAAGATGTGTGTGTGTGTGTGTGTGTGTGTGTGTGTGTGTGTGTGTGTGTGTCTTCATTCAATAAAATAGTTTTGAGACCATAAAATTTCTCTTCTCCATTTTCATTATTGACTCTATATTTAAAGTGGAGGATGTTATTGACAGAAACGCCCCCTTGTGGTCAAATATGACCTCTCTTATTAATTAATGCAGCATACAAAACTAATTTAGCCAGTGGCATAGGTGTTTGTGCTGGGTCATGCTTTAACAGCTCATCTTCAATTTGCTTGTTTTTTTAGTAGGTTACTTTGTATTTTTGCTTTCTGGGTACTGGATTCCTGACAGCTAGTTCCAGGTAAGGTTGGCACAGCCCAATATATAGAGAAGTTCTGTAACTCAGGATGTTAAAAATAAGGATTTTTAGAAGACATATTTAGTAATCACTTTCCTTTTGAGAGAAGAATAAAAGCTGTGTACTTTTAAAACACTATTAATCTAAATGTGGTTATGATAATAGATTACCTGTGCTACATGAAGAGGTTTTGACAAAGCCATGCATTGCCACAGCTCCCTTGGAGCACCTATGGTACTCAATGTGAATTGTGCACCCTGAGTCATTCAAACAGGAGTCCAGGGATCTGGTATTAATATTTAATTTTATTTTACTACAAACTTATCCAAGAGTAACTATGAGAATGGTTTTTATCTCTACTTGGTTGGGTTCCTTTTTTTTTTTTGCCTGCCCCAAATTCCACAAATGTTTTTCTCTATGTATCTTCATACTATTTTTTGTACCACATCCATCTATATTTAAATGTTCATTTGCACTGAAAATAAACAAAACATGCATACGCACACAGAGAACCACAATTTTCAAACTTCACTATAAATAACAAGGGGCATGTATGTATGTGTGTGTGTGTATTGACTATTCCTGGGAGATTTTATTTTCTTCTAATGGATTTTACTTTTCTTAATATAGAAAAATGTCTCCTGTCTGTGTACCTATCCTTCTCTCTTTGTCTATGAATATCTGTCTCTGTTCCTTCACTATATGTGTTTGTCTTTGTGTGTATAAGCATGTGTATGTATTTTTTTAAAGAGAGAGAGAGAAAGAGAGAGGAGAGAGAGAGAATTTTTTAATATTTATTTTTCAATTTTTGGTGGACACAACATCTTTATTTTATTTTTTTATGTGGTGCTGAGGATGGAACCCAGCACCGCGGGCATGCCAGGCAAGCGCATTACCGCTTGAGCCACATCCCCAGCCCCATGTGTATTTTGATCACCATTCTACCTACATGATTTAAGAATGCAGTTTTCTTCACAGAAAGATCATATAATTAATGGAGGTCTCAAATGAAAAATTTTCCTCCAGTGAACAGAAATGTGGATGTTGGGTACTTTCCATATACCACTTAACTGAAAGTATTTACATTTAATAGTATGTAATAATTCTAACACCATTTGATGTTCCATAATGAGCTTTAGAAATATAATTTGACATATCCTCCCTTTATTCTTGTTCATTTATTTTCCATTCCATTGTAATTTGTACATCTTTTCTAAGCCACTTCAAATCTATTTTTTGCATTAGATCTGAAAGTTGTATGTGTCTATTAAGGGTTGGATGTGTCCCCTGCCAAATTCACATGTTGGAAGCCCTAACACCTAGTTCTTATTTGGTGATAGGACATTTACAGAAGCAGTCAAAGTAAAGAGAGTTCATTGGTATGATTCTTAATTCAGTATGACCAGTGTCCCTAAAAAAAAAAAAAAAAAAAAAAAAATTGAAATCTATAGGGAAGAAGAATGCAAAGAGACATAAAGACAAAAAGGCAGTTTACAAACCAAGGAGAGGTTCCTGGAACAAATTCACCTTCACAGCCTGCAGAAGAAATCAAACCTGCTGACACCTTGATTTTAGACTTCTAGATTTTGGAACTGGGAGGCGACAAATTTTTGTTGTTTTAAGTCACCCAGTTTGTGGTACATTATGATGGCAATCCTAGGAAACTAATAAAGTGCCTCTATTAAAACAATTCATCTTGTTTCCTCCAGATTTATTTTCTTTGGCATATCTGCTTCAGACAACACTATGCTCTCATAGAGAGAGAGAGAGAGAGAGAGAGAGAGAGAGAGAGAGAGAGACATGGCCTTGCCCTTCACATACTTCACTCTATACTAGTTTTGTAAAGGAAAAGAAATGTGACATGATACCTGCCTTAAGATCCAGTGTTTTTATCAAATGTTTGTTGAGTTCCTAATGTAATTATAACCAGCACTCATCAGCACACTGTTCAAACCATGCTGAACACAAAAGATAGTGCCTCCCCTCTCTCATGGAGCCATCTGGGAGATAGTGAGGGGAGCACTAAAAATCTGTACAAAGTATTCAAATAAGTCACACTCAGAAGGTCAAGGGTCATATTTTTCTCTCATATGTGGAAGCTAGAGAGGAAAAGGGGGAAAAAGGTGGGAAGGGAGTAGATCTACTTAAAATCAAAGAGAGGTCAGTAGAGGAAAGGGATCAGGGAATAGGAAGTGGGAAGGGAGAGGGGAAGCACTGGGGAATGATATCGGTCAAATTATATTGTTATATTGTGTGCATGTATGAATATGTAATGACCAATTCCATTATTATATACAACTATATTGTACCAATAAAAATGTAGAAGAAACAAGGGTACACAAGGAGAAAATAATTGCATATTATAATAAATGGTGTGAAGGAAAATAAGGCAAATCAGGATTTTATGATAGTTTCAGGTCATACAAATATGTGAAAATTGCCTAGTAGGAGAGAAATAGCTGTGCTCAAAGAAGAGGAAGCAGCAATTGCTCTTGGCCAGTGAAGATTTAGGAAGTCCTCCAAGGGAGTACACTGGAGCTAACTCTACAAGATGAAGCAGATTTTAATAGAGGATACAAAGAGAACACTGTCACTTGCCAAAGAGTGGAGAAGGACCCCTGGGTTTCTTTTCATGCAGGGCAGATAAATAGATTAATGATAATTGTAATGATTCTTTTTTAAAAAAAAAGATTTATTAAGTACTAGAGACTGGAATGAAAATTATCATTATCTCATTTGCTGTCATATTTTTTTGAGGTGACTTTAGTCATCTCAATATTTACAGATGAAGATGTTGATCCTGCTGAACCATAGCTTTGAACTTGTGTTACTACACTGTAATACATGACAAGGATAACTGTAATTTGGAATGAAGTCTCTGATTCCACAGGTTCAATTGTTTTTCTGCAACAAAGGTCTATCCCCCCAAATGTGAAGTCAGAAATACAGGTTTTAAGCAGATTTAAGAATTGTCAAGTTTATTTTATAGTAAGCAAAAGAGGAAATTGAAGCTGGTTGTGGTGAGGCATACCTGTAATCCCAAGGCTCTAGAGGCTGAGGCAGGAGGATAGCAAATTCGAAGCCAGACTCAGCTATTTTGCGAGACCCTGTCTCTAACAAAATATAAAAATAGTCTGAGGATGTTGCTCAGTGGTTAAGTGCTTCTGGGTTCAATCCACAGTACCAAAAAAACAACAACGACCAAAAAAAAAAAAAAAAAAAAAGAGGAAATTGAACTTCTGCACAGTAGTCAAAACATTGTATGAGGTAAAAACCTTAAAGAGGTAACATTTGGGGAAGTAGAAACCCTTAGCACTTACTGAAGGAAAGATCCATATAAGAAACATAGATTCATTATTTGGAGCCCTCCAAGTACAATAGAAGAATCTCAGCTTGTGTTTAAAATTTCTCTCTTCATGAGCCACCCCAGGTGATTTCTAATGTGATAAAGCTTTAGACAATATTCTGGACTATCGAAAGGATGGGGGAGGCCATGTGAACCAAACTTCTATCTTCACAGCAAAATCTTGGCCTGCAGGGACCAGTTTTTCATTCATATTTTCATTACCTTTCTTCCTAGGATCCAAACTCTTGCTCATACATGCATATGGAAGACTTGAATTGAATTGTTGAGTAAAAGACTTTTGTTGGGGAAGAGTAATCAGGATTCTATGGATTAAATAAGAATCCAAATTCAAGAAAACATAATTTGAACTGAGAGAACATGCAGAGTGAGAGAATGATGACATATGACACAAAAAATATTGAAGGTGAAATCTCTAGTCAATTATATTTGAGTGATCTACTACTTAGGGTACATGATTGAATTCCTAGCAGGTCTTACATCTGTTGGGTACTTTTTCTCAGCACACTCTGAAAGCACTTTGAAGACAGTGTGTCACCATTAGCAAACAATATAAAGCACCACTTGATGGGATTCTCCACTGGAAACTTGAAGGCACCATTCTCTGCTGAATGCTCTAGGGAGGAATCAGAGAACTGCATTTTTTCATTGAAATAGCAGGAAGGTCTGTAGGGCAAAGTGAGGTGGTTTTCTGAGTTGGAAATCTGCTAGAACACAGGGATGTGAATACCTATCTTACCTAAAACATGCTGTAGAAGCCAGTAGACATGAGTGGAACACAGTCTGTCCAATTAAATGGTGGGATCGTTCAGTGCTGGAGAGCTTATTTAAAAGGCCCACATTTATTGACCTCAATGTAGCTGGCATTCCAGTAAGTACCTATTGAAACAGAAAGCAATAGCAAACTTTGGGAATAGGTATTCTTAGCTGGTTGCTAATTTGTTTCCTACATCTCTTGTGTCACTGGAACTTCATGTGGAGAAATTGTCCTTTCTCTTAGTTGACACTTCCAGATCATTTTTCCTAGTCTTCCTTAAAATCTCTCAGCCATGATGACAATATCTTTAGATTTTACTACATATTACCCTTCCTCATTGCTTCAAGTTTTATTATATGTTCTTCCTGTGAGTCTTTCCACTTCCCCTCCCCAGCATAAATCTTGGTAAATGTCAATGGACAAAATTACCAAAATTCTAACCCATCATGTAATAGATACTCTCTCTTAGAGAGCTTCTATTCTACTTTAGATATTCAGGTCCTATATTGTACCCCAGACCTTTGCATTACTGATAACCGTACTGTTGATATTTTAATTTTGAGCATCCTGCTCACCAATCATTACCTCCTAAATCTCATTGCCTCTATCTTGGCTCCAAACATTCTTTTACACCTACTGTACTTATAATCCATTAGCTTTTATACTTATTTATTTTATTGTACTTTTTTTAAATTGTTGATGGACTTTTATTTTGTTCATTTATTTATATGCAGTGCTGAGGTTCAAACCCAGTGCCTCACACATGCTAGGCAAGCGCTCTACCACTGAGTCATTTATACTCCTAGAATTCCTAGACCTCTTCTTACTTAGTTAATTTTTCATGACTTTTTATCTTTGTGTGAATACCCTCAACAGCCGTGTCCCTCTTTTCTTTCTTTGTGTTGGTCTTGTAAAATGTCAGTCCTGCTATTTATTTTCAGCTTCTACTTACTATGGGCCTGAATCTAGCAGTTGATGTAGCTAAAGAAAAATAGTACTACTGACTGATCTTGTTTAATTTTCTTTTTTGGGGGGGTGGGTACCGGGGATTGAACTCAGGGGCACTAGACCACTGAGTTATTAGAGACAGGGTCTCATTGAGTTGCTTAGATCCTCACTAAATTGCTGAGGCTGGCTTTGAACTCTCAGTCCTACTGCCTTCACCTCTAGAGCTACAGGGTTACAGGTGTGTGCCATCGCACCCAGCCTTGTTTAAAATTTTTGACTTTGATTGGACATGCCCCTTGGTACTCTCTGGTGATACTACTGTATATATATTTTTTTACACCTTCTTATTTTTCAGAACCTCTCAAACTGCCTCACTCCACTTCATTTATTTCATGATCTTGCTTCTTATTTTACTGAGAAAATAGATGCAATGGCTAGATAACTCCCACAATCTCCCGCCACCAGTTTGATGAACCTGTCCTCTCTGCACACATAGTAAGTTCTCTCTTCTTTCTTATTACTGTGGCTAGCTTCCATGAACCTGTCTAGCAGCACTGATTCACTGGTCTGATTTTCTTTCACTTCAGCAATTAGTCTCCCTCTCTTCTTTACTCAATTTCCCATTTTAACGTTACCATCATCTTACAAACATGTTGTATTATCATTCATTTTATTTTTATATATTTATATTTGTATTGATTAATTATACATGACAATAGAATGCATTTTGGCACATTGTACACAATTGAAGAACAACTTCTCATTCCTCTGGCTGTACATGTTGCTGAGTCACTCCACTGGTGTAATAATACATGTATATCTCTTTCTACTGTCTCTTCTTAATGTCAGTCTCTTTCTCTTGTCCTTCCCATCTCCACAACCCCACCCCTCCAATGACTCCTCTCTTCACAAACCAAAGTTTCTTCATTCTTCCCTCTCCCCTGCTCCACTATGGATCAGCATCCACTTATCAGAGAAAACATTCAAACATTTGGTTTTGTAGGATTGGCTTGCTTCACTTAGCATGATATTCTCTAGTTTCATCCATTTACCTGAAAATGCCATAATTTCATTCTTCTTTAAGGCTGAGTCATATTCCATTGTGTATATGTGCAACATTTTTTTCTTTTACCCATTCATCTTGATCATTTCTTTTAAAATAGCATCCATCCCAGTAGCTCAGGAGGCTGAAGCAGGAGGATCCAAAGGTCAAAACCAGCCTCAGCAACTTAGGGAGGTCCTAGGCAACTTAGTGATGGTCTAAGTAACTTATCGAGACCCTGTCTCTAAATAAAATATAAACAAGGGATGAAGATGTGGATCAGTGGTTGAGCACCTCTGGGTTCAATCTCCAGTACAAACACACACACACACACACACACACACACACACACACACACACACACACAAAAGAATAAAAACAAAAGCACCATAAAATAACATCCTACTGTCTCTTGATTCTTCTGCTTCCCTATATACAAAATTCCTTGGGAATTTGTATATGCAATATGTCTCTTTTCTTTCTTCCTATTCTCACTTCAACCTACTCCAAAAGATCTATCACAGTAAAAATAAAAAGGAAAAAATAAAAGCTTTTCTCAAGATCATTCGTGATAGACATGATACATAAGTACCACAATATAAATCTTTGTCCTAACTTTTCAGTAGCTTCAATTCAATTGTCACTCCCACCTTCTTAAAATACTATTTTTATTCAGCTTCTGGAAGTTATTCTTTTATTCACTTTGGGTGCTCCTTTAGGCTCCCTTTATTGGTTCTTCTCATCTCTCTATTAGAGTTTACTAGAGTTCAGTTCCTAGATTCCTTCTGTTATTTACCAATATTCCTAAGGTAATATCATCCAATCTTAAGGCTTTATGCCTAGATCATGATAATGATGCCCAAAGCTTATTTCCCCCAAACTCAAGATTCTATGCAATTGTTATCAGACAACTCCACTTGAACAGTTAATAGATACCTCAAATTTAATATATTCTGGCTTGAACTCTTGATGTTCCGCTCCTCCAAACCTTTTCTTCTACATTTTCTGATCTCATTAAATGCCTATTTCTTCCAATTGCTTCAGTAACTCTTGAGTTTTCCTCCAAGCCACTTTTCTCATTTCCTCATGCATCTTTGGGCCATCAATCAAGCCTGTTAATTATACCTTTAAAATGTATAAAGAATCTGTTACTCCTCTTTCACTGCTAACTTTTTTTCAGGTGGCCAATTTATTTCATGGATAAATAGATAAATGTAGTACTTGACTTTTGGTCCCTCTGGTTGAGTAATCACTCTCTTCTTGTCAATTATGACCATAGTAGCTGTGTCAGACCAGTTTATGTCACGTCTGTATACCAAATTCTACAATGGTTTGCCACCAACCTCCTTATAATAGCCAAAAGATATATGGTCCCCATTTCTTTTCAGATCTAATTCCTTGTTTTGGTCAGCTTTCTCACTGCTGTGACTAAAGCATCTGACCAGAACAATTTTAAAGGAGGAAAAGTGTATTTGAGAGCTCATGGTTTCAGAGGTCTTAATCCATAGAAGGATGGCTCCATTTCACAGGGCTCAAGATGAGGCTGAACATCATGGCAGAGTGTGTGGCAGAGGGAAGCAGCTCTCATCATGGTAATCAAGAAGCAGAGAAAGAGACTCCACTTTCCAGATATATATACATGTCCTAATTCCCATGTCCTCCAGCCACAACCTACCACGTCAGTTACCACTCAGCTAATCCCTATCCAGGGATTAAATCACTGATTGGGTTAAGACTCTTACAACCCAATCAGTTCTCCTTGGAACCTTCTTGCATTGTCTCACACATGAGCTTTTGGAGGACACCTCACATCCAAACCATAATGTTCCTCTACTCTCTCCAGGCCTCACTCATTCGTCACACCATTGTCTTGGGTTTTTTTTCACACCCTGTGTACATTCCCAGCACAAGTCTTATCCTCTGATTGCTGCCCCTGATTTGAGTCCCTGCTCCTAGTAACCATGTATCTTCCTCCATCACCTCCTGTAGGCTTTTCCTCAAATGCCAATTTTTCAGGGAGGTTTTTCCTGAACACCATATTTAAAATTCTCACCTTCCTCATTACTATACATTATCATCCCTGCACAATTGTTCTTCACAGTACTTACAGCCACCTAATTTACTACACATTTTACTTATTTGCTTTTTGACTCTGCAATATAAACCCTGTGAGGACATGGATTTTGTTCATTGTTTTATTTCCAGTACCATATGGAGGATCTAACACATAGTGGGCACTAAACAGGTAACCTGACTCAAACACTCAAAGTCAGATAACTCATTCCTTTTCCCAGATGTACTTACTGGGAGCAGGAATAGTATGAGTCGAGAATATTGAGTATACCACTGTGCTATTGATCAGAAGCATATCCTATTTCTTTACAGGATTTACATTGTTAATCAACAATGAAAAATGTCAGTGACAATCATACTCAGGGAATGGATTCATAGATTTTTAGGTGCTTTTTATTATTTTTGAAAGAACGAATAGGGATATTTGGCTTTGTAAGTCACTCTAACAGGGGCAATAGCCAGCATCTCATTGGGGTGGGGAGGGGTTCTTATTCCTGCCGAGGAGAGTGTAAGCTACCCAAAAACTTAAAGTCTCAAATGATTAGTGAAGAACAAAACACAAATAGTCAGAAATATATTTACAAAAGCAAAGCCACTGATAGATCTAATTCACATGGGTGCTGAAACTAGAGAAAGGAAGGATGGCTCTAGTGGTTTATTTAAGGGGGTACATCAAAGGCAGTGATAAAGTTTCAAGGGTGGAGTCTTGCAGTCAGCAGGTTGATTGACATCTTAGCAGGTCACACCCATCTCAGGTGCTGTGTGGGCCACAGTCCGAGCAGGATAGAAATTCACACTGTTCCTGGGCAATTGACCAGAGAAAATGTCCACTGGTCATTCCCAAACACCAGATGTTTCTATCCATGAGGCTTTGATGCACCGTGACCCACATGCAACCCACGGACAGCTCATGACATCACTTTTTTTTTTTTTTTTTTTTTTTTTAGAGAGAGTGAGAGAGGAGAGAGAGAGAATTTTTTAAATATTTATTTATTCTTTTTAGTTCTTGGCGGACACAACATCTTTGTTGGTATGTGGTGCTGAGGATCGAACCCGGCGGCACGCATGCCAGGCGAGCGCGCTACCGCTTGAGCCACATCCCCAGCCCCGTGACATCACTTCTTAAGACTAATTTAAAATGGTCTTATTTCCTTGGAAGCCCACTTGATTTCCCAGAAATCCTGTTAACTTCTTTCTAGCATCCTTTCCTCGGGATATTGTGTATACATTTTAATTGTAGCTCTTATCACTTTGTTTTACAGTTCCCTGTAATGGGTATATTTCCCCAGCTAAAGCACCAGAATCCTGAATAGAGGACTTTCAGCATCTCCAGTGGCTATAACTTCTGTCACATAGAAGGTTCTAATAGATCTTTTTTAGAGGAATAATGTAATTTAGGCTCAGATGGCACAAGATTGGCAGCAATTTAATGTTGCTTCAAAAAGAGGATTACTATGAAACGCTGCCTTGTTTAAAGGCTGATAAGGTTCAGGGAAAACATGAAACAACATCTTTACAAATTACCATGTGTTTTCAAAGTTTTGCTTGTGAGCTAGTGTTGTAGCTCTCTGGTGGATCACTTGCCTAGCATGTGTGAGGCACTGGGTTTGATTCTCAGCGAAAGAAAGAAAGAAAGAAAGAAAGAAAGGAAGGAAGGAAGGAAGGAAGGAAGGAAGGAAGGAAGGAAGGAAGGAAGGAAGGTCCATCAACAACTAAGAAATATTTTTAAAAATTTTGGATATAATTATTATAACTACAGAAATATTCAAAACCAATATTGCATAGAAGTTTGCTTACATTCTTCCTATAGTTTGTATTACCCAATACGGACACCAGATGTCACTAGGAGACTATGACTGATGTTGCTTTTTTGATAAACAAAAGGAAACAAAGACTGATGGAACAAAACCTATTTTCTTGTAGAAACTTTAAAACATTAAACCTGGTTGTTCTTGTATTCTATTTTAAGATGGATTTTGACATAACTTAGTGTTAGGAGAAAGAGCATTGATTGTACTGGGAATTGGGTTTCCTGGTTTTCAGCTCCAATTCTGCCATTTTCTAGCTCTTAAAATATCTGGTGTATTTCTTCCCCTTTCTGAACTTTAAAAGATGTCCTCATCTGAAAATAAGAATGGCAAAGGAAGATGATTCCCCCAAACCTTTCTGCCTTAACATCTGATAATTCTACTTCCTTCTCATGTTAATGACCTAAAGAGTGGGACCAGAAGCAGCATCAGCTCAAGGGAGAATCCTGAGGACCTGTTGCACCCACTACTTATTCCAATACAGTCTCCACCAGATATTGACCTACCCCAAAACTGGAGCACCTTTATGCTCTTTCTGACTTCTGCACAGTCTTTATATATTGGCTCATGCGTTGTGTGAAATACCTTTTTCATTTAGGGAAAGCTACATTTTTTTAAAGCATTGCCCCAAATTTCTTCTTTTCTGGAAGGAGATGCTGGGAACTAAACAAAACTTCTTTAAGGTGTCATGTAAATATACTTTAAGCAACTGTCATTTTGGGGGGTTTCTCTCTTAGTGTGAAATGAATTATTTATATTAGATATTTCTGAATACCTAATCTGAATATTCTTTTCTTTAACAGATTCTCTGCACTTCCCACCCATCCACCTACCCAAAATACACTAAGCTTAATCTTTTATTCATGCTGCTCCACTGCGGCCTGCAATCATAACCTACTTGTAGTAGACTCAGACACTGCTGTCATATGAATGCCTCATTTATCTCTTTCTGTGCATATTTATGCTACTGTTAGCTGTTTACATTGCACATAGTTCGTTCCATGGTGTGGGCTCTCACATTCTCAATCATTTCCTTTGTAATTCTTTTCCTCGAGATTAAGCCACAGAGTCAGTATTTTTGAGAATAACCTGAATTCAACGGAACCCCTAACATTTAGAGCTTCTATCTCAGTACCAAAATTATACAGACCAAGTATTTTTTGTAGAACTTATGCATTCCTGGAACGTATGCTGAGCATTTACTACGTGTTTCACACTGTTGACTGTTCTGGGGTTTAGACAACAAATAACATGCAGTGCGGCAGAAAGACAGCATGAGATGCATTTACACAGCAAGGGGCAACTGCTTCCGTGGAGTTACCTGCATGCACACTGCGAGGCTGGCAGAAGGCAAGCTAGCTTCAGGGAGGAATTTACCACTTACCCTTGAGCTGACATTCAAAGAAAGCCAGGAGGATTAGATGCGAGACTGACAGAATAAGCCAGGCAAAGGGGGCAGCAGAGGCAAAGAAAAAGAAGTACAAGCCTGCACGTTAAACTGCATGTGGTCTGTGCTTATTAGAAAGAAGAGGAAGGGAGGATTTTCTGCAAGATGAGATTGAATTAATACTAATCTGTTGATTCCTTTTTAAAATTTACAAAATAACCTTCTTGCCTCTTCCTTCCTCTCTGTGTATTCTGATTCTATTCAAGAGTCGGTTTAAGTGTTTCTTAGGGACCTTTCTTTATGATCTATGAAAATTTACATTAAGTATACATTATGTATAGTCTGTGACACATCGTTACTCTATTTATATGTTTGTTGTTCAGCACATATATTATCTCTCACCTCAGCTAGACAGTGAGTTTCCCAAGGTCATGTTTGTGCTTAGCATTGAATTTTTATGACATGGAAGGATGAAAGAGAGGAAGAAAAGGACACGGGGAGGGAGAAAAGAAAACAGGAACAAAGGAAAAAGAAAGGAGGGGCAGAATGAGTACTTGTACTGGGAGATCAAATTGATGTTTTCTAAGAGCAATGATAGACTCTGAATACACACACACACACACACACACACACATGCACAACGTATTTGAGCAGTCTAAATTATGTAAACATTTTTAAATGATATTTGTCAATGTCCAGGAGAAAAAAAAATCTCTTGAGATATAAAACAAAGAGGAAACCCCAAAGTTCAAGTGTGTATGTCGGTGGGGGGGGTAGTATAAAAAGAGAGAGAATGAAAGGGATGCATAGTTGTTACTAAGCGAGGTAGAAACTGGAGAGGAAAAATGTCTGTTAGAACAATCTGCTCCAAAATAAATCACTGGGCATGGAACTTACTTAGCATATATAAGTCATATAAAACAATAACCTATTCCAATCTCATATTCTAGTTTCTAGAGATGCTTAAAAAGATAATGATGTGGGCTTATGCTTTTTTGTTTGTTTTTTAATTTCACTGTCATGTTATTTTTTCTAAACTGCTCTTCGGTTCAAGAAAACCTCCTCACAGTGGGAGCTTCTGAAATAGCAAATGCCAGAGATAGAAAAGCTGCACAGGAGAGATATTAGGAAGGGGCTGAAGTCAGGCAGACATGGCTGTAGGTTGGTCCCACCTCTTGGGGACTACTGTCCTAGAGCAAGATCCTTTGTTTTTACCCAAGCTTCAGATAGCTTGGCTGTCAAATGCAAATAGTAGTTCCTTTTCTCTGACAAGGGAGAAGCTGTGTGTGTGTGTGTGTGTGTGTGTGTGTGTGTGTGTGTGTAGGGGGGGAACAAAACAAAAACAAAACAAAACAAAACTTACTAAATTCAATGGAGGATCTAAAGAGCTCAGCATGTGCTTGACACATGGAAAATGCTCTGTAAATGATTGCCATGATTATTGTTGACAAATCTTGAGTGGTGAAAAAACAAGAGTCTGGCCTGTAGGTTAGAAAGTACAGGATCTAGTTTTAGCATCAGTGTTAACTTGCCAGGACCTTAGTCACATACATCCATTTTCTCATCACATCAGTGGGGAATTCTGCCTATTGTACCTACTTGGCAGTATCACCTGCGATAATAAATATGAAGCATCACATTCAAGAAATTATTTTTCTTATAGCCTAATTGGAAAAATGTTGGATTCAAGGTCCTTGAAACTGAGCATTTATGCTTCATTTTGCCTGAGCCTAGAACTTATCTACTTGCAAAATATTAGTTCTCTGGTTAATGAAAAGAGCATCATGTAGAACTGTGAAAACTACATGGTCTGTTTTATGAAAGCATAACAGAATTGAGAGTCTAATTGAAAACCTAGTAATCCTGCCTAGTGTCTTACAGCACTTTACATTTTTAATGAAAGTCTTAGCAGGTTAGCAACACAGGGTTTCCGTTTTCACTATCTTCACAAACTTCTGCCACTATCAATTGTTATTCATCTAAAGGACATTTAGTAGATCATTCTACCTACTCTTCTTAGAAATAGTATGGTTTAGATGGTGGTATGAGATGGACATCATTACCTTAAGTACATGTATGAAGGCACAAATGGTGTGACTCTACTTTGTGTACAATCAGAGACATGAAAAATTGTGCTCTCTGGGCTGGAGTTGTGGCTCAGCGATACAGTTCTTGCCTAGCATGTGTGGGGCCCTGGGTTTGATCTTCAGCACCACATAAACATAAATAAAAATAAAGGTATTGTGTCCAACTACAACTAATATATATATATATATATATATATATATATATATATATATATAAATTGTATTGTGTCCAACTACAACTAAAATATATATAAATTGTGCTCTGTATGTGTACTATGAATTGAAAAGCATTCTGCTATTATGTATAACAAATTAGAATAAATAAATTTTTAAAAATAGTATGATTTAAGAATACTGTTGCTCTCTTTAATTCTTTTTTTAATATTTATTTTTTAGTCATAGTTGGATACAATACCTTTATTTTATTTATTTAATTTTATGTGGTGCTGAGGATCGAACCCAGGGCCTTGTACATGCTAGGCCAGTGCTCTACTGTTGAGCCACAACCCTAGCCCTGTCTCTTAAATTATTATTTTGGCAATTAAGCAAGATGCATGAGCAACATTTTCTTTTTTCAAATTAGAAAACAACGACTTTATGTTTTTTCATTTTTTATTGAAATTATAGTTATACATAATGGTGGGATTCATTGTTACATATTTGTGCAAACACAGAATATGGTTTGGGTAACATCATTCCACAATATTTCCTTTTTTCTTCCTCTCCTTCTTCCCCATTCCCTTTCCTTGACCCTACTGATATTTCTTCAATTTTCATGAGACCCCCTGCAACACACAAAAGCACACTTCCCCTTTTTCCTCTTTTGCTCCCACATATGAGAAAATATAAAATCCTTGACATTCTGAATTTGGCTTAATTTGTTTAACAGAATGTTTTCAAATTTCACCATTTCTCTAAAAATGACATAATTTCATTCTTCTTTATAGCCAAATAAAAGTTTGTTGTGTATATATAGTGCATTTTTTTAAAAAATCAATTTATTCACTGACAGATACCTAAACTGGTTCCATAGTTTGGCTATTTGAATTGCTGCTGTCATGAATATGCATGATAAAGACCCAAAATTGGTATAGCTGGGTCAAATGATAGTTCCATTCCTAGTCATTTAAGTCTTATTTCCATAGTGGTTGTCTAATTTACAATTCCACCAACAGTGTAAAAGTGCTCCTTATTGTCCACATCCTCTTTAGCATTTTTTATTTTTCATATTCTTGATGACTGCCATTCTAACTGGAATGAAATGAAATCTCGGTATAGTTTTGATTTGTATTTACTTAATTGCTAAAGATGCTGAACACTTTTTTATATATTTGTTGACCACTTGTATTTTTTCTTCTGAGAAAGGTATGTTTTAGATTATCTGTTCATTTATTAACTTGGTTATTTGCTTTTTTTTCTGGTATTACATTTTTTGAGTTCTTTATATATTTAGGATATTAATCCTGTCAGAAAAGTAGCTAACAAAAATTTTCTCCCATTCTGTAGGTTCTCTTTTCACATTCTTAATTGTTACTTTTGCTGTGCAGAAGCTTTAAAATTTTATGCCATCTCATTTATTAATTTCTTGATATTATTTCCTGAACTTTAGTGGTTTTGAGAAAGTTCTTACCTCTGCCTATATGTATGAGTGTTACCCCTATGTTTTTTTGTTTGTTTGTTTGTTTGTTTGTTTGTTTGTTTTAGGAGTTGTATAGTTTTGGGTCTAATTCCTAGGTCTTTGCTCCATTTTAAGTTGAGTTTGGGGCATGAAAAGAGATAAGGTCTAGATTCATTCTTTTACGTATGAATAACCAATTCTAAAAGATGGTTAAAAATACAGTGCATTAAGAGACAAGAAAATGTAATAGGAAAGTAAAAGAAAGTTTGGAATGTTCAAATTATGAACAGAGAGAATATATGAGATATGGCAAGTGATGGCTGTAAAATGGAGAAAATTGGGAAAAAAGGAGAGTAAGAAAGAATCAGATAATTTGTTAGAGGGAGAAGAAAGGAGAGAAAGAAAAATAAGAGAAACAAACAAAAAAAAGACAAGGAAAAAAAACAATTGTTAAAAATGCTAAAAGTGAGAAAAAAGGAGCAAATATGTGTATGCGTATAAATATATGAACCAATCAGCATAGCAAGAACACCATGTCAGCCCCTCCCAATACAAAGGGAAAAATTCTTAATGAAAATGAAAGAATTGTCTCCACTAGATGGTCAAATCTGTGGTTGAGGATGGATGGTCACTGCCTATGGACAGTTGTCCCTTTCCATTTTTCCTCTGGTTTTTTACTGAGAGAGAGAGAGAGATAGAGGTAGAGGTAGAGGTAGAGGTGGAGGTGGAGGTGGAGGTGGAGGTGGAGGTGGAGGTGGAGGTGGAGATGGAGAGGGAGAGGGGGAGAGAGAGAGAGAGAGAGAGAGAGAGAGAGAGAGAGAGAGAGAGAAAGAGAGAGAGAGAGGAGATAGGGTAGAAGGCTGAGGATTGTTCATCCCTTCCTCTTTTTGTGTTGTTGCTCCCTGGGCTATAATGCAACTGATTGAAAGAGCTCTCTGCTTCCCTTTTCAAGGTAGGATGGATGGGACAGGAAATACTGTTGATAGGAGTTTTGTCCGAATAGACCAGATTGATGCACTCTCAGGGTGAGTCTGCTTGCAGATCTAAGAGGGAGGGTCTGGTGGTTGGGGTTTGGTTCTAATCAGGCCTTAGGGGTTTTGCTGGGTGCTGTCTGCTCTGAAGAGATTAGATCCACACATGCCTAGGGCCAGCCAGATGCTGGGAGTCTGGATCTCAGGACCTAGCAAGAATTCTACCTGCAGGGCAGGAGAGCCATGCCTCCAAAAATCTCATACACTCTGCTGTCCAAGAATACTGCCTTCCTAAGCTTGGTTTCTGAGTGTATTCAATACATCTGCTTCTTTAGTTTCTCAACCCTCTTCAACTGGTCATATGAGCTACCAGATTCAAAGGGAAAGTGATTTCAACTCCAATCCCACCACTACCAGATTTATAACCTGGATTCCCCTGGCTACAGTCCTCTCTGAACCTGTCTCCTTCTTGTTTTCTGCTAGGTAGTCCCAAGGCCACATGGTAGGAGGTCTCCCAGAGAGTATGGCAGTGTGGGAATCTGGCATAGCAAATGCTGGCCTCCTCTAGAAGGCTCCTGCCCCCACTCCATGCTGGCCTGTTGAGAAACACAGAGCACTTTTCAAACAACAGAGCCTCTGGATCAGCTAAGTTCAAGCTGCTTTTCTCATCTACAGTTTTTTTTCATGCCAAATTTGTCCATTTTGTTTCTTTCTCTGTTCATGTTATCCCTTCCCTCTGCAGTGAACCAGCACCACAACCAGTGGGCCTCCAGTGTATCCTTCTTGTTCTTTATCTAATGCACCCCAATTTCTGAGTCTCTCAGAGACTCTGACAATTCAACACTGAATTTCAGAAAGATTTCCTTTCACCCACCTTGCTGAGAAGCAGTCCTCCCACTGCTTGAATCTCCAGCCACAGAGCAACTAGAAATGCTGCTTTTCTCTAATCTGTCCTTGTGAATCTCCCCAGCATTTTCTTTATTAATGCCAAGTCTCATTTTCAAAAGTCATATTTCTTCTCAAATCATACTTTAGAGCTTTAAAAAACATGAGTGCCACTGAATCAAAACTTACTCTTTACAGCTGAAAAAGTCGAACCCCAGAGAGTTTTAAAGGTATACATGCTCTCCCACAGAGTTACTGGAAGAATGTTAGGTGTTTTTATTTATGTTTGCACAGGTAGATTATATCATTGAAGGTGGAATATTACTTTGTTTTGATTTGGTTTCCGTTAATTCACAGAATTTGCATATGATAGGAAGTTAATTAATATAGTAAATGTCACATTCCTTTATATTGTTACATTTTAGCTCATTGTATCAACTCATTAGAAAGTTGGTTTAAAGGGGCTAGGGTTGTGGCTCATCAGTAGAGATCTCACCTGGCACGTGTGAGGCCCTGGGTTCGATCCTCAGCACCACATAAAAATAAATAAATTAAATAGTTTAAAGTTCCACATTAACCAATTTGTTTTATTCACATCCCTTTGAAGAACACAGGGTCATTATCATCACTCTACTATTGATTCCATGTCCCAAATAAAAGATTGAGGTTAAAAGAGTTTGTGGCCTCACTCAATTTCACATAGCTAGAAAAAGAAGATGCCAGTATTTAAGCACAGACTTTCTGACTCCAAGGTTACTGTAATTTACCCAAATGCTATTCGCCCAAAGAAAGTAAACATATAGAAATGGCAAGTAAATTTTAGGTCGATCCTTTCCTGGGAGGCAGTGGTGACAATTTTCATTTTCCTAGGGCATTGGTGAAACTGGACACTTTCTGTGTCTCTTGAACTAGAATCTCATTATTTAATTTAAAGTACTGTTAATCATTAGAACATTAAATATACTCACATATAAGAGTAATTTGTAGGTTTATTCCAGAGGCAGATACAATTGTTGCTGTATCTATTTCCCCATACTAATGCCTCCCTTCACCAGAGCAGATCACCGTCTCCTCAGTTATGCTTCTATATGTGCCATAGACTGCACCTCCTCAAATTAACAAGCCACTTAATTTGAATTCCTTATTTTTCTAATTTTTTTATTTGTTCTAATTAGTTATTCATGACAATAGAATGCATTTTGACACATTATATATAAATGGAATATTACATCATTCTTCTGGTTGTACAAGATATAGTCTTTTTTGAAAATCTCTTATTCTGCTTAAAATATTGCAAGATTACAACTCCAGAGGAAAATGTAATTTCAATCCTTTTGTGTTTTGTGAAGAAATAATGATGATTATTATGTGTTGATTTTATTCATACTAAATTACAGTTAAATACAATATGGTGATTATTTATAATCTTCTTCCCCTTAAAAATATTTTGAGATAGACCAAAATATGCTCATTAATAAAATCTCAGTACACATAAAAAATCAATTGTGGTTGAAAAATGATACATGATGCTTGAAAACTATAACAGAAGAAATAAGTAATTAAAAAGAATTATTTATATATTTTACATGCATAGAATTCTAAAACAAGGAGAAATCTTGGAGGAGTTTATGCTATTGAATACCTTTATTTTATAACTGAGGAAATTATATTCTTAGTGTTTTGCCAAATCACACAGCCAACTGGTAGCAGCACCAGGACCAGAATCACTTTGGCTCTGCCACATCTGACTTCCTTAATAATGCATTACTTAATAATTTAATTCTACCTTAACTTCTCATTTGTAGTCTCCAAAGTGGTATTACATGATGAAAAAGCAGTTCTGAAACAATTCTGTTTATGATCTAATTTTCAGACTTCTGTTTTCAAGTATACGTTCCTTTTTTTTTTTTTTGCTTACATGAGCATATTACATGAAAAATAGCATCCAGCAGTGTGCTCATTCAATGTGCATTGCAGATATTATTTGCTCCTTGCATATTGTATTGTATATAATATAAATAAATACTGTAAATCACTAATAAACTTTCTCTGCTCTCATTTCAAACAAGGGCATAGGTAGGGAAGCCACATGTGTATCTCATCCCACCACTGTTGGATTATTGGTTAATACAGTGCTGACCCCATCTCCCCACTGCCAATCTCTCCCATCCACAGTGTCCTAGCCCAAGTTTTTCCTCCAGACCATGGACAAGATCACTGTCCTAAAATCTTGTGATTTTTTCAGAATAAAATCTGCCATGACTCATTTAAAAATCATTAAATTCAAAATTCAAATCCCACAAAAACCTACCAACTGCACTAGTGTTGTGATAGGGGAAGGGAGGTGTCCACAGGGCATTATTTTAGATTCAATCTAGGGAGAGGTAAGAGCTGTTTTGGAGAACTAAATGGAAGGATGGATCCTAATTTAAAGTCAGAGAGATAATCCATGATGAAAAAAGAGAATCAGAAGAGATGAAGGCGTAATTCAGACTTGTTCTCAGAAAAGAAGCGTGGGCTATTAGCCCACACCCTTTAGGGGGAAAGGCACCAGGGGCTCTTCCCTGCACAGCAGTGGGCTGCCTGAAGCCTCTGGGATCTGAAATCCAGCTGCTGCAGCCAGATGGAAATGCCTCAGGAAAAACACACCCTCAGGTGTTCTTACTGCATCTTTCTCTCAAATCTCCAGAGTTTCCTGAACAAGTTTTACTGGATTCTTGATCAAAAGATTTGAGTTGTTAAGAGAAAGTTCTCTTATCTTCTACCCTTCTTTGTGTATAATTAAGTAGAAGGTATCTGAGTTCAACCTTTGTTGGGAGATCAACCATACCATTTTAATGTAAATATTGTAATAGTTTTTTGACCAAGTCAAAAAGAAGAGATGATATTTCTGGCTATGTGTAGTGCAACTGTGATCAGAGAAGATGTCTCAGGAAATAAACACTATGGAAGACTTCTGCTCCACAGGTACTTAGGGGATTATGAAGACAATCAGCTGTCATCAAAAAGGGCTATATTAAGAATTCTTTATCTACAATGAAATGCTT
Organism: Spermophilus citellus; assembly: GCF_964194105.1. Lineage (NCBI taxonomy): Eukaryota > Metazoa > Chordata > Mammalia > Rodentia > Sciuridae > Spermophilus > Spermophilus citellus. The sequence continues at coordinate 179,089,189 of NC_138183.1, forward strand.
TATCTATAATGAAAATAGCTATAATTTAGGTTCATTGCTACTTAATATAGCAGGTTAACATACATATTTATTATTCACATATTAGAAACACTCCTTCCAATATTTTCACTGATGGATTAAAGTATCAAAGAAGTTTGGACACTATTGCTCTGGACCTTCTCTTCACTTGATTCATAACCCTGAATAACTATTCATTTTAACATTTTAGAAAGACACAAGCAGATAACCGATGAATCTCCTTAGCTTCCTGGAATACCTAGGGATACAGTTGTGAAGACAATGTGGGTTAGCCAAGAATAGTAAAACTCAGGGGCCAAAGAGGATACTAAAATGCCTTGCTATTCTTCTAGAATATAGACATGCAGTAGGTAAGTTTAAAAAAAAAAAAAGGAAAATTGAAGCCTAGAGAGATGTATTATAAGCTTAAAATAAAACTCACAAAGAACAGAGTGAGCACTTGAATTTGGGTCTTTTTGTTTTTGAAGCCTGACTCTTGCTACTAGAAGTTGATGTGTTTGTTCTTTCTCTTATGTTTTTCTCGTGACATGATAGTCTCTTTTCTGTCCTTTCCTTTATCCAAATTGCTCCCTTCTGTCAAGATTTAGTCCTTTTCCATAGAGCTTCTGCTGATGACTACAAGGGTTATTAATCAGTGTCTTTTTCCAGACTCCTGGCATGAGCTTTGTTTATTAGGGCTTACCCTGTGCCAGCTGGAGAGGCCTTGAACATTATCTTCAGACAGCACTATGAGTTGTTGTGGAGGCAGGGTAATGACTCTTGAGGATGTTCACACCCTAATCCCTGGAATCTGTGGCCATGTTGCACAGCAGAAGAAATTTTGCAAATTACAGTGATGAACTTCAACAGAGGAAGATTATCCTGGATTGTTGGGGTAGGTCCAATCTATTCATATCTTCCTTGAAAAGTGGAAGATGCAAGCAGAACAGATGGTTGAGGTGTGACAGAAGATGAAGAGGAGACCCAAAGCATGAAAGAAACTGGACCCACTGTGACTGGCTTTGAAGATGGAGGAAAGGGCCATAAGCCAAAGAACGTTGATGGCCTCTAAAAGATGGGAGTGGCCCTCAACTGACAGCCAGCAGAGAAAAGTTATCTCAGTCTTGCAAGTATGAGAAGCTGAATTTTCACAACACTCTGGATGAGTGAGAAGGTAGATTCTCCCCTACAGTCTCCAGAGAGGAATGTATCTCTGCTGACACCTTGATTCCTGCCTGTTGCACATGAGGTAGAGACCCAGGACACCCCTAGACTTTTGAAGTTTATAACTGAAATGTTAGGTAATAGATCCATGTTAAATTCCTAAATTTGTGAAAATATATTACAGCTGACATGGAGAGCCAGAAAAGTTGTTATCTGCAACTTCCAATAAAAATCTGAGCCATGCTAGCGATAAAATTACACAATTTGCAAGTGTCGGATCTAATGCTATTAAACATGCTTTACTTCCTCTTTAATGAGTGTGTCACAATGGTCTTTTACTTGAGAGAAAGAGAAGAGCTGAGAGTTTGACAGAGTGAACTAGATCTTAAATATGTTGCTCACCTATCTTCTACATATTATCTGCTAGAGATTTTTGACACACAGTCATTTCAGGGGGTAGAGCATTTGATGTGCTTCCCAGATCCTCCCTCAATGAAGAACTTAATGTCCTGATAGCAGGTGAGCATGTTATCAGTCCCTTCACAGATTGTCCCCACCACATACCTTCCTTGATCAAGCACATGTTTTTCCAGGGGAAGCCCACCTGAAACGACTGATGTATAGGGTACATAGGGTACAAAGGCTTTGCCATTCTGGCCCAGGAGGGGACAATACTGAGTGACCTGGCAGCTACATAGTTCCTCATAGTGTTAGCTGAGGTTGTTGTTGAGTTTACCTTGAAGATCAACTTCCCCCAATTGTATCCTGCTACCTTCCCTTCCTTCAACAGGTATGGATTTGGTGGGTAGTTCTTCTCCTCCCTTACCTCCTCTTCCTCACCCTACTCATCTACCCCTCTTTCTTCTCCATCTCCTCCTCCTCCTCCTCCTCTTCCTCCTCCTCCTCCTCCTCATCTTCCCCCTCTTTCTTCTCCATCTCCTCCTCCTCCTCCTCCTCTTCCTCCTCCTCCTCCTCATCTTCCCCCTCTTTCTTCTCCATCTCCTCCTCCTCCTCCTCCTCCTCCTCCTCCTCCTCCTCTTCCTCCTCCTCCTCATCTTCCCCCTCTTTCTTCTCCATCTCCTCCTCCTCCTCCTCCTCCTCCTCCTCTTCCTCCTCCTCCTCCTCATCTTCCCCCTCTTTCTTCTCCATCTCCTCCTCCTCCTCCTCCTCCTCCTCCTCCTCTTCCTCCTCCTCCTCCTCATCTTCCCCCTCTTTCTTCTCCATCTCCTCCTCCTCCTCCTCCTCCTCCTCCTCCTCCTCCTCTTCCTCCTCCTCCTCATCTTCCCCCTCCTCCTCCTCCTCCTCCTCCTCTTCCTCCTCCTCCTCCTCATCTTCCCCCTCTTTCTTCTCCATCTCCTCCTCCTCCTCCTCCTCCTCCTCCTCCTCCTCTTTCTCCTCCTCCTCCTCATCTTCCCCCTCTTTCTTCTCCATCTCCTCCTCCTCCTCCTCCTCCTCCTCCTCCTCCTCCTCCTCCTCTTCCTCCTCCTCCTCCTCCTCCTCCTATTCCTCCTCCTCCTATTCCTCCTCCTCCTCCTCCTCCTCCTCCTCCTCTTCCTCCTCCTCCTCCTCCTTCTCCTCTACCCCTTCCTCTTCTTCTCCTCCCTTATTTAAAAATACTTTTTTAAACCAGATACATAAAACATGAACAATCTATACATTGGTAGGGTATCTACTAATGTTTCTAAATATGTTTACATTGTGCAAAGATTAAATCAGTTTAGATAGCTATATCTCATTAAACATTTATCATGTGTGGGGAGCACATTTTAATAAATATTCTGCAAGTTCAGATCTCCTTACCAGGAAACTCGTGTGTGGCAACCCACCAATAAAATAATTTTTTTTTAGTTGTTGATAGACCTTTATTTTACTTATCTATATGCGATGCTGAGAATCTATATGTGGTACCTCACACATGCCAGGCAAGTGCACTAACACTGAGCCACAGTCACAGCACCTAACAATGAATTTTTTTGGTTAACATATTTAAAGTTTGAATGAAGTTTATGTTATCTACTAATTGGGGTAAAATATTTGCTCCTTGTCACAAACTTCCAAAGTTTTCAGAGGGACTCTTAAATTGTGATTATAAATTTCATCTCTCATTTTATAAACTTGAAGGTTTCAGATTGCAGACTTTATAAATAATCTTATTATGGCTAGTGATTTGTAGTATATGTGTAGTATAAAAACTAGGCAGTGTTTTTCATGATTCATGTGACAGGCACTACAGAATAAGAGGATGATCAGCCCATTTTAACAAACATGCAGATTATATGATTGTTTGAGAGGATTATGTTGAAAGTTGAATCACACCCTTCCCTAATTTTCTTCTTTGCCCCTTGCTGTGATGTTTGTTGCTGGCTCTGTGATTGTGTTAACTTACTTGGGAGTACACAAACAGAGGTAGAATCTCTAGCAGAGGTCTTCCCCCCCCACCCCACGTTAAAATTGCTGAAGCCATCTTCCAGTTACTCACAATGAACAAGATTTCCCCAATATTAGTCTTCTTGGTGTTCTGTGATCTGAGTACCTCTTGTCTTCCAAGAATTCACTGGCCACTAGGTAGCCTTTTCCTTTTATTCTTTAACCTTTTGTGCTCTCAAAATATGCGGTTCATGAACAAAACACTTTCAAGAATCACAAGAGGTTAAAGAATAGCTTCTCTTATTCTTTTATTCCTTTGTCCCTCTACCACTTTTCTCTGTTTTTAATGAAAAGGGTCCCATTGAAATTCAATTGGAACTTTCCTCTATAGATCTTCAAGAATCTGTTTTTCCTACAGTAAAGTTTTATTAGGTATTTGGATAAGTTTTCCTCACTAGTATTACAGTTCAGTATTAGGCATCATTACAACCCGCTTCTGCTTGTATTTGTTTTATCTGCTGTTACCACTATTTGATGTCACAAAAATTAGAAGCACTAAGCACAGTAACATATTAAACCCCAGGAACTATAAGCTAGCATTGGAACAGGTGACAGGCTGACAGTCCATGTAGAGGAACTGTAATGATATGTCACTGGTGCAATGGTGGGCACTGGTCCCTTTGTACAGTCAGGAAATAGAATCCTAAAACCTCAAGTCAAAGTCCACATTTAAATCCTCGACACTCAGCCTCCTGTGATGCATGCAGATATCTTTGCCCTTTGAACACAATACAACCCATAATAGTTGTTTTGCAGTGAATGCACATTTTCTAGGAGAATCAAGCTTGTCTGTTAACCTTCTTCTGTCTTGTGCTATACTTCTGTACCAGGTACATCTCCATGGGCAAAGTTCTTCCCTTGGTGTCTTCAGTGACAAAGCATAGGCAGGACCATATGTCATCAGGAAAGCATACTATAAATGCGTCTATGTCCTTGTGTTGGCAATACATCCCAGCAGACTAAATTTTATCTGTTTAATCTTATCTTTGGCAAGCTCATTCTGCAAAAGATATATCTCAACAGTAGTCAGGTACAAGCAATGAAACTCAGACTTATTATATTTTTATTGCCACTTTGTCTTGATAGAATTATTTGGCCACATTTACATTGTGATGAAATACCTACTTGTGTTCTATTTATTTCTAATTTCCTCAGTTCATCCACAACATGAAGATTCACTAAGTAGTCTTCTGCTCAGCTCTCCTATTTACCTTTGTGCAATCTGTAAATGCATTTTCTCATAAAGTTTCAACATTCTGTTTCAAAATCCCATGAATAAATTTGGACAACTTCCTACATTGCATTTATGGAATTTTTATCTCCTACCCCAACTTTTCATATTCCATATCACTCTTCTTGGATTTGTTGAGTGTAATGGTCCCTCACTACACATGTCATTGATATGATAGAGTCCCAGAGGCACCAAACTGATGCTGGCTGTAGTCCTTAAAGTCAATGACCTGAAAATGGGCTGTTTTCCTTCATGGAAAAGTGAGGAGACTCTCAATTTTTGCATGGCTTTATCCCACATGAATATAAAACAATTCTTATTAATAGCACACAAAATTTGTTTCCTTAGCTCTCTCTTTTATGGAAAATCTTGGACGAGTCTCATTCTTGGAGGAGACTAGATGAAATTCTATGCTAAAATGTGAGTAGAGGAGGGAAGAGAGTAGAGTAGAAAGTTACCATGAAGGAAGTCATGGTGGCCTGAGAAGAAAGACTTACAAGGGGCATCATTTAAGGAAATAAGCAGAATTATCATTAAGAGACTGCCAAATATATATCAGTTATCAATGGCAGGAAGCTGTGTGGATGCTAGAAGAAGACTTGTAGCTCTTCTGTGGACATTTATGTAACAAACATCATCACCTAGATTGAAGTTTCAGTTAGCTGTTCTCAGCTCTGAAGGTCAGAGCATCTCATCAGCTACACTATTTGTATGAGGATCTTTTCATAGAAATGCTGCTCAGCTGTGTCCTGAGATTTGTTTAGTACACCTGAGCTGCCTGTTCTGTGGCAAGCCTGTAAACTTCCCATGACATTCCTAAGGTCTGAAATCCAAAAACAATGTCTTTGACAAACAGCAGTTGTGTGGGCTCTCTCTCATCCAGTGATTAGGTCCATTGAACAGAGTAGAGGAGAGTGTGACTGCAGAGTCGCTAAATCAAGACCTCCCAAGACCAAGCAGGAAGCAGGCCTGATTTTATTGCACACTTATTATGTATATATTCTCAGGCAGTAACTAAGCAGATTACAGGCAGCCACCAATGCAATGTCTGCTAACTATCCTTGTAGCAACCAATCGAGGAGTGGGCCATAGAGCAAGCACAGGGACTGAAACAAGTGGCCTTCATGCCCAGGGCTGTGCCTACAGGGTTAGTGGTTTGCTGCTCACATGCCTGCCGCAGTCTGGCTGGGCACAAAATCACAAGCCACTCAAGCAGGAACAAATTTTATTTTTGAAACTGCCGCCAATGCCCCATAGGCTCCCGGGAAATATGCCAACCGACACTGGAGGCCTTTTCCCGACCCCCTAACAGGAAATCCCTCCTCCAGAATTCCCTCCTACCGCACTTCCCTAACCAATGGGAACTCTCCAGGAGTCCCGTGGACAGCAGGGGTCTAATATCCATATGGATGCGGATCTTAACATAATCATATCATCTCAATGGCTTGCTGGCATCACCTTTCAACCAAAAATGCCATGCATTATACTACTTGGCTATGGCTCTTAGCACATGCCGAGCATGGGGGAGTGGTTAATGTATGCCATGTATGCAGTACTCCATGCACTTGTCCCCACAAGCAGTAGAAGGGAATTCTCATTCTATTCTCAGCACTTGCACTTTGGTAGAATTTGACCACAATTTGAAATCTATCACACAAATAATTATTACAGATTCTGATGCTTCCTGAAACAACAACAATAACAAAAAAATTATTATGTTTGTTTTGATTTGGAAAGAATTATGATTTGTTCTTGACAAGGTGCATCAGTTTCTGTTTTGACTGACAATTTTAGCATTGGCTTTTGTCTTTTCTGACTCTGAAGTGTTGCTCCTTTTAACCTTACCCTCAATGAAAGGAGGAAACATGTAGCTATAAAATTTATTGCAGCACCTTTGCACACAAGCGAAAAAAATGTCAATGTGTACGCTTGAAGAAATCAAAATGAGCAGCAAATAAATATAACATCAGGCACATTAAAGTTTTATTAAAATTTTGTTTCTTTACAATAATTATTTCTGTCTGGAGTTACAACCTGCTCCTCAGAACTAAATCTAATGCCTCCCAGTTATTTTCTATGATTAATTTTTGCTCTTTTCCTTGGACAGGTGCTGGAGCTCCACAAAAATTCCCCCTTGTGATTCTATTTCAGCATCTGCTTCCCAGAGAACCCAAACAGTGACAGCCTTAAAGATTATGCTGTGAATTCTGTGAGATGGCTGCTTTGTTCAGGGTTCTATTTCTAGTACCTTGCACTCTGGCTGAGTGCTGCATAGGGATACTGAGTGTTGAATGAACAAACAGAATCCAGGTTATGGTCAATGAGCCACTGGCCACTGAATGTCAGGTTAAAGAGCACTTGGTCTGAAATCTGACTGAACTCAAAGTTTGGCTCTGTTGCTTCCTAACATGTAAACTTAGACAAGTTCATTAACTTTCCTATTCTTCTATTCTTTATCTCTAAAATTAGGATAATAGGTGTATCCAAAAATTATTTTTTTATTATTTTATTTTTAGAATGAAATAAATTGTAAAGCACTTAGGAGAATGCTGGGTAACTAGAAAGTTCTCAATTAGTGTGAATGATATTGTCCAATGTGAATGCTTATGATGGCCAGGTGCTATCTGCCTGATTAGGTGGTGTATCAGTTTGAGAGATTTTCAGTTTTAATGGCCTTGGTACCCTCCTCCCCACCAATGAATTCTATTATATAATCCTATTCATTCTCTTCAGAATACTTAGTAATCTCTGAAATAATATTCTTTGAGTTTAATTGTTTTGCTTTTTTTTCCTTCTGAAATGTAAAATCTTTAAGGAAAAAGAACTTTCCCATCTTATTCAATGTTCCTATCTAGTTCAAGGAGAATGACTGGCAAGTAATAGCTGTTTTATGAATATTTATTTATTGTATGAATGTGTTGAGTAAATTGTTTAAATTTTTTCTTCAGGTTAAGCCAAATCTGACCTCATAATTTTATCCACAAGGAAGTTCAGCTCTCTGAGGCAATACATAATGGTTTTAATGCCTTTTCTGTATGACATTCTTTGGATATTTAAAGATAACTATCTCACCCCCTCCCGTTTTTCTTGTCCCTAAATCCCCTGCCCCATGGTAAATTATGGAGATTGTGCACACATAGAAAGTTCTGTCAAGAATACTGGAGAGATGATCCAGTTCCAAGAGCTACACAGTGCCGTGTGAACTCACTGAGGGAAGACAACTGTGGAGAATGGTGTTCTATTTATAGTATCTGATCTCCAAAGTCTCAAGAGAGACAAAGAAAGAGGAAGGCAGGCGACCCAGGGAACAAAGAGTGCAGCCAGAGAGGTGCAAAGAGAGATTTCTAGGTGGCTAGTGTGCTGTACTCAGGCCTGGAGGCAGGACTTGGTCCTTGTAGGGGAGGAGTGCTGCTTACTTGCGGGTGGCCTCAACACCCCTTCCATAGTTGCATGCTCAGCTCTGTGGTGCCTGGGGTGGGACTTAGCAAACCACACTTCAGAAACTCATTTTCTAGCATTCTGGAAATTCTAGAAGACAAGAGGAGGACAGTAGGCTCTTCCTATAGCTTGGACCTCTTATCACTATCACTGTCAGTGGCATTTGGTCTCCAATTCAGCAGCCAAATCAGCATCACCAGATGAAAATATAAACACCTGCTCTTTAAAGTCATTTTAAGTTAAATTCTTCATATTGAACTTGATAGTAACCGGTGGCTTTTTAAAGCTCATAAGTCATTGAAAAAATAATTCTAAAAGTTTCCAAATACCCAAACCAATCTTGGGACAGAAGAAAAAATTTGGAGGAAACACACTTGCCAATGTCAAATTATATTACAAAGCTATTGTAAGCAAAACAGTATGGTATTGGCATACAATCAGATACACAGATCAGTGAAATAGAATAGGAAGCCCAGAAATAAACCCTAGCATATATAGTCAATTAACTTTTGACAAAGGCACAAGAACACACAATGGATAAAGAATACTTGCTGATAAATGGTGGTGGGAGAATTGGATATTTGAAGGCAAAAGAATAAGACTGAATCCTTACCTAACACTAAACTCTGGTCAAAATGGATTAAAGACTTAAACATGAGACCAGAAATTAAAAAAAAAAAATCTTAAAAGAAAATATAGGGAACCCAATTACTATGTGTAACTATACAGCTCTAATAAAAAAAGGAAGGAAGGAAGGAAGGAAGGAAAGAAGGAAGGAAGGAAGGAAGGAAGGAAGGAAGGAAGGAAGGAAGGAAGGAAAGAAAAAAATATAGGGAAATGTTTCCTTAACATTGGCCTTGGGCATGATTTTTTTGGGATATGATACCAACATTTTAGGAAAACAAAAGCAAAACTAAACAAGTGGGATGACAAACTTAAAAATTTCTGCATAAGAAAGAAAATGATCAACAAAACAGAAGGGCAACCTACAAACTGAGAAAAATATTTTTAAGCTATATTTTCAAATTATGAATTAACATCCAAAATAGATAAAGAACTCACACATCAAAATAGCCAAACAATAACAATTGATTTTAAGATGGGAAAAAGACTGAAATAGGTAATTTGGCTGACAGGTGCTCAGCATAACTAATCATTAAGGAATAGCAAATCAAAATCATAGTGAGATATCACTTCATACTTGTTAGGATGGCTGTTACCAAAAGGACAGAAGAGCCTATAATCCCAGCAGCTCAGGAGGCCAAAGCAGGAGGATTGCAAGTTCAAGGCCAGCCTCAGCAACTTAGCAAGGCCCTAAACAACTTAGGGAGATTCTGTCTGAAAATAAAAAATAAAAAGAGCTGGGGATGTGGCTCAGTGGTTAAGTGCCCCAGTTTCAATCTCCTGTATGGAAATACTTACATACACATGGTAAGAACATAAATTGGTATAGCCACTATAAAAAGCAGTATGAATATTTATCGAAAATTATATGTAAAGCTAATATAGGATCTAGCAATCCCCTCAAGTATATATATCCAAAGGATATAAGATCAGAATGTCAAAGAGACTTCTACAACTCTCATATTCATTACAGCATCAATAAATAAATTAAATAAATTTAAAGCTATTCTAAAATAAAGTTTATTAAAAAAATAAGTTGAAATCTCCCAGAACATTTGTTGACATCCTCACATTTGTCTTTATGTTCTCCCCATGACTTAAAATTCCCCAGGATTCCCAGGAGCCTTTCTCTTTGACTTTTACCTTGGCCACATGACATGCCTTGGTAATGGAATTGAAAAGATCTGCATACATGATGTATTTCAGCCCCTATAGTAGTCTGTATTAAGACAGGAGTTTTTTTGTATTTTTTACTACAAAACAAGACAATATAAAAACATAAGTATAAAGGGTGATGGACATATTGATTTGCTTGATCACAGTCATCATTTAAGTATGTATATGTCTGTTCCGCCCAGTGGATTCTCCTTTTACCTGTATTTCAGGATGAGAAAACAGGTGGAGCTGAATGGTGCTGAAACAAGCCAAGGTGTACTGGGCTCATTAGAGCTATAGCTATATTACTAAAACTACTGTAATATGAGTAATAAATAAACACTTGCTGTTATGAACCACTGAGATTAAAGGGACATTTGTTACTGTAGCAAAAGAGGATTAACATACTTGCTGATATTTAAATATGATTTAGTTCTTGTAGTATCTCTTTTATTAAAACTTCCCTAAATGTTCCCATGATTCATCTATAGTTTCCACATTTAGCAAATAAAAATAGAAGACTCAATGCTGACATTTAAATACGCATACTGCCTAAGTTGCTTACAAGTGTGTTAAAGTGAGACCCAGACTTATGCATACATTCAGCAAAAAAGGTTTTACTTCTACTGTGCAGGCATTTATTTCATTGACCTTTGAAGATACATGTAATAGAGTGTGAAAATAAATAGGATTCCTACACTCTTCCAGCTTCTATACCACTGGAGGAGCCAGCTTAAACAAATAATGAAAATAACAAATATGGAACTATAGCTTTAATCAGTGCTGTATAAAAATACTGGGTGCATTGTCTTTTGAGAATTGATATATGGGAGATTTGACTAACTAAAGAGAGTAAAGAAAGGCTTTCCTAAAGAAGAAAGATGATTTTTTTTCTCTTCCATATTTTTTTATTGGTGCCTTATAGTTGCACATAATGATGGGATTTGTTTTCACTTATTCATACATGCACATAATATAGCAATATAATTTGGCCAACATCACCCCCCAGCACATCCCCTCTCCCTCCAGCTCTTCTACCCCCTGGTTCCTTTCCTTACTGAGGTCCCTTTGATCTTCATGAGATCACTGTCTCCACCCCCCTTTTTTTCCTTTTTCCTTTCCAGTTTCTACATATGAGGAAAAACATGACTCTTGACCTTGTGAGTTTGGCTTATTGTGCTTAACATAATAGTCTCTAGTTCTATCCATTTTTCTGCAAATGACATAAAGATGAGAGGTTATTTAAAGAGAAAGAAAGGTTAGGAGAATGGTCCAGACTCTGCAAAATCCATGGGTAGAAATAGCCAATGTGGCGAGAGAACAAAGAGATTGGAGATATAAATGGAGACAGACAAGGAGTCTCCCTAAAAAAAATTTTATATCAGAGAGTTTGTATATGCTTATCAAACAATTATGACCATATATGACTAAATAGAGGTTAGCTATTGAATGACATACTGAATGACTCTGTCCAAATGATAGGATTACAAACGTGGATAAGCCAAAGTCTTTACCTTCATTGTCCATCTTGCAGTTTATCTACTAGAAGCTGTGGTGTCATTCAGTAGTCATCTGCCATAGTTGGATTCTAAGTGGAAAAAAAAAAATCCAACCTCACTGGCCTCTGGCGGGGTGCAGGCGGGGAGGAATTACTTTCTTGACTAAAGGAATTCAAATAAATGTTCAAAAACAAAGCTACAGGATGGCAGGAAAGCAGCTGATCTTTGGAAAGACTTGGCATTAAGGATTCAAATGCTTCTAGGAATCTTTCCATCCCTTGTGTCCTTTCATTTCAGGATTGCTTTCTCCCTGTGAAGACACACTGTTTTCTTCAGTTTGTGAATTTTTTCACCTCAGGACTTTAGGCATTACAGACACTTTACTAAAAACACTTTTTGATTGAGTTTATCTTGGTTCAGAGGCCCATCCTTGCATCAATCAATCAGGATTTGGGTCACAAAGCTAGGTAAAATCAAGACCATTAAAACCATGTGAAAGGAAGTGTTCGTACACAGAGGTGAATCTCAAAAGAGAAAGAAGCCAGGACAATCTTTCCATCAATCAACAAACCAATCTTAGATAATGTATGAATTATTTCATATGAAATTATGACAAAGGCAAACTATCATGAAAACAAGATGGCAAGTGACGGCCAGAGATGGGAAGAGACTGATTGTGAGGGGCCTTGATGAAATTTTTGAGAGGATGGAATGCTTGATATTAGGATTTGGGTGGCGGTTCCACAATTTTATACATTTATCCAAACTCTTAGAATTTTACTCTTAAAATTGATAAAAAGTTTTTTTTTAATGTAAAATGTATTCCAATAAAAACTATTTTTTAAAAAGAAAAAAAAAAGTGAAGGGGGTGCCAAGTATTTTCAAGACAGCAGAGGTGCTGGGCAGACAGCATGAAAAGTACCTGTCACAAGGCTCCAGTGAGAATGTGATAGAAAACCCAAGGGTGAGTGGAACCTAGGGGCCTTAACAAATAGAAAGACACCTGTCATTCAAAGGCTAGGAGGGTAGCATAAGTAAACTTACAAGGAGAACATCTGAATTAGCTCATGATGAACCTTGTAATTCAACTAAAGGAGGTTGAACTTTCTGTTCAGTCCTCACTGGTTTTCTTAATTTCTCTGGGTTAAATGTTCTCATATTCTCATTTGTACAAGGGCGGTTGTATTAGATTCACTTTGTTCAGTGTTTTATAGTTTAAGATTAGTCCTGCCAGGAGCTGTGGCACACACCAGTAATCCCAGCAGCTTGGGAGGCTGAGGCAGGAGGATCTCAATTTCAAAGCCAAACTCAGCAAAAGTGAGGCACTAAGTAACTCTTTGAGACCCTGTCTCTAAATGAAATATAATAGGACTGAGGATGTGGCTCAGTGGTTTGAGTGCCTCTGAGTTCAATCCCCGGTAAATCCCATCACTCCTCCCCCACCCCCACCCCCAAAATATTCAGTCCTTTCCTTTTTCATGTGTGATTGTGTGACCGTTAATTGTCAACTCTCTTCCAAATATAGGCATGCATTAAACAGCACAATGGACAGAGAATTGGTTATGACTTAAAATTATAACATGTGTAAAAATCCACTGTTGTTGTTTATTTCATTAAGAGAATAACTGCCACTGTTTAGTGAGAATAATTGTTTTATTTTGTTCTTTATTGCCAAATGAACTTGTTATGAGTTTAATGACTCAGGTGCTCTTTAGAGCTTACAATGCATTACTATATGCATTCTTAAAATTTTGATCTTCACAATAAATTTGTAAGCAGACAAAATTACCTCTGTGTTAATTAGGAATATTTTAATTTCAGGAAACTCAAACTACTTTAACAAAAAAGAAAAAAAAATTGGTTCATAGAAGGTCCATAGGTGGCAGTTGCTTCAGGCATGGATAGATTGATCCAGAACTATATTGAAATTTGCTTCTCTTTCCTTCCCTTTGCAGTACATTCCTTTGTGTTATGGCTTCATTCTCATCCTTTCTTCAGGAGTAAATATGGTTTCTATAGCCATCCTTAGCCTGTATTTTAGCTTTCCTTCAAAGGTTGAGAACTCCCATTCTTTGACATGCACATAACAAATCCATGGAAAGTCTCTGAGTGGCCCCACTCGGATCAAATTCTTGCTTCTGAACCAGCTATGGTTGGACTTTTTTTTTTTTTTTTTTTTTTTTACTAGCTTTGTTTTTACAAGCTTTCTAATTATATGAATGCTTATGGCCAAATGTACCTAATTACTTAAGGAAAAAATAAATAAAAACTGTTTCTTATCTGAACAGTAGTTTCTTAACAGACTTGTTAAAATTATTTTTTCCTCACTATGCTTATGATAATAAAGCTGGAGAGATGTTTGCACATCAAGCTTACTCAGATATTTTTAAATAGATTGACTAAAAAATGAATCTCTGTGTTTCATGTTTTTTTTTTTTCTTTGTTTGGAAATTATGGGATTCCCTGGTATTGCAGGATATTTGCTACATTTATTTGCTCTTTTACCTCTTTTCCAAAACATTTCAATTCTTCTTAACATTGCATCAGGAATAAAAACACTCACTTATTTTGTTTCTCAAAATGTATACCATTACTTCTATCCTACTCTAGGATGTTTATGATACCTTCTTTAGCTTCAAAGAAAAAAATCCCAGCACTTCCAGGCCACTCTGATGACATCATTAGGAAACAGGCTGATAAATTAAGGCTGAATCATTCACAATGCCGGATGTTGCTGGCAATAATTCTAACATGAAAAGTCATCTGATATATTCCAGAAATGGAAACTTCCTTCAGTCTGTCTACATTTGTTGCCCCCACCCCCACCCGGCCCCGCCTCACCTTCGGCCAGGTATTTCCTCAGCAGGCTACCTGGAAAAAGTGAGTAAAGTAATAACATTATTGGTTTCAAACAGAAATTTGGAATGTTCCCTTCAACGGAAAGGTATTTTTCTTCTCATCCACCATAGCAGTGAGAAAGAAAGTCTCTTTTAAGGGATTGTTATGTACATTTTGAGAAGTAAAAACAGAAAAGATAATCTACAAAGAAAACTGTACTGTGATGTGCATGACATATAAGCTATACTAAATCATGGCATGCAAACCCCAAATTCTTTGAACATCACCTTATTTGGCCTTGCATGTTCTAAGATAAGACAAAAAAAAATAGTTTGATTGGACTTAACTTTGAAGTTGTGTGTTTCAGAGAAAAGACCACTGACTGGTGGACTATTGTCATATTGATCACTTTTGGCCAACCCCTTCCCAGAGCATGCTTACCAACTTCACTCTAAAACTACTTAGTTTACCTCCCATGCCCCACTCCACCCCCAAACCCTGTAGGTTCCTGTCTGCATTTTCCCTTCCATAACCATGGATACACTGGTCAGGGTTGTGTTTTTTCTTGCTCAGCTCACTTAATAAACTAAGCTTTATGAGATCAGCACAGCACTGATAACACAGGATGGCATTGCTTTCCTGATCCTCTATTATAGCTCTCATACTGTGCTTTGTCCTCTTAAATTGTAAATACTTGTGACTAGGAATATAATATTTGTTTGTTCCTATGAGATAACAGAGAAGTATATGAGAAGATATAAAGGTCATTGACTTATTCTTGCTTAAACTCAATATCCATTGGCAGACTTGGTGTTTGTTCTAGCGCTGATCAAAATGAGGTGGTAGCCAACTATTTTATTTCTAAGCAATGGCTCTTGTTCTTATAATCAATAAAACTGAGCTGCAAACTGTCATGCATTTTGCTTAGTAAACATGCCTGTACTAAGCAAGAAAGAGCCTCTGGCTTTCTTTTTTTTTTTAAAAAAAGTTTGAATCTTTCTTTTTTTTTTAAAGAGCATAAGAGAGGGGGAGAGAGAGAGAGAGAGAATTTTTAATATTTATTCTTTAGTTCTCAGCGGACACAATATCTTTGTTGGTATGTGGTGCTGAGGATCGAACCTGGGCCGCATGCATCCCAGGCGCGCTACCGCTTGAGCCACATCCCCAGCCCCTGGCTTTCTTTTTCTTACATCAAGGTTAGAAACTGAACCAAGGACAAGTGTTCAGGGGACTCTGGAGAGATAGCTAAGCATCTGGCAACTTGTTTTGACTTGTTGTAGACAATTTCCTCTCTAATGTAAGAAATACACCTCCTGGACTACAGTGTGTCATTAGACTATTTGATAATTAGTTTTCTTCAAACCTAAGACTACTTCTGTCATAAAAATTACACAGTAGCTAAACTTAGACATTAATGATTTTTCAGTCCACCCCGCCCCTTACTTCTATTTTGCTCTCCTTCACCATTGTTTATTAATGTTTTTAGTTCATTCATGTTTTCCTCATTTGCTCAGGACATTATTTTAGGCCTGCATTCAAAAGCTAAACATCATTTTCACATATATGATTTTATTTCCTGTGTTGGAACTAAAACAATCAGAATGAAGTTTTTAATAGCTGAAGGATACAACTCCAAAGGATATTTGATCTTATCAAGATCTTCTTGAAAGAAACAATCACTAGAACAAGAAATGCATATTCACATTCCATGTATCATCCAAATAGTAGTTGCCTGCTTTCCATACATCAGTTCAACCTCTGCAACAGTGCTTTCTCATTTACATATGAATACATTAGGAGCTCCATCGAAAATTATGCCTTTCAATCCACTGCCTAATGGGCACTTTTTGGACACTACATTAAAGAACTGTGCATATAAAAAAGAAATTAACTGCCTTATATTGAACATAATTATGTGATAAGTGATGCATTTTTACATGTTTATCTCAGTAAATTAAAATATGAAGAAGAATCTTAGAACATCATTTTTCAGGTTTTAAGAGGTTAAGAAATTGCTCAATGTCACACATTTGGTAAATGTTAGATTTTGCTCTCAAGAAGCTTTCAATCTGCCTGAGTATATAACAATATTACAGTTATATAATAGCATAAAAACAAAATACATATTACAAAATGGTACCTTATTAATTGCCCCCACCCAGCTTGTAGAATCTATGTTTTTAGAATTCAAAGAAAGAAAGGATTAACATGAGATGAAGTGTATTGAGCAACCTTCCTATAAGAAGTGGATAATTACATTGCATTTTGAAATATGTACGGTGGCAGAGTGTTTTTTAGGGCAAGTAATTTTGCAGAGCAGAAAAACAATATCTTCATGGAAGGAGAAACTATCAGGAGCAATGCTTTGGATTATCAAACTATCAAGGCAATTTTCAATGACTAGTGAGGCCAGGAACGGAGGATAGGGGTGAAGGGAGAAATAGCTAAAGAATAGCTATAAATGTTGAGGAAGGTAAGAAAGGTAGTTGGCAGTCACACTAACCTTTCCCTTCATAAGGTATTATTAAAAACAAAAAAAAAATCTACAACTCAGGTTATTCTAGTGGAATTCATTGGTACCCCACTGAAAATTGTAAAATCCACTTGTTGAAATAAAATTTGGAAAAATGTCCTGACAACATGCAATATTTGGGAAAATCTTTTATTAGTTTGCTAGTCAGTTTGTTTGAAGTTGACTTTTTGTTGAAGTTGACTTTTTCAGTCTTTTTGAGAGGTAACACAATAGGAATATGTATAAAGCAAGAAAAAGAGAAAAAGTAAAATTTGGTACAATGGGTATGTGGTAAATGAGAAGGAAACTAGTATATTTAGGTAACTAAGGTAGGTTAGAGATAATGCTAAGAATTTTTTGTAAATGGGCACATTTACAGAGGACAGAAGCTGTAATTAGGGAAGCTTACTATCAGAACCAAAGTCATATAGAATAAAGTGTTTATTTTAATTATTAAAATAAACACTTTATTTTATTTCATGTTTTATCATCAAATAAATTTCTTTTTTTTGTGTGTATTTTTTTTTAATTAGAGATTTATAGTTGTTTGTAGAAGATGGGTTTGTCCTGACAAGTTCATACATTCATGCAAATAGATTTCAGTTCTCATCAAATAAATTTAATAAAACAAATAAGCAAAATCAATTTACTGTGAGTAAATATTCATAAGAAAATTTAATAAACAAAATGTGCAGGTAATAACAAATATGCATTTCTGTGTAACATATCAACCTGACATTTGGTGGCTTAAAACAACTTTGAATTATCTCGATCATGGTTCTGCATTAATTGGGCTCCTTTGGGTGGTTCTTCTGTGACAGTGGATCAAATGTCAACTGGCTCTGAAGTCCTCTGGAGTCTCTCTTGGGCTGGAACACCCAGGACAGTTTACTTGCAGGGCTGCTGCTGGTGCTATATATTGTCTGACATCTAAATGGAGTTGCTGAACAAGAGTGCCTTGGTTCTCTTCCAGGTGGCAGCAACACATTGGTAAACTGGATTTCTGATAGCATGGCAGTTGATTTCAAGAGAGGGCACTGAAGTGCTCAAAAGTGTGAAATGCAGATTTCTTAAAATTCAGCCTTATTGTTTATTTGAAAAACCAGCCTCTACCTCAGAGCAAAGCCTGACCAAGGAAGGGGGTGTGACCTTTGTCCCTGGAAAGACCCACAGAGCATTCCTAGGCACATACCCACCCTGCTGAGTTGTTTATCTACAAATAACAGGAGAGATCTGCTGCTGCATCAGGTGTCCCTGACTCAGTCAGGCTAGGTGGGGACCCATAGCAACCCCCTAGCAGCCACCAATCAGCATGAGACAGGGAAATACCTGGGATGCCAGATGACCCTCCCAGTAGTTTTTGGTGGTTGATAACATGTTGGGAAAACATGTAGTTCAGCAATACACCCTTCATGGCTTAAACCAATCAGTTCAAACGAATCCCCCTCTTGTAGTAACCAGTCACCCCGACCCAACTTGTGCCTTCCAGTGAATGTGCTAATCATGTTTTAGAGTTGTTTTATGATTTTCCCGTGGTGTGTAATGATTTGCTAAGAGATGCTATGATGTATGTGAAGTCCCTGCCTTCCCCAAAGAATGAATAAAACTGCTGCAAACCCTGGGCTCCGGGCCTCTCAGCGTCACCAAAGTCACCAGTTGCTGTGATTGCACGGAGGAACTACCTAGCTTGCAATAAACACCTCTTTGCTGCTTACATGGATCTTGGTCTCTGGTGGTCTTTTGGGGGCCCCGAATTCGAGCATAACATACTCAGTGTTTCTACAGCCATATTCTGTAAGTGAAAATAACTCATTGGGCCAACCAAAGATAAAGGGGTAGAGTTTAAACATACAAATAAAATGCCTATGATGAAAGTGAAGGTAGGGGATGGGAAGAGAAGAAAAGAGAGGATTATAAACAAAACTCTTGACAGAGTCTTTAGAATGCTGACAGCATAAGATTGGATTCCAACACAAAGACTTCAGATGGAGAGAACAGAAAGATTTCTTAGTGATTAAAAACAAGATAGATGGGGCTGGGGATGTGGCTCAAGCGGTAGCACGCTCGCCTGCCATGCACAGGGCGCTGGGTTCAATCCTCAGCACCACATAAAAATAAAATAAAGATGTTGTGTCCACCGAAAACTAAATAAAATAAAATAAAATAAATATTTAAAAATTCTCTCTCTCTTTAAAAAAATGAATATTTAAAGACCATATCCATACTCATGCTGTAGCTAAAAATATAGTTTAATAGATTGATGGCTAATTAAATTGATTTCTTAATCATGTATTAGTTAAGTGCTTATCCCTTTCTTATACATAAATAAAATAAAGGTCCATCAACATATAAAAATACATTTAAAAAAAGAACAAAATTTTTTAACTAATTTTTCTGGAGTCTGGAAACCTAACAGTAGGTTACCAGCATTTTCTCAGCATCTGGTGAGGCCCTTCTTGCTGCAATATAGCATGGTGAAGGGCATCACATGTGCGCTAAATTGAGTCTCCCTTCCTCTTATGAAAACATTAATGATATCATAGGGACCTCATATAATCCTAATTACCTTCCTTCCAATGACCCCATCTTCAAATACCACTGAAATATGTATTTGGCAATTAAATTTCTAACATAAGAACTTGTGGGAGACAGATTTAAATCATAGCAGAACTCCTCTGAAAATAAATGCCATTTGGTTAACTTCATGCGTATATATTATTCCATTGACACTATAATCTTTATGTGGGAAGAATATCTGCTCCTGTTTTCGTGGCACTGGAATTATGCTACTTGATCAATATACCTTAAATGACTACTTTTCTTTGTCAATATGCCCAGAAGTTTGATTCAGAGAGTTGTACAGCAGGTGCTACTTATAAAAAGTTCTTCTACAGCCAAGTGCAGTATTGCATGCCTGTAATCCCAGCAGTTCAGGAGGCTGAGACAGCAGGAGGATCGAGAGCCCAAATCCAGCCTCAGCAATGTCGAGGTGCAAAGAAACTCAGTGAGACTCCTGTCCTTAAATAAAATACAAAATAGGGTTGAGGATGTGATTCAGTGGTCAAGCACCCCTGAGTTTAAACCCAAATATGCCCCCTCCAAAAAAATTTTCTCTACAACTGCCTAGGTTACTTCTAAACAAAAAACAAAAAACAAACAAACAAACAAAAAACAAGATTAAAATTAGCCAACAAAGATCATTTCTATTTCACTTAGATCACAGTCTAGTAATTTTGAGAAACAACTTTTTAGTTAATATCTTCACTGTGGAAATCTGCAGCCTACAACAGGTAAAAATCTTTATCCTGCATTTGACCTGCCTCTGGACAGGCAAGTGCTTGCTGAAGAAGCAAGTTCTTATTATTAATTAGTAATTCATTATTGCATGGTTGCAAAGGAACCTTTTGACCTGTAGTGACTTAAAATGGGCATAATCATCAATGTTTGTATCTTTTCAGAATAGGAAAAACTTTCAGTCTACAGTGCATGACTTCTGGAATGTATTTTAAGGTGCTTCTGTTCTTTTACAATACTTTTTGAAAGCCCAGTTAAAAACAATAATTACTTCGTACCTTAAATGACTACTTTTCTCTGCTATTGGCAGTTAAGTAGCACTTACTAGATAATTTACATTTCTTCCTTGGTAAGAATATGCATTTATTTGAAACAGAAATGTCAAGCAACAAAAGTTTAAACTTATTTTTTAACTTTAATAAGAGTATTAAAATGAGGTAATTTCTGTTAAACATGGTAGATGTTTAGAAGAATGAAGTAAAATTAAATGAGTATTTTATCACTACTGGGAAAGTACCTAATTATAATCATGTGAAATCCTAACAGAAATAGGAACATGAGATAAATTATAAGAAATAGTAAGGAAAGAAAGAATTTTAATAACTCTGAAGGCAAGTGTTGCAATGAGAAAATAAAGCTACCATGACTGTATTTTATTGTAAAATGTCACCATAGAACATATTGAAAATGTGACCATCTGCTCTTTCTGCCATCAAAAGCTAAAAGCAGTAAAAATGTAAAAACATGCAAAAAAGAGAGATGAAAATTATTAGTAGTGATAAACATATATTTTAATAGAATCCAGTTTTAGGTATAGCATTTTATAAACACATAAAACTAGTTTTAACTATTCAACAAAAACAGTACCTGACTTTCAACAAAAACAGTGCTAACTTGGGTCTCCCTTCCTCTTATAAAAATACTAATGAAATTTGAATGAAATTGTTCCTAAGACACTAACGCAATGAGTACTGGCTTTTTCTCTTTTGCTTCCTCATAGACTGCTTTTTCCTTGGCTTAGGGGACACCTTTGAGCCCTGATTGTTTTCCTCCTTTCAGATCTTTGCCTTTTTCCCTGTGGGATCCTTTCTCTTGCATTCTGGGTTCCAAATGACTATGCTTAAGTCACTCATTGTAACTGGTAAATGTATTTTAGCTCTTGAATCTCAGGATCTGCCTATCTGGAAATCCTCTCAGTACTGTCTGGAATTTATCATTTCAAAGTAGAGCACCTAATGAACATGTTTCCCTAATCCTCAACCCATTCACCTCTGTGGTGGTATCATCTCAGCTTGCCTAATCAGCCAAAAACCTGAGTCAAGATGCCACTATTCTTTTCCTTTCCATTACTCTTGCATACAACATATTTCTTCTACATTTTCACAATTCCAATTCTGGTAGTTTTCTTGAATTCATTCTTTTTCTCTGACTCTATACGATGTCAGACCTTCATTCTTCCCCCTTTTTTTTCCTTGCTCCCAAACATCATCATTTCCAGTATTCTGAGAGCTTCATCTTTCCAAAATCTACATGAGGTCATAAATCTCTATAAAAACTCTCCATTTCTTATGAACAATATGCACATTCCATAGAAGTCATAGGATATTCTTGAAAATCTGCCCTCCACTTAATTACTTGTTTCATCTTCTAATGTTCCTGGGCCTTTGGCCTTTGGTTCTATGTTAGAGAACTCTGTGGGCTGAAACATGTCTCCCTGCCTAGGCATATGATATTTCTTCTTCCTGGCATACTCCTCAAATTATTTTTTTTCTACCAGGTAAATTTCGAATTGTTCTTTAAGATACAAATGAAGTGTTCTTCTAGGAGCCACAAGCAAATAATATGATGCATGGCACTTTCGGTTGTAAGGTGACACCAGCTAGCCATTGAGATGATATGATTATGTTAAGATTTACATTCATATGGAAATTGGACTCCTGCTGTTCACTTTGGCCTGCTAGGGACTCATGTTACGGGACTCCTGGAGAGTTCCCATTGGTTGGGGAAGGATAGTAGGAGGGAATTCCGGGGGAGGTCCGCCCCCCCCCTTCCGGTAGACGCCGCGTGGGTGGACCGGGGTTTGTCTTGCCGGCACGGAGTATTGGTGGCTTTTTCAAAAATAAAGTTTTGTTCCTGCTTGAGTGGCTCGTGATTCTGTGCCCAGCCAAGACATTGGCAGTGTTCTAAGTCCTTATTTGTAAAAATTTCTCTTAAGAAATGTAACCATTCTCTCCCACTACTGTATTACTTTGCACATTTCTTTACCACAGTATTATGTTGTTTTGCATTTATTTGATTTCATGACAGTTTCTACTGCTAAACTTCAGTTTCTTGAGGAAATGGTCCATTTCTTCTTAATCACATTCTCAGTGCCAAAAATATGCCTCAACTACATTGATCTTATAGGTGTTCATTGCGTTTTTTTGTATAACATGTATAACATATTCTAGGGTTTATTAAGTCTACATTGACATATCATTTGGATATCAGGTGTGTGACTTAATTTCTCATCTGAAGGTAATGGTACCTACCTCATAGAGCTGTTTTGAAAGCTCACTCCCTGTCCCTAATGCCAATTTAATAATGAGGACACAGTTTTGAGAAAAAGGAAAAAAAGAAGGTTTAATGCTTTACTAGCAAAGTAGAAATACAGGGGACTCCTGCCCCAAAGGCTATGACTATCCCCATCAGGAGGGACAGGGGGGTTTTAAAGGAACTCTTCAAGAGTTACATCCAGGTGTGCTCTGGTAGGGGGTCCCAGGGTGCCCTGATGGTGTGTTAGAATTCACTTGTTAATTTGGGAGATATTCACTTCCTAAATCCTCAGCAGGCATCTCCTCCCTGTAGTGAATGTGTTCAAGGGCAATTAACTAGGGGAAGAAATGATAATACTGTCTCCCTAATCTTGTTAGGGAGGGGAAGGAGGGAAAAGAGAGAAAAAAAAATTCTTTTAAAAAATAAGCCTTAGAGCAATGAGGGCTATATTCAGAAGGTGAAGGGACCATTCTTATTGTTTGGAGGATTGGCATTATATAATGCATCTGAAATTCTTAGCACAGTATTTGACAACAGATATTCAATAATGGTACCAAGTACATTACAGGGTTTAAGTTAAATAGAAAAGAAATAGAGAAACATAAAATACAGTGATTTGGAGATGTTAAAGAGCCCAGGGAATGAAAGCTTAACTAGATTCAATGGAAGTTTCATTAGAAATTAAGAAATGAGAGAGCTGGAAGAAAAGATTGTAGTATGGAAGTAGAATGTCATATTTTGTCAGTAGTTTAATATTCTGCTGGAGAGGGCTTCAATTTGATGGAAAGATTCAAGATATGGCCATAAATAGGTATAGAAAATGGATTACAAGTAATGATATTCAGATAGTTGAGGTGAACAAAGAATTATTAACTGCTCTGATATTGAATTGTTGCATTTGGATATTAAATAGTTGCCATGGAAATTTTAGACATCAGATAGGCCTTGGGTTAAGTGTAACTCAATCTTTGGATTCTTTACTATATGTTGAAGAGTGACCAGGAAATTGATAAAGGACACTGCTAACAGTGGGTTAGAGGACAACTTACACAATGATGGGAAACAATGAACTAAAGAGTTAAAGCTGATTCAACCATCTGCTTTTGCATAAAATGGGCCATGGGAGGATAAACATCCTCTACTTTAGAACAGGGGTGGCAAACTCTAGCTCCGGGTCTGCCTGGCTCCTTTTTTGTAAATGAAGCTTTATTGAAACACACTACACTAATCCATTTATATATTGTTTGGGGCTGTTTGGGGATTCTAATGGCAGAGGTAATTAATTGCAACAGAAACTGTATAGCCATAAAATGTAAATTCTGTGGGCCTTTAGAGAGAAAGCTTACTGACCCAAGCTCTAGAAGTTTGCAGGAACCAGTATTCTCTAATGTACTCTAGGATTCAGTTCATATCAGGAATTAGGGAACCATTTGGAGTTTAGTTGAGAAAACAGAGTGGAGAATACTTAACAGGAATACTGGGTTTCAAAAGGCATGGTGAACACTGAGGGAGTAAAACAGGAAGAGAAATGTATGGGTACAGGAGAAGCCTTGAGCTATGTGGCAAAACAGAAGAGGTGTTTAGACTGAGAGGCTTATCTTGAAGAAAGAATTTGTGAGAATTCTTAAGCCTAATAGGACTTTATGGTCTCCAGTTTTCAAAAAAGTATTTTGTTGTCTGTTTCCATCAGAGCCAGTGTAATATAAAGACTCAGGTGTTGTCAGAAATTTGACTGTGCTGCATCTGACCAGTCTCTAATTGGGATTACAAGCCTGAGGGTATTAGGGAGTGGAGAGATGTTGTTAACCAGAAGGAATTTAAAAATTCCTAGGCTAGAAGGCCTTGTCATGTCTCAAGGGTACATCACAAACGAATTAAAAAAAAAAAAGTAAAAATCTCATAACATATGAACAAGCTCCCATATTATATCACAATGTAGTATTTTATACAGATAGATGGATGGAGGATAGAATTATCACCATACAAGTTTATAATATTTTATATCTATATCTATATGTACTATCTTTTGTCATTTTGTGGAGTAGAGAATTTTGGGGGGCACTTCAAATGTTATATCTTAAATTACACATTGTTACTCAGAACAACAACAATAACAAAAATAAGGCTGTAGTACTTAAAATACAAAATAGCCAATGCTTCACTATGAATGGTTACCACAGTGGGCTTAAGGTCATCTATTGTTAATAACATTCAAATGATTCAGACCTCATGTGAATTAAACTGTCAAAACCCAGCACTATATTTACTGTCTATGTCACACACATAAATTCATTTATTTACCTCATTTCAGATCTCTGTTACTACATTGTAATGATAGTTATGGATGTGACAAAGTAAAATGCAAAAAGAGACAATTACATATGTGGTGTGAAACTGATAATATTAAAAATATGGAAATCCCCTTCAAATACATCTATGAACACAAAGAATGTCAAGGAAGCACATTCAAACCCAAAAGCGAAGAACAGTGAATACTTTCTAATGATGCATAAAGATTCATATTTGGTTTTCAGTTAGGGCCTAGATAATTTCTAGAGGAGAAAGTGATACAATGTGATTGATACATAATAAAAGGAATAGAAATGAAATGCTATGTGGGGGAGTAGGAAAGATATACAACATTAGATTTTCATTTTAAGAAAAAAGAAAAGACACTTGCTACCAAAGAAGAAGAGAGCCGATATTTGGCTTGCCTTACTGTTACCATAATCTAGAAGGAAATTAAAAAGGGGAAACTCAGGGTATTTCAAAGGCATCATTGGTTTTTGGCTGTTACTCAATTTGAGATAAAATTCGGTTGTGTATTGATACAAATAGTTTTCAGTTCTTATTTATTTATTCATTCATTCTTTTATCTTTTCCTTTAAAAATATTTATTAAACCATTGCTATGTGGAGATCACAGTGATAGGTTCTGATAACAGAGATGCACCCTTGAGAATATTTATTGAATGTACAGATGATAAAGAAATCAAAGCAATCCCAGGGAATGAAGCATGAGAGCACAGGGTGACATGGAATTGACCAGCACTGCTTGGTGGTGTAAGGATCCGGCGAATCGTTGGAGAAAGAGACCACAAGAGACCAGCTTCATGCAATGGGCAGGAGGGAGTTTATTGAAGAGGATCCTAATTCAGCGCGCTGAGGCTCAAGGCTCACTCAGGAAGGGAGAGCGGCCCAGAGCCCAGAGCAGAGGTCAAGCAGAGCTTAAGTACACTTTTTGGGGAGGGCGGGGGGCTTTGCATACATCAGAACAAATCATCATGAGGCGTGGGAAAATTGAACAACAACTCTGAGACGTGATTAGCACATTCATGGCGGGAACAGGTCGGGCGGGGGGGGGGGGGGGGGGGGTGATTGGTCACTTCTAAGGGAGGTACACATTCAAACTGATTGGTTCGGGCCCTGTGACAAACTGCATAGGGCCCTAGGCTAAATGGCCAGTAGGGCGTTGTTTTAACTATCTCAGGAATTTCGGGTTCTGGGTGTAACAGAGGAACTTAATAACACCTAATCTTTTACATTTTAATTCAAGCTTTCCAGCTTAGAAACTTTACCCTTTCAGTGGAGAAGTCTTCATTAAGAAGGCATGTTTTTATAGGAAAATCATAAATGTATTACATTTTTTAGGAAATATTACATGCCCTTTTTAGGGTAAATATTTGGTTTTAACAAGGCTGACAAGAAATTAAGGCAAGAGTGCTTTCTGTTTGCTGAAATAGAAATAGAAGCAGTGAAGAGTTTCCAATACATTGCATAACACTTCAGTGTGGAAAAGGAATTAGCTAGGATAATCACTTTTATTTTTAAAAGGTTGCAAGACTACTGCCCTTATCCTCTTTAAAAAGGAAATTATTGCTGACCTCTAAAGTCTCTTTCAATGCTGACAGTCTGTTAGTTAATAACCATTGAAAATGTTAAAAATAAACAACATTAAGCTTCACCTGAGTTTATGCGGTGTTAAGGGTAAAGTTTTTTTCTCAGACATTAAAATGTGTTTTATCACAAATCCTTCTGCAAGATAGTTTATGATATGTCAAAAGTAATTAGATTTAAGTACACATTTTCTGATAACTTTGACCAATTTACTTACCCATAAAGTAAAAATATAAATCATGTGGCTATAGTAGATCAATAAGGCAGAAAAAAAGAATCCTTTTTTTTATCAACTCAAAATTCATAAAGCCATTTATATTAAATATGTGACTCTTTTATATGTTAATCAGGCCACATTAAAGTGTTTTCTAAGATATAAGTAAAGCAGTAATACATTTATTAGGAGCTGAGTTTCTCTTTGGACCATGACCATTTAATCCTTAGTCCCTTCCCTATCAACTCAAGATGTCTGCAAACTGAGTGAAGGACTGTAATCTTCCTTTTTATGTCAAACCACTACATAACTAACTCTCCTCTATCTTTATGTCTGTATGTGTGATACTGGGGATCAAACCCAGGGCCTCATGCATGTCAGGCAAGTGCACTAGCACTGAGTCACATTCCCAGCCCTCCTCCATCATTTTCCATAAGAATTTGCCCTCTGTTTGTACTTAGATTCTTGTAACCTAACACGACTGAATTAACTGTCAACCCTAAGAAATGGTTCACTTTTTACTGTACTTTCATCTGTGCAAATGTAATTCCTTTCAATCTAAAATTTCCATTTGTCCCTCTCCATCTTTCAAATCTGTTTAAGCCCATTAAAATACTATCTTCTCCGTGGAGCTCTTAACTGAATTCTTCAAAGCCAATTTCTCTTTCATTTAGGTTGGCATAATAAATGTCCTGTTTCACATCTGCTGCTTATAAATACTGAGCACATATTAAAGTTATACTTGAATTATCTCCATTCACCCCTTGCCACTGGACCATAATTTAGGGATTCAGAGCAGTCCTGTATTACTTTGTATCTATTTTCCCGTGCCTAACCCAGAGTCGAATGTATGGTAGGTGGTCAAAAAAATAATGTAAATGCCTCGATATAATTTAATTTCCCAAAGAAAGTAAACCTCTATATTTCTATTGAGAATTTTACAAATAAAATTATTTGCCCAAGAATAATATCATGTACTTATTAACTAAATGCATATAAAATAGTATAATTAGTTGTGCTTAATTTATTAAATTACACTTACATATTTATTTTTATAAAAATACTGATAGCTCTATTGTTTCGTATTTAAATCACATATTTCTTCAAACAATTAATTAACTAAAAAATATTACATTTTCTTCTCTCATACTGTATGAAAAATTTAGTCAAACTACTACATGACACTCCACCATCAAGATCTACATCTGTGCCAGAGCTACATTTCCAATGATTATTATTTTCCAGGATTTACAAACTTTACTTCAATCTGATATCTCTCTCTCTCTCTCTCTCTCTCTCTCTCTCTCTCTCTCTCTCTCTCTTTTGTGGTGCTGGGGATTGAACCCATGTGCATTCGAGAAAAGTACTCCACCAATTGAGCTATATCTCCAGCCCAATCTGATCATTTTTAATATATGAGTCTTATATTCTTTGGAAATTTTATTTCAAACACCACAATCTGTTTGCATATCTTCCAAGCACTGATTTTGTTATTTATTTATTGGTACTGAGAATTTGACCCAGGAATGTTTTACCACTAGTCACATCCTCAGACTTTTTATCTTTATTTTGAGACAGGGTTTTGCTAAGTTGCTTACGGCCTCAAAGAAATTGCTGAGGCTGGCTTTTAACTTGTGATCCTACTGCTTCCACCTTCTAAACCACTGGGATTACAGGGTCACTGAGCTCGGCTCAAGCATAATTTTAAAACATTTGATCAGTGAAGGTGCACTTGTAATATCAATGACAAAGCATCTAATATATTTTTCATTAACAAACTTAATTTTTTAAGTGCTTTAGATTTACCAAAGAGAGAGAACAAAGAAAGAAGAAGAAAGCACAAATACAGACTTCCCATTTATCCTTTCACTGTCTTTTCTCCTCTTTTGACATCTTTCATTAGTACAGTGTTACAGTTTGGATATGTGGTGTCCCCCAAAAGCTCATGTGTGAGACAGTCCAAGATATTCAGAGGAGAAATGATGAAAGGTGTGATCTACTATGGATTAATATGGATTTAGTCAAACTAATATGGATTCACTGATATGGATTAACGGAGTGGTAACTGTAGGCAGGTGGGGCGTGGCTGAAGGAGGTAGGTCACTGGGGCATACCTTTAGAGTATATATTGTCCCTGGTGAACAGTTCTTTCTCTGCTTCCATTTCCCTTGTCCTGAACTGCTTTTGTCCCCCACACCCTTCTGCCTTGATGTCCTGCTGCACCTCAGGACCAAAGCTATGGGGTCAGCCAGTCATCAACTGAAACTCTGAAATCATGAGCCACAAATAAACTTTTCTCCTCTAATTGTTCTTGTCAGGTCACAGCTGACTAAAACGTGTGATATGGTTGTTAGAGTTGATGACACAATACTTATATGGTATCATTAAAGTATATACTTTACATTTTGGTTCACTTTTTGTGTTATGCATTCTGGTTTTTGTTTTTAAATAGGCTTTCTTTTGTAGTGTGATTTTAGGCTCAGAGCTACTTTGAGCAAAAGATAGAGATTTCCCATATACCCTTGCTCCACATGTACACAGCCTCCCCTATTGTCAACACCCTCCTCCAGAATGGTACATTAATTCCAATTGATGAACCAACATCCAACATCGATGCTTCATTATCCCCCAAAGTTCATAGTTATCAACTAAATTTTCTTGTGGTATTGTCAGTTCCATGAGTTTTTGATAAATTGTTGAATCTGATTTAATGTGCTTACATCTTCTTTTTTATTTTTATTTTTTGTTGTTGATCACAACAAATCTATGGGTCCAACATTGATTGAATTTGTCTGAGGTTATGACCTTAGGGTCAGATGATCTTTGGTTTGTTATCTGATTGTATAATTTGCAAGCTGTATGATCTCATGGAAGATAACTTTCCTATATTTTAGTTTAACCATATATAAAGTAGTATATTTCAAGACTGTAGAGAGTACTATTGGTAGTAAACCACAGCTATATCTATTAGTAATCATTTCAATAATAAGTTGGAAAATCAGGCCCATGTAAAAAAATCCAAGTATATTCAAAAGAGCCAGGCTTGGGACATCCAACTAAAAATCCACATGAACCATAAAAATTCACCTCCCAGAGCTCCAAGAATATATTGGTGTATATAAGTAAAGTAACAAAACCTCATCAGGCAAATTCCCACAAAATTGGCCGATGGTCATGAATATATAATTTTAAACAGTTCACATCCTAAATGTGCAATTTATGGATGGCAAAATCATGCGTTCACCTCAATTCTCATAAAACCATGGGAAAGTAAATTTTTTTCTGCATGCATTCGTAAGTTTAAATTTATGTGTATTTGATTTTTTTCATTAGTGTATCCATGCCTGTACTCCCAAAGAGGTAACAATTGCAGAGGATAAAATATACATGGGGACTCTTGGGGATAGGTTGTGCAGCAGAATGATAACATTTTGGTCTCTGTAACCATACTAAGCTGGAGCCAAGTCCTAGTTCAGTGATTTACTAGCCATATAAATTTGGCAATTAATTTAATCTCTTTAAGTCTCAATTTTTTTCTCATGCAAAATTGAGATAATAATTCTTATCTTTCAGAGTTATTTTATGAATTACAAGTAATATTTTTACAGTTCCTGATTCATAATAATATGTCTTCAAATAATAACTCTTCCTAGGATTCTTTTATCTACATTCTTTATCTGAGCCCCTCCCAGCATCCAATTTTTCAGCAAGATGTGTAAGTGGCTTAAGAAAATTGGCTCATGTTAGATTTATTTAAATCAAATTTTTCTGTATATCCTGTGACTTAATCTTCTAAATTTATACATCATTACTGAGAATGAAATAAGAATAGATTGTCAAAGCTACAGAATTATTTTTATATTATTGAAATTTTAAATATCTGTTTATTCTCTAGCTGGTAAAAATGAATAATATGAATATTTTTTCATATTCTGCGATTGACTGATCTCTTTGCACAAAGATTTTGAGGCAAAGAAATACTATTAATCATATTGCAGAATAAAATATCTGAGAACCTTAAAAGGTTAGTTGATTTAATCTAAAACACACAGTTAGATTGGAAGTGTTATGACAAGATGTCCACTCCTTTGATATTTACTACACCATGCTATATCAGATTTTATGTAAATGGAATGCTATTGGGCCTCTAAGTTATGAATTTATCAATGGCATAATTTCATATATATGTAATTAAAGGATTTGTTTCGAAACAAATGACTAGTATTATGGTGATTGCACTTGCTATACTTCCATTACTTAAAAATATTCTCAGGAAATATTTGTAAAACCAAACAAATAATTCTTATTCTGTACATATATAGAGTTAAGTATGAAAGCGTTTGAGGGCAACATGTTAATAATTGAAGGAATAGTCAATAAACCAAAAGCTCCTTGAAAAAATTCTCCATTTGCTCCCAAATTGAATGATGTAACATTGAAGACAAAGCTGAATTTTATTTCCTTGACATTAGCAGTATGAATTTAGAAGCAGATGTAATGAAAATATAACCCAATAGTCATCAAAATGCGATATAAAATATAAGAGAATGTTGAATTTAGATAAAAGTTAAGAAGAAAAATGTAACTACCATGATTAAAATATAGCATTAGTTATCTTACGATTTTTAAGATCTTCTAAATTCAAAGAAATAGGAACCCTATTTCAATGACGTAAAGAAAAAATGTAAAATATTGGAAATATACTGGGTCCTGTTATGGAAAACTAAACCAAAATATATATATATCTACATCTTAACACCCCCCCCCCCCCCCCCCCCCCCCCGCAGAACAGAGCGAGTCATTCAGTGTTGTCAAGGAGCTGTGTTCCTATCTTCTCCTGGATGTTCCCTTTCCTTTTTTTTTCCTATCAGAACTTTTCTCTTTTTTTTTTTTTATTGGTTGTTCACAACATTACAAAGCTCTTGACATATCATATTTCATACATTAGATTGAAGTGGGTTATGAACCCCCAATTTTACCCCAAATGCAGATTGCAGAATCATGTCGGTTACACATCCACAATTTCAGACCTTTTCTCTTTAGCAGCAATATTGACTATAAGCAGTTCCCAAGCTTTATGTCCTACAATTAATCCCTAGAGAGTGAGTTACTAACTGCTGCTATCTCTGGTTCTAAGTCTACACATTTCAGAGAAGGAAATTACTTGTTCAGCTTGGGTCATCTTCAAACTAGACCAACAACTTTAGAAGAAAGAGATAGGATCCTGTAAGAACATGGAGAATTTATAGACTTAGAGGCTGTTAAAACTAGAAGGCATATTACTCTTTAATGATTTTATGTATCCAGTGTTTTGGTAATACTTAATGGTATTGAAGGGACAATAACAGTAGATGAAGAGGATGGAGAGGGAGAAAGAAGGAGGAAGAAAAGAGAAAGGTTAAGGTTAAGGGAAGGAAAAAGAGGAAGAGGAGGAGAAATTGAAGGAGGCAACAAAGGTTCATACCATTTGACTCAGCTATCCCCTCCTCAGTCTATACCCAAAGGACTTAAAAACAGCATACTATGGTAACACAGCCATATAATGTTTATAGCAGCTCAATTCACAATACTAAACTGTGGAACCAACTTAGATGTCCTTCAATAGATAAATGGATAAAGAAACTGTGGTATATATACACAATGGAATATTACTCAAAAGATAATAAAATAATGGCATTTGTAGGTAAATGGTTGGAGTTGGAGAATAACATGCTAAGTGAAATAAGCCAATCCCCAAAAAGCAAAGGCCTAATTTTCTCTCTGATAAGTAGATGCTGATCCATAATGGGGAGGGGGGTGTTAAGGAATTGTGATTGGGCAAAGGGGCGGGAGAGGAGAGGGAGCGTGGGGGCAGGAAAGATGGTGGAATGAGATGGACATCATTATCCTAGGTACACGTGTGACTGCATATATGGTGCAACGCTACATCATGTGCAACCAGAGAAATGAAAATTTGTGCTGCAATTGTGTACAATGAATCCAAACACATTCTGCTATAATATATACGTAATTAGAATAAATAAATAAATTAATTAAAAGCGAGAAGAAAAGAAGGAAGGTTCAAAGGGAGAAAGAAAATGAAAAGAAAAGGGAATGAATGAAAGAAAAGACATGGAAAGTAAAGGGTGCTCCCACTGCAATAAGGCTGAAGAAAAGAGTGGGACAGAGTCACCAGTACCTGGGTGTCAGGAACCAGTAACACAAATGCTCAGTACACCCTCCTTCCCCTGTTGGTACTACAGTGGCTTCTGTGGTGTACATAGCAAGGTTTATATTGTCTTAAATTGTCAGATCATTTTACTCAAATTTGTGATTGGTGCACTTCTCCATTTTTATTCATCTTTCACTTTATCAAAGTACACATCTGCAAGTTGCTCTTGATAAAACTGTTTTTTAGATATGACCCAAATTTTTGTGCCATCATACAAAGGAAAAAAAATATTTGATTTGGCCTATTTTGTAATACCAGTATAAAATATAACAGTTATTACCAAGTACCTCCATTCCTTATTGGGAAATATAAATTCCAGCTCTCACTAGCAATATTAGAAAGCTTTATTAGAAATGTAAATTCTAGCTTTATTAGAAAGATAAATTCTAGCTTTTGCTACCAATATCTTTCATGGCTCCTTGGATCTTACATGATTACTTGGCTCATTAAAACACATAGAAATATGTGTCTGTTTTTTACCAAGATTCACCTCTAAATGCATGGACTTTTGAAGTAACACTATTGATATATTATGATATTTTCCTGGGAAGAATTTGAGTATGATGAATGATTTATTAAACAACATCGACTCTTAAGTGACAGGCATATACTTAGGAACACAAGGAAAATAAAGTAATTCCTAGAGAACTAGTCTAATGGAGAAAAATCCCTTAAAAGAAAATTATAGACTTCTTCCCTTAGCAAACTAAATATTTTGAACTGAAAATGGAAGATATGATTCTGAATGGGCAGCCAGAAAGTTAGGTTATAGGTTTTGTAAAATTGCTCTATGAGAGAAATAAGCCCTCTATGTACGTTGGATAAGTTGGGATTGGAAACTAGAAAAAAAAATCTCGAATTGAAAATTAGCCAGCAAACCAAAATCTCCAAACACCAAAAAAAAAAAAAACTAATAATATTTAAAAAGACAGTTCATATAATAATCAATTAACATTGAAAAATAAAAATTATAAAAAATATATATATATAAATTATATGTTCAAATTTTAGAATCGAAGAGGGATTAAGTTGTCTATCAAAGTCAGTTAATTTGGCATCAATAATTTAAAGACTCTGGAAGATTTGGTTTTGCTTAATGAGTTTGGGAAAAAGACATGTTTCTATTCAGTTTTACAAAAGTTTCTGTCAGAAACATTTGGAAAGTCAAATGTCTGCTCTAGAGAGATAAATAGGGTTGGGTAAGTCATAGGTTGGGTGTATATTAGTCTCCTTAGGAGCCACAGCCTGGGTTCCCAAGCTAGAAACCAAGCCAGAAGTCAAAGTTGCACAAAACTTTCTCACCAGCAGCCCACATCCTCTCCACCCACATAAATAGCAGACATTTCTAGTACTTCTGCAAGAAAGTGTTTTTTGTTAGCAAAGATACCAAAAGCTGAACAATATCAAGGAAAATAATTTAACTTTACATACAATACTACTTTGTGCTAATACTTTTTTAGTTTTTCATTTTCTGAAAACCTTGCCTTTAATCTCCTCCAGAACCCTAGATTCTGAATTACTTGCTATCCTCCCAGATTATCAACTGAACCTAATTGTCTTTCCACAGTGATCTTTGTCAATGAAAATTTTTACTACTCATTCTCAAGTCATTGACTGTATGTCTTCATTTCCCCTAAAAATAGAAATTCCAATTAGAGTGAATTAATAATCCATGTATCCTAATATTTGCAGAGAGAGGACAGGAATCTTTTTATTCAAATAATATTCCCACAGTCACCGGTGGTCCAAACAACCTTGGAACCTAGATTTTGAGTCCTACTCCCTAATTCCTTCAATTAGTCCACTGTTAGTATTCAATTGGGTTTATTCACAAATCAGTTTAATACAGGGATTTCCCATATTTTCCTGTTTCCTATCATGGAAACCAATGGACTGAAAGATAACAGTGTATTGATATGGAAATCTGTGTTGGTTATTGTAGAGTATTGATGGGAAAACAGTACGGGAGCATTTCCAGCTTCTGTCCAGGAAGCCACACTAGCTTCTAGCTCAGCAGTCCTTCCTATGATAATGTCTATGGACTACATAAATGGGAACTAAACCAAAGCCTGCAAATTTAGAGACTGCCATGTTGAGGTCTTGATTCAATTTGCAGAACTTCCTGCATGTATAAATATATTAAAAATAAAGACATAAAATAGACAGTAGATGGGAGGTCAACTTATTACAATGTTATTTCATATCAGAGTAAGAAAGAATACTAGACTAAATGTAACATTTTTGCAATCTGTTAGATCATTCTTTCTAGGAACTAATTTCTAGAGTTTTGGCTTTATCATTTAAGTATGCTTTAAAGTTAGCTGAGCTTATCTCATGTCTCAAGTTGATAGGGTAAAAGTATCTAAGTTTTAAAATGATCTATTTTTGTTTCTCAAGTGATCTTTGTTATACACAGAGGTCTAATTGTCTGATTATCATAATTATTTTTCAATTTCTAGCTCTTTTAATAGTGCTTGCTCTCTTCAGTACTGAAAATTGAACCCAGGGGTGTTTTACCATTTAGTTAAATTCCCAGTTCCCTCTTTAAAAAAATGTATTTTGAGACAAGGTCTCACTAAATTGCTGAGGCTGACCTCAAACTTGTGATCCTTTAGCCTCAGCCTCCCAAATTGCTGGGATTACAGGCATGTGCTCCTTCTCTACTTCTCAGTCCCTTTGGGGGACTTTTCTCAAAGTTACTGGTAGCTGTGTCTTTGCTACTCATTCATCTGTTCATTAGTGACTCCTGATCTGTGCTTTTTTGATTCAGGGTCAATAACTTTTACTTAAGTTATGACTTAGGTTGCCAAAGACTAACTTCTTTGTCCACTAATTTATATAAAATGTATACATTAAAGCCCAACCTTGTGCCAGGAACCATGCAAGTTGACATTAGAGAGTTGAAAATAAGTGAAGTATAGGGGCCTCTTTTGAGAAGATTATGATCTAGTTGTGGAGATAGAATCACAAATCAATAAATAAAATGTAGGTGAAAAGGTTTTATAAAATGAGTACTTTAAGATTATGAGTGTGGGAGTTGCACTATTCTTCAAGGGGTATCAGGAAAGATTCCAAAAAAGGATCTTTGAGCTAGTTCTTGAGAATAACAAGGACACATTGCATATAGTTAGTTCTTGGGACTCAGGAGGATAGAAAGAAGGATCAGAATTGGAGACTACATTTTGATAAATCTTTAAACCATATTAAATATTAATAAATAGGCTGAAAGTACTAGGAATAAAATTCTAAACTGGGAAACAGATATGGGCAGGCATCAGTGGATGGGACAGATTGAAGGAGGCCCAGACTATAAAGAAGGAAATTAGTTAGCATGGAAATAATTCATAAACTCTGGTGTTTGGCGCTGGATAGAAAAATCAGCTTTTTCTCAGTTAGCCTGAGAGTAATCTTCTACTTGAAGTTGTCTTACTTCATTTATAGCTTCTACTAGCACAAGAGCTTTTCTGTTTTTAATTCACTGGCCCAGACACAACAAAAGTTCTTTCCTTTAGCTTCTTTACAACAGCTGAGATAATCTGCAACTTTAAAAGAGTCTTTGCTAAATATTGAGAAACAGTCTTCCAAAGCCAGCATGCTTCTGGGCTTTGAAATCCTGTTCTGTCTTATCTGCTGTCCTGAGATACCATTATTAGCACAAAAGGACAAAAACAAATTGAAGATTCCTAGCTTGATTTTTTTTTTTCAGGTAAAAGAAATTCACTGAGAGATGGCACATGAAAGAAAATATATATGGAAGAGAAAGAAATAATACTCAGTCCCATGAGGGGGTTCTTTCATCTAAACACCATAGCAACCATCACTTGTGACTTATAATGCTCAGGATTGGAAGCAAGAGCTCCAGGATTTCCACCCCTGTTCTTCTAGAAGAAAACTGACCTCCATTGAAGGTCTTTTTAGAAGAATCAAAATCCTATAGGCGGTCATTTCTTTTGTTGTTGTTTATAAGATTTAAAAAAAAATTGTTCTAATTAGTTATACATGACAGCAGAACGTATTTCAACTTATTGTACACAATTGCAGCACAACTTTTCATTTCTCTGGTTGTACTTGATGTAGAATCGCACCATATGTGCAGTCATACATGTACCCTAGAGTAATGATGTTCATCTCATTCCACCATCTTTCTTATCTCCATTCTCCCTCCCCTCCCCTTCCTCCCCTTTGGCCAATCAGATTTCTTCCATTCTCCCCATACTCCAAACCAAAAGAAAGAATATTTGCATGTAATAAGGTAATATAGGTTTCCTTAATTAATTTTGTGGATGAAGGTACCCTAATACTGGGAGGGTTTTGGAAGTAACTCCTTTATCTCAGTCACACTCACCCCATTGCTCCTTGTCTTTCAAATGGTGCTTCCTCAGCTCAGAGCATTTGTACTGGCTGTTCTCTCTGAGATATTCCTCCTTCAAATATCTGCATGATACATTGCTGAGGCTGGCCTCAAACTTGTGATCCTTTTACCTCAACCTCCCAAATTGCTGGGATTATAATGCTCAAGGGTAGTTAACTAATGTGTGGAGGAATAACTTTCTAACAAAATAGTGTTTTTTTTATATTTGGATAGAATTCATGTTTCCTTGCAATTTACCCTTTGGGTCATACTCTATCAGCTTACATCCCATTTGCTTTCCTCTACCTTCTGCAGATGATTATTATTTATTGTCTATTGATTAAATCTATTTTATGAAATTACCATAAGAGGTATAATGTGCAGGCTACAACAAACTTTATAGTGGTATATGAGTCTCTTAGAGCTGCTGTATTAGTCAAGTTCATCAGAGAGAGAAAACAGATAAAGAGAGAGACTGGGATTTATTAGGAGAATTGGATCATGAAATTATGGAGGATGTGAACTCCTAGTAAGCCATCTGTAGACCTTGCATGCTCAGTCCACATCTGACAACCTCAGAACCAGGGAGGGCTACCTTGTGACTCAAGGTGCGAGAACCCAGGGACCACTGATATGAGTCCTAAAATTCAAAAGCTGGAGAGGCTGCAGTAGTGGATCCAAGAACAGGAAAAGAGCTGTATCCCAGCTCCAGGAGAGAAAGGGAGAAGGGTAGAGGCAAAGGGGGGAACAGAGAGAGGAGAAGAAGGGTGGGAGGATACAGAAGGGGAAGGAGAGGAGGGAAAGGGAGGAGAGAGGAGGGGTTGGGAGAGAGAGAGAGAGAGCGCTCACGCATTCATTCCCTAGGACTTTTTGTTCTTTCAGGGCTCCAGTAGGAATGGTGCCCACTCACAGAGAAAGCAGGTGTTCCCCATTCAGCCCACTGCCTCACATATCCATCTCCTCTGTGTGTCCAAACTTCCCTT
Source organism: Spermophilus citellus (assembly GCF_964194105.1). Taxonomy (NCBI): domain Eukaryota; kingdom Metazoa; phylum Chordata; class Mammalia; order Rodentia; family Sciuridae; genus Spermophilus; species Spermophilus citellus. The sequence continues at coordinate 179,127,558 of NC_138183.1, forward strand.
TTCCTAAGAGGACATCAGGTTTGCTAAATTTCAACCCAACCTAATTGACTGCATCTTGATTACATCTGCAAAGTCTCAATTTCTAAATAAGGTCACTTCCATAGATTCTAGGGCTTGAGACTTCAACATATCTTTGGGGGACTTGTATCGATGAAGCTGACAAAAACCTGTAACAGGTGGGGGGCATCATCACTGCAGGATTGCTAACAAATTGCTAAATTTTGACCTGCCATGCATTGTCTCCCTGGTCTGCCTTACTTTTCTGCCCACTCTTACTCAAGTCCCAGTAGTGTGCTACAGCCAGCTCACACTGATTCATGAGAATGAATTGTTAAATATTCTGAAGCCAGTTGCTAAATATTAAAACTATTAAAAATTAAGTTTTATAAACTTATAATTAATTAAATTTAAAAGAGTTAATAAATTCCCAAACCTTACAATTTCCTAATTATTTTGCTATATTTGACTATACTCTTGAGATTATTTTCCTCTCTTATATCTATATGGTGAAAATACAAAGTAATGGTACTCTTAATTACCTAGTTCTATATTACTGACATCACCTTAACAGTTTGAAGTTCATCATAGTGGAAGTATATATAATACAGAAGTCAGCTGTATCTATATATCAGAGTGCTTTTTTCCAATGGAAAATAAGATGATTTTTCTTAGTTCCTTTTTATATTCTTCTCATGGCTGGTAATTGGGAACTGTGCACTTATATATATACTTTTTAATTTAATGCCTATTTCTCACACTAAATTAAGTTTCTTAACAGCAAGAATGATGATTTTTGTTACTATTTTTTCTCCGTTATAGAATACAGCATTTAGCATTTAATAGACAATAAATATTTTAAAAATATTTATGAATGGATGGAAGATCAAAATGAAATGAAATACAATTGTCCCTCTCTATCAGTAGGGAATTGGTTCTAGGACCATTCCTCAGATATTAAAATTTGCAGATGTTCCAGTACCTTTAATAAAATGGCATAGCATTTGCATATAACTTATAATACCCTCCTTTACATAAACTTTAAATCATTCTAAATCAATTATAATACTTAATATAACATAAATGCTATATAAATAGTTGTTCTGCTGTATTATTTATTAGGGAATAAGAAGAAGAAATAAAACTTCTGTACACATTCAATACAGAAACTTTATTCCAAATATTTTCTGTCCACAGTGGTTGAATTTGTGTATGTGAGACCCTTGGAAATGAAGAGCCAATAAATAGTATTGGATTTGGTGACAGGAGAAGGCTAAGGCATGGTCACAGGAACTGAGTCTCTTATTATCAGCTAATATGTTAAGTTTAGGTGAAAAAAGAGAGTTAATCCTTTTGTATTTGTTTTTCCCATAACCTTGTACTGCTTATGCTCTATAATGGTAACAGATGCATGGAACAATAGAAGTCAAGATGTCTAATATATACCTAGTGAGAGGTTCCTAGAATCTAGTAAATTTATTCTAATCAGAAGGAAAGAATGCAAAGTGGCCTGTGACAGCAATGCCTACTTACCAAGTATTACAGGGAATCCTTGGGTGGCTTTAATGTAAGGAGCTGCTTTGAGATGAAGATGGGCTTTTTACAGATCACAACAATAAATGTCTTTTAAAAAATGCCAGAGGTCAATATACCTGTGTTGTTCTAGGGTAATACTGAAGATAGGCTGTATTGTAGGAACTTAACAGGAGGTAGGCTTTATTGCTCACTTCCAGGTCACACCTGATTATCTGCACATCACTGTATTTAAGAGACAATTTATTTCAACCCCAGGCTCAATTACCAAAGGGTTAGATTAGAAAACATAGTGAAATGGTGGAATGGAAGAGCAGAGTTCTCAAAATTAGACACAGTAACACATGAAAATTACTCTCTGTTTATTAAGTGGCCAACAACATACTTAATCTCTCCACAGTTGTTTCTTCCTATCTCCTCAGTGTGAGTAACAATGTAAACTTAATGCATTGTTTAATGACAGAGCTTCCACTAAACTTTAAGGATTTGTGTGTGTGTGTGTGTGTGTGGGGGGGCGCACTAGTAAAGGGAACTCACTCTGAGTCAATGCAGTCCTTTTAACTAGTGACTAGGTAAAGAAGTGAACATTTTGTATAAGAAAAAATCATCTCTTTCTTCTGGTGACCACACTCAGGGTACAAGACTACTTGTCTCCAAATACAGCAAAGAAACTGCACAACTATTCTGAGTTCTGGGGTCAAGGTGAAGATTAAACAAGACCTCACATTAAAACATGGAGCTCTTCCTGAAACACAGAAGCTGTCACTAATGTTGATTTCTTTCCATAAAGTTCTCCTCCCTTTCATCCCTCTCCCACCTTCTCCATGGCATTATCAAGTAGGATTCTTTTGTGCAGGGAGACAGTGGGGTCAGTCCTTGCCACTGCACTCTCCTTGCTTTGAACCTGGATTGGATAATTGAAGAGTCTTATAGCCCATCGTCCACCGTCCCAGGTTGGGATCCTTATTCCCACCCCATGGAATTACTCCTGAAATAAATTTTCCTTTCAGCATCCTGCCTGGATGCCAAGGAAGACTGAGTCCAGGGAAATTACACCTGCCTTCCTTCATGTGCCAATCAACCTGATCAGTCTCAGCTGAAAACAAAACAAATGAGTAAAACCTGTTTTTTCTTGTCTCTTAAATTATGTCAGTACCTGGTAGTTGTTTATGTTGAAAGAGTCAACAGAAGGCAGGCAAAGGGCCAGGGAACATGATAAGTATTTAAAGGATGTGATTTACTATTCAGCAATGTGCCAGTGATGTGGCATGAATTAAAAACAAGAAGTCTTCCAGGAGAAAAGATTTCTTTAGAGATATAATTAATTGACCTGGCTTGGGTCTCTCCTTTCCCAGAGAAGTAGTTGTCAGTGAAGTGATTCCAGTACTACCCTGATTATAATTAGCATTCAAGTTCATGCTGCAAAGTCATCTCTATTTAAGAATTCTAGCATTCACCCACCCAAAAATTCATAGGCAAGGTTTTGCATTGCCACACACCTTGGGATTTTGTCTTAGAATTAGGAAGCAAATGCAGCCAGTAATTATTTTAGATATTTGTTTTTAGAAATGAATTTTTCCATATCTGTCAAATTTGGCTTGGGGTTCTTTTGCAATTTAATCTTCGTTAGCAGCATGAAAAAACTGTTAAGTTAAACGTTCAGACATAAGCAAGTCATTATTCTATATCTGAACTCTAGAGAGCCACTGGTTGTCATGGCAATGTGACAGCACATGTGAAGTTAGCACTGGGGACATCACATTTCTATTAAAATACCAAACACATTTGCATGAACTCCTGCCCAGACCATTGTTGCTGTGTTTGTTCCCCTCACCATCCCATAACAGTGCCAAGGGTTTTCATATTTCAGAGCTGAGTTTGTTAGAGTTCACTGCATTTAGTATTGATCTGTCTCATATGAAAGTTGATTTGTATTCAAAGCTTAACATATATGAATAGAGAGCTGGCTATACATCTGTACAGTCAATCTTGCCAATTACTCTTCCCCTGAATTGAGGTAACCCTTGCATTTCTTTTAGTAAATGGTCTTAATTATTTGCCTTTATCTTACCTCCCCCTACTATTTCCCCCTAATTTGAAATTTCACTATTACTCTGGGTACAGGTATTTTCAGTACCCACCCCACCTCCCATCTTCATGAGGTCTCTATTTATGAATGCTTTGTCTTAGGGCTGTGATTATTTTATCCATCTGATCATGTGTATATTCAGTTAATAAAGTTGATTGTATACTGCATGGTAGGATATATGCTGGGTCTTGGCTATTTAAGGACAACCATTAGATGAATGTAAATTCCTGCTACCCTGCCACCACCCTGTTCTTAATTTGTTTTCTATTTTCAGGACAGCAGCTAACTTCACAAAGGTTTGAAATGAAGAAATTGTTGGGTCTTGTAAATATCATGAGTATACTTTTTTGTTCTCCCATCATTGCTTAAACATTCTTTTGTTGAACTAAACACTTAACCAAAAACTATTAAGTATCATATCTTTTAATATGATATATATCAATTATCTTTCTCTCTGCTTATACATACACATACACACACGTGGTAAGAAACAAGACTTCTGAATGATCAGCAATTTAAGAGTTGCATTTAGAGACTCTTATATGTTCCTTATTATTGTCATGTCTTCCCTTCCCAAATTTCCACTGAAATCCTAGAGGATACCTCATTAAAAAAAAAAAAAAAAGAAAGAAAGAAAGAAAGAAAGAAAGAAAAGAAAAAGATTACTTCTTCTTTGAAGCATTGTTGTATAACACTGAAAATAAAAGGATAAGAAATAACAATAAAAGTATTGTTTATGCAATTCTGGAGGCAAATTCCAACAGAAATGGCAAAGAAAAAAACAAATACCTCTAGGGGAAGATCCTTAGTATAAGGAGGAGTTGGACTGGAGATCATTATTTTCCACTATAGACCGAGTAGCACTATAAGGCTGTTAAAATAATGTGGGCAATATTTTCATTTAGGGCTGTGATTTTGGCTTAGTGGTAGAGTGTTCTCCTAGCACGCATGAGGCACTGGGTTTGATCTTCACTACCACATAAAATTAAAATAAAGATATTGTGTCTACCTAAAATTAAAAAAAAAATTAAAAAATGATAAATTTTTAAAAGTTGTATGCTTGCATAGAAACCATGTAAGCTGTTCTGAAGTGTTTCTCATCATATTAGTTTCTTCTTATTTGGATTGTTTTTCCACTAAATTAAAATATATAACAGAACCCAGATGAATAATAATCAAACATAGGGTTTGATTTCAGTATTCTGAACAATCGCTTGATAAATTATTTCATTTCTCTCTCTCTCTCTCTCTCTCTCTCTCTCTATATATATATATATATATATATATATATATATATATATATACACATACATACATTTGGTTGATTGACTGATTGTAGTTCTAGGGATTGAACCCAGGAGTGTTCTGTCTCTGAACTACATCTTTGGCCCTTTTATGAGACAGGGTTTCATCTAGTTGTCCAGGCTGGGCTGCTTTATCCTCCTCAGTAGCTGGGATTACAGGTGGCCACCACCACTCTAACTGCCATTGTCTATCCATTTTCAATTGCAACATTTTAAAAGGCTTCAGATTTGTTTTTTAAAAATCCTGTAAAACCCTTTCTATCCAGTGGTATCTAAATGTCAACATCTACCATGTACTTTTGAAATCATTAAGAACACAAAAGAAATGGCTTAGAGGTGTAGCTTAGTGGTAAGGCACTTGCCTAGCATTTGGGAGGCCCTGGGTTCAACCCCCAGCACTACAATAAATAAATAAATAAATATAATTATTTGATAGGGTTATAGATTTGTAAAGATATTTAATCTATCCTAAAGATAGGTATGGAATTAAGTAACACTTATAACTGTCTTAAATTCCTTCCTCTAAGTTATCTGTATCTTAAAAATGTGTACTTTTTTTTTTTTTAAATTTGGACAAGCTGATTTTAAATGAACTTTCTAAAACAAACAAAACTAAGACTATCCAGGAATCTTCAGGGAAAGGAGGGTACTGAGAAGGAATACAGCCATTAAATCTTAGATCTTATCCTGCAGCTCGAAGAATGTTAAAAATGTTCTTGGTTTATCAATGAATGACAGACAAACAGCACTGGCATAGAAGAGAAAATTTACACATACATATGACAAGGTAGTTTATGATAAACATAAAGTTCCAAATCATGGTTAATAAAACAAATCCAATAGTGTTGTGAGCACATTTGTGTAAACTTTGCAAAAATAAATAAAAACAAACAATTTAAAAGACTGAATCTATACTTCAGGATATATAAAAAATAAGTTATTACTCCTTGCTGCTCTTTATTCTCAAATATCTCAATGAAGGTTGTTCTTTTATTTATTTTTTTAAAGGACAATTGACAACTAAAAATGAGAGACAATTTTTTGTTGAAAAAAAAAAGAGGTTCTTTTCACCTCCTTTTTCTAGGAGCATTTATTATAGAAAGCTTCATACCCCATTTGAATCAAATGTATGATATGTCAAGATCATTGTAATGTTTTGAGCAACTAATAAAAAAAAAAAAAAAGCTTGTACTTTCTCTTCTCTTTTAAAAAACACATGCAAGCTGGGTGCAGTGGTGCATGCTTGTAATTCCAGTGACTGGCTGAGGCACAGGATCACAAATTTGAGACTAGCCTGGGCAATTTAGCCAGACACAGTCTCAAAACAAAAGGTAAAAAGGGGTAGGTAGCTCACTGGTAACAGCACCTCTGGGTTCAATCCCCAGTATGGGGGGCGGGGTGTGCATTCTTTTGGAATCTACATAGGTCTTTTGTTAGCTTGTCTTTTCCAAGAACCTTTGAAGTGTAAACACTAAGAAAAAAAGCTCCTAGTTCCCATTTCTGTGAGTGGGTAGGAGCTTCACCCAGGTACTTGCTCCAAGTTGCAAAACTACTTCTTGTCATAAAAATATAAGCAGTTTGTTTCTTCTCTGAATAAAGCCAATTATCTAACATGAATGCACACTCCAACAATTACCAGTTGAATTTAGGACGGAGCTGTCAAGTCCTTTTACTCAAGGACAAGTGCTTTTTTATTTTGAAAACATGTTTATCGTAAGTTTGATCTGACTGATTATATAAAAATATGGTTTCTTTTCTTTGTAATCTTTTAGTGGATTGTTGATGCTTCCTACAACTTTCTGGATAAATTAATATTTGAAAATAAAGCTTTATTTTGTTTTCTTCTCTCTATTTTTATGGGGGGGGGGGGAGTCCAGATTGAGAGATGGCTTTGCTTTTAATTATATTTACCCAACATTGCTAATATTAATCATGCGGAAAATAGCCCTGTTTTTATATTGGTTCTTTTGCTTGGGATGGAATTCTGACTGAGTCCTCATGTGTGGGATCCACTGGGGGGTGGAAGTGGGGCAGGCTGATTTGCTTTGGGGTCAATAGGTAGGGAACATCTCTCAGCTGGAATTAACACCAAGCAGGTTGATTCTAGAATTTCTTGAAGGCATTTTTAATTGAATTAAAATGGTGTCACTAATGGTGATTTTGGGGTATGGTCTCATGCCTTGGATTGGTAGTGAAATCTGTAAGAAAAATACTTAAAGGTTGAGAATTCCACCTTCCCAGAGATCTGGATTCAGCAGTGAGCACTTGAGACAGTTTGCCCTACCAGTTCACTTCCTCTCCTCTCAGCAGAATTCAGACAGTGTGGTTAAAGATTGGATTCCTCTAACCTTATGCCTAGCAATTCTGATGAAATGTCTGGATTCTGCAGACTTTGATCCAAAGACTGAATGGTTTGAACCCAAGGGAACAACCTGTGAGTAGTTATTAAATACCAATCTGAATCCAGACCTGAGATTGGAACTGAAAGAACACAAATAACTGTAAGGGAGTCATTGTTTTTTTCTCTTTGATCTAGTTAGTAATTCACCTAGAGGGGAGTGGGAGGGGGCAGATCTGAAAGAAGAAAGAATAGTTAAGAAAACTGATGTGATAGTCCTAATGTGAGATGAATTGTAAGGGAGTCAATGATAATGGACACAGAAAGAGATGGAGAGACAAAATTAAACTGAAGAATGACTCTCAAGAATGTGTTTATAGTTTCTGTAAAGAATAAATTGAAATGCGATGTTAATGATCAATGATGAGACAAGACAGTATAGTACATAAAACTGAATGTCGGTAGTCTCAGCTACTTAGAAGTCTGAAAGCACAAGGATTCCTGTGGCCCAGGAATTTCAGCACAGGCTGGACAAAATAGTGAGAATCTATCTCTTGAGATAATCAAGAATATGAGACCCGAATTCAAGTCCCAGATCTACTAGATTCAAAAGTTCCATGATTCATTTCAGTTTTAGTTTTCTTACGTGTAAAATTCAACTAATTGCACTTCAAAAATTTATTATAAGTTTGTGTTTTACAAACTCCAGGTTATGACTTGTTCATTGTGAAATTAATGAAGAGAAACCAGCATTCCTATAAGAATACTTTGGAACAAAAATAATAGATTATACCATCGAGAGAAAGAAGGGTATTTTTATAATGCGTCGTTTTAGTGATTGTGTGTATGTGCATTTGTGTAAGGAAACACTGAGGTGCAAACTAAAATGTGCTTTTTAAGGACTGTATTTTTTAAAAAGTCTTAGGATGAAAAAATGTATAATACCTGCTTAGTGTTTCATATGATACTTCACCATAGAAAGAGAACAGATTTGTCACAAAAATCTAGGGAGGAGAATTTCAAGGATGAGCTGATTAATGGTGTGAAAGATAGCAGAGACCAAAGAAGATAAAATCTGAGGGATGATTATTGATTTTATGAATAATCAACCTGTGGAAAAATCAAAGGTGATCGATCTACAAAGTAGGGACTTAGTGTGCAAATATTTACTGTTAAAACATATACAGTAATATTGCTTTATAATGCATATCAAAAAGCTAGTCATGGAAAGAAATACACAGGATGATTTCTAAACAGAAATTACAATAAACAATGTTAAATAATTCTAGTCCTTTGAATTTGCTTTATAGAAGGTAAACTATTTATATTTAAATTTGATTGTTCTTGAAAATTTTTTTTTTCCAATTTTAAGAAAAGCAGCTTTAGGATTCATTATATACACTACTTGAAACACATGAAATTTTTATGATTTTTTTTTTTTTTTTTTTTTTTTTTTACTGTCAGGAAAGAATCCTATGGTGGAATTCCCAGCAGGGCCTGTGAACATAGAGATAAGATTTATGGCTTCTCCAGCTGGTGTCTACAGATTGCAAACAGTAGTGTCTTCCAGTCTGTGGTGCAAAAAGAAAAATACTCTTCTCTAGTGTAGATTGCATTCCACCCACTTTTTCACAGAACACCAGACTTTAGTGAAATTCTGAGGAGTGTTCAAATAACTGTTCCCAAGTGCTTGGAGTGAAAGCTGGGAGATTGGGGCAGGTTGACAGAGAGGGAATCAAATATCTCACTACTTTTTACCCCCTTAGAGGGAAGTCCTTACTTCCTGGGCCTCACTACAAGGGTCTCAGAACACTTTCCTTGTTCTCCAAGTTCTCAAATCTCTTCTCTGTACCTTTCAATCTATAGCTCTTTTTTACTACCACTCACCCTCATATCTCAATCAGTCCAGGCTATTCCAATAAACTACTGTATACTGTGGCTTATATAAACAACAGATTTTTTTTTTCCCCTCATAGTTCTGGAGGCTAAAGTCTGAAGTCAGATTGCCAGCATGGTCCTATTCTGATGTGGGCCCTCTTCTGGGTTGCAAATAGCTGACTTCTCTTTATCTCCTCACATGGTCAAAAGTGATAGCTAGCTTTTTAGTTTCTTCTGATAGGGATCCTTATCCCCTCGATGAAAGCATTAGTCTTATGATTTAAGTAACTTTCTGGCATCTCTACTTTCAAATATCATCACATTGGCGTTAAGATTTCAACATATGGGATGGGGATGTGGCTCAAGCAGTAGCGCTCGCCTGGCATGCATGCGGCTTGGGTTCAATTCTCAGCACCACATACGAACAAAGATGTTGTGTCTGCTGATAACTAAAAAATAAATATTCTCTCTCTCTCTCTCTCTCTCTCTCTCTTAAAAAAAAAAAACAGATTTCAACATATGAGGGTCTGGGGCTGTAGCTCAGTGGCAAGAGTACTTGCCTAGCATGTGGAGGCACTGGGTTCGATCCTTAGCACCACATAAAAATAAATAAAATAAAGGCATACTGTCCATCTATCACTAGAGAGAGAGAAAAAAGGAAATATTTCAACATATAAATTTTGTGGAACACAAACATTACATTCTTCATATCATCACTTTCCTTTTTCCTAATTTTCTCTAGAATCAGTCACCCTTTCCTCCTTCTTATTTAGTGTTTTGCAAATCATCATTGTTAGAGGTTAAATTCCCAAGGCTGTTTCCTTTTATATAGCTACTTTGGTTCTGCAGAAAAGTAGTCATGACTCTTTAACCATAAAGCACAACTATACATTGGAATTACCTGGGGGATTTTCCACATTATCCATATCTAAATTCCCATCTCAATTAAATTAGAGCCTCTGATCATGAGTTCTAAACAACATTTGTTTGTCTGGTCACTTTATTTTAAGGTGTTTAACTGATTCCACTATGGAACAAGTACTGTCTTAAACAGTACTTTCTCTATCTTTTAATTTGTACATAAGTCACCTGAAGATAATATGAAAAGGCAGATTCTGATTTATCAGGTCTTCAGTGAGACCTGAGATTGTTCACCTCTAACAGACACCTGAAAGATGTGGATAGTGTTGGTCTAGGAATTGCATCTAGATACACAATCTTCCAATGGTTCCTACTGGAACAAGAGCCTCCTTCCCACAATAATGGTCCAAGCGGAAGACACACAGAATTCCTTGCGCCCAAAAAAGATGAACTTGTGCTGAAAACTCTTTTGGAATAGCACTTTTTCTACAATAACTTCCATTTTATGTAGAAAGAAATGGGGCAAAATGAAGGTTATTTTATTTTCCTTCCATTCAATTTATAGATCACGACAGCAAGAGTAAAAATTTTCAGCTACTCTAAGTGTAAAAATTCGTGAGACTTTGCTAAGTAAATATCCCACTACTCAAAGAGACTGATCATTTAAATAGTCTGGATGAGGCTTTTTTTTTTTTTTTCTTCTTTTATTTATTTATTTATTTAGGTTCATTCAGTAATTGGATAAGATCATAGGATACGTATTTTCTTTTTTTGGAAAATTTCAAAATGTTATAAATGATATGAAAGAGCTTAAGGGCAATATGGCTTTGAAGGTAGTTATGAATTCAAATTCAGACTTAATCTTTCTGCATAACCTAATGCAAATTATTGAGCTGCTCTCAAACCCAAGTTGTCTTTATTCCAAAACCAAAGTTGTTCTACATTTCTAACAGCATTATTGTGAACATGAAGAGAGACTGTAAGTAAAGATTCAAATCTTCTAAAACTTCTTTGGTTTTCCTTTTACATTTCCGCAGTGTGGGAATCCTAAACAGATGGCCATTTAGACCACATGTAACAATTGTCAGCATGTCTATTACACTTTTAAATGTCTTTTTTTTTTTTAGCTTTGTGATATCAGTTGATTATTTCCCTAAAGTCCTTGACCCTCTGAACCACCCGGCTAGTTTAGTTCTGGATTTATCTGATACTTATTTAAGAAGATACAGTTCTGTTCTGCAATATGTTAGTCCCTACATTCACAGAGTTTGTGGTCTAGAAGAGAAGGAAAAACAATAAACACAACATGGGAACAGAGATTAGGAAGATAGAATCTAAGCCAGGGATCTAGGAATAAGATATTGGAGAAAAGAACATTTAGCAGAGATCTAAAGAGAAAATGGAATAGGTATAGCACAGGAGAAATTCAATCAATATTAGTTGAAATTCTTTGAGATAAATTCCACAAAGTCATTGCCTGTGCCTGAGTTTGAAATTTTAGGAACATAGCCAGCCTTTAATACTAATAATTCTAATAGTATTAGAAAATTGGCCCTTATTTTTCTACTTTTTGAAAATTATAAAGGTACATAGTATAAGGAAGCTCAGTATTACATAATGAAAACATACAGACTCTCCCTTTTCTCTCCAATCTCACTCCCCAGAAGTAATTATAAGCATTATTAATTTTATCTCTCATACAGGTCATCTTGATTAACAAAATGTTTATAACTGTTTCTTGAGCTACCAAAGTTTTACTGCCCACAGTTTTAGTTACCTGTGGTCCACCAAGTTCTAAAAATATTGGATGGAAAATATGAAAAATAAAAAGACTCTGTTATAAATAACATTATTATAACATGTCATTATGGTCTTTCAGTTTTATTATTAATAATTATTAAACTCTTATTACTGTGCCTTATTTATAAATTAAACTTTATCATAGCTATGTATATATAGGAAAAAGTTCATATAGGGTTTGGTACTTTGTTATTTCAGGCATCCACTAGGATTCTTGGAACATGCCCTGTACACAAAAACGGACTGCTGTATTAGCACATCTATAATCCTGTCATTTTTTTTCTTCTTAACTCCCCTCTCCAGAATTTTGTCAGAAATGTATATTGATTGTCTATTCTGAGGAAAGAAAAGAATTATACTTTTCCTTAACTAAAATTCATTTTCTGTTATTTGTCTCCATGTTAGTTGTGAAAATTGAAAGCCAATAAATATAATCAAATGTTGTTTGTTGTAGAACTAAGTAATATGCAGAAAATAGAGAAAGCAATGTAATAAATGAAATTCTATGTCATTAAGCTTCTGCCAGTAGAATAATAATGTTGTAGCTGCTAGAATCACATGGAATCCCTTACATCTTGTCAATTCTTGATAATCATAGATTGATTCATTTGTTTACTTATTTTTAGTGAATGCTTCACCCTATCACTTAGCTTTCTATCTTCTTAATATTACTAAAGATATGGAATCTCTCTTATACATGACAGTGTTTTCTACAGTGCATTGTCTTTCTACTCCAGTGAGGCCTGGTCTTCTCTACTGCAAACTTAGCAGTATTCTTGGATCCCATATCTTCTTTGAGGTTTTCCCCCTATGATTTTACAGTACATATTTTGCAATTTTTCTAAAGAGTGTGAAGGAAGTGAAATTGCTGTTATCTTTACATTAAACTGCTTTTACTTTTCCTAACACTTTAAAATTTTAGTAGAGACCAAGTTCCTTCCTTCACATATGATGCTCATTGATTGCATAGGGCAACATGGCAGCATCCTTATTCCAGGCAGTACAGGAAGGGGTGAAAAAGCGAGAGTAAAGAGCACTCCAAAGCTACTCTGAGATGCTTCCTGTTACATTTTCACTGACTAGAACTTACTTTCTTTGCCGCACTCAGCTTCATGATATGCAGGAAATAGAGATTGTTTTTTTTTCTGCACAGTATCTGCCTGGTTTAGTATTCTATTACTTTGAAAGAAAAGAAGAATGCATCTTGGCCCACAATCAACAATCTCCACTATAGCCTTAATTAATGAATCAACAATAAAATACCCACATAACTTCCATTTCAGTATGGTAAGTTCTAAATAATTCTTCTAAATATATAAATTGAGAAGAAGACCCTAAGGTATCTGATTGATTGACCAGTTAGTTGTATAGAACTATTGGCTAGAAGTCAGATGAATATTAGATGACATTTCTCAGAAGTAATTGTTTTCATTTTAGAGTTATTTGCTTTGAGTCATTCTTGGGCAATAATTAGGAAGCAGAATCAATTTCGTGGGGTGCACAAAGTTAATGTCTAACAAAGGCATTATGTCTTTAATATGAAGAGAAATATTCATATTTTTCTTAGTAGATAAGAAGAGTAAGTACATAAAGAGTAGTTTGAGTCCTCTTGATACAGTGATTTTGTCATTTGTCAAATGGTGCAAATATCTATTTCTTTTCTTTTTTGGTTTGTTTCTCTTATTTTGCAGTAAATACTTTTAGCATCCAGGGAATAAAACTATGTATTTATGTATATTTAATAAGAAAATAAATATTAAATTTCATATCTCAAGAAAATTAGTGATGGGGTTTTAAAATTTTTTTTAAAAAAAATAGTTGTAGATAAACACACACAATATCTTTATTTTATTTATTTTTATGTAGTGCTGATGATCTAACCCAGGGCCTCACACATGCTAAGCAAGTGCTCTACTACTGAGCCACAACCCCAGCCCAATGATGAGTTTTTAACTGATATGAAATATATGTCAACATTTAGCATCCAATATGGGGCAGTAGTGATATCACTGAAAATTGAAAGATGCACACCTCCTGAAAGAGTATCAGTACATACTTTTAAGTTAGTAGTTAATTAGACCAGCATCATAAACCTAGTGGTGGGCTGCTGGTATGTCAAAAATTAACAGCATGGCTTTGGTACCTGGTGGTGAGAAGACATTGAAGAAATAGTAGGGAAAACTTGAAGGAAAGTAAGAAAAATATATGATACTAAGGAGAAACCTCTTGTTATGCAATGATCTATATTTTTACAACACTGTCATCTGTTGTAGGTTAAAAGACAGGAAATATGCCCATTAAAGTGAAGGATCTTGCTATGGTGATTTCAGGCAAAATTCACATTTATGCTAGGGAAGTGCTGTATCAGTGAGCTACATCCCCAGCACCCATCTCTAACTGCTTATAAAAAAGTATAAGTATAATCCAGGAAATAAACTAAATAATAAGCTATTAGATACATAAATGGTCTAGGGCAAGATTTCCTCTAGTCAACAAAAGTTTCTCTAAGTAAAACATTATTCCGTCAGGCTAAAAATAAAGTCAGCCATTGTAAAACAATGTATTAAGTTCTCAAAAAAATATAAAACATTACTTTATTGACTCTTCAAGTCAATAAAGGCCTTTATTAGTGTCTCAAGAATTTGCCTTTGTGATCTTGATTGTTAAACCATAGAACTCACGAGAAAGGATCCAAGGTAGGTTGAGCTCAGGAGCTATGGCCTATGGAATATGTTATAATTTGATAATGGAATATCATATGGAATATGTTATAATTTGATACACAAGATCTTTAAAATTTTAAAGAAATTATGATCCTGGTGCAGGAATATCATTAACTGTTCAAAATGAGAAGTGGTTTCTATACACCCAATTTCCTGAAGAAATAGGCTGGGAAAACTGCTTAATTGCAACTACAGACCATTTCTGATAGGGATAGAAGAAAGACTCAAGAAGGAAAAAAAAAAAAAAAACAGATGGCAAAGCTAAGAGGCTTGAAGAATCTTTTCCAGGGAATGCAATCACACTTTTCCATAACAATGGACAGCACTTACAAGCTAGGTTTCAGAATTGTTACAGACTACATTTTTCTATATGACTTCCTTTTCTCTTACTGAATGGAGTGTGTCTTCTGACAGTCCTTTGGCTGTCTACCCATTTTGTGTTGAATGCATAGGGGAACAGATGTCTCTTTTTTAGCTGAAGTTCTCATAATGAGAAAACTGACACCTGCTCTGCCTCATCTCCAGCACTTGGACTAGATTTAGTTGAAGAGACCCTGAGCCTAAAGTATGAGTAGGTCCCATAATCTCTTTTTAATCTAGGGGGATTGAGGAGGGAGAAGGTATGTTTTCAGGGGAAGACATAAATAATTTGTGATCAAAAGTGGATTGAGGTAGATTAGAATGGCTGCTAGTTCTTTGATACTCTTCCGTTGGGAATATGAGTGAATTCTTCCCTTGTCCTGGCAGAATTTGAGACCAACAGAGTACAGCGGAAATAATGCTATATTACTTTCTGGCTTCATGCTTTACAAACCTGTTAGGTACTTTCTGTCTCTTTGAATCAGGAAGCCCTGAGTTGAAGCCCTGAGTCCACCTCGTAAATCATCAAACTTAAACCTACAGAAAGAGGGAGAGAGAGAGAGGGGAAGGCAAGGAGGAAGGGAGGAAAAGATTAAGAAAAGGAGGGGAGAAAATGAGAAAGACAGGGAAAGCTGCAGACAGACCGACCAACATCTGGTGTCTTGATCTATTTGGTCTGTCATAACAACATACCACAGATTGGTGGTTTAAACAACAGAACTTCATTTCTCATAGGTGTGAAGGTGGGAAAACCAAGATCGTGGGCTAGCCTTCAATTTCTAATGATCTCTTCCTTCCTGGCTGGCAAATGGTTGTCTTCTGTGCCCTCACAAAGAAAGAGTTAGAGTTGGGGGTGAGAAGAGTGGCAAGGAGGGGGTGGGGAGGGAAACTTCCTGGCTTCTTCTTATAAGAGCATTAACTCTCTCAAGATGATACTACTCCCAACATGATCCCATTTAAAATGAATTGTGACTCAGAGGCCCAATCTCACAACAATATCACATTTGGGATTAGGTCTTTAAAAAATGAATTAGGAGAAGACAGGATCAATCCATAGCACCTGGCTCCCAGATAGCATGGAGCGCACTCAAGCTGTCCCTGCTGTGTTTTGCATTTAACTCCTGATCCAGGAAATTAGGAAATGAAAACTAAGGCAAACCAAAACAAACAAGCAAACAAAACCAAGTTGGTTGTTTTAAGCCACTAGGCACTGAGTTTTGGCATTATTTATTACTCAGTAATATATAATTAAGCCCAAAATAAAAGATGTAGAAGGGTATTTGCATATCACTCTGTGAAGCATCCTTTTCCATTTAGATCAAATGAGTATTCCAAATTAGCTTAATTAAATTTCAATTCCAAATTTTCCTGAGTGTGTATTAAAAGTGAAGCTCTAGCTGTTTGAACATGGGCTCCAATTTCAGAAGC
The DNA here is from genome assembly GCF_964194105.1 of Spermophilus citellus. Taxonomy (NCBI): domain Eukaryota; kingdom Metazoa; phylum Chordata; class Mammalia; order Rodentia; family Sciuridae; genus Spermophilus; species Spermophilus citellus. Next base: position 179,143,869 of record NC_138183.1, read on the forward strand.
AGAATTCACAGTTTTATGTCAGTGTCATCAAATGCTTCAAATGGATAATCATTAAGGTAATGCAATCAATGATTTAAAAATTTGACAAAGATTGTCAGAAATTTAATGAAAAAATAAGTGAAAATTAAAACCATTATGTGGCGATTTTTTTTTTCAGGACATGGAAAATAGCTCTTATCAGATTAATTGGCTTACAGATGAAAGTTATAAACTCTGGACAAAAAATAACCCACTAAAAGAAACTTCAATTACATGAAGGCTATGGAGAGCAAACAAATGCAGGCAGAGTTTGGAAGGTGTTCAGCACACAGATGAAAGGAACTGCAAATGATGAGTTTCTCCATGTTTATGGTTTTTAGCTGAGGGCAGGCTCCAGTCTATGCCAAGTGACATAGTAGATTTGTAAATAAAACCATCAGAGGGTCTGGAGGAACAGAACAAAAGCATGTCAGAAGTTGCTCCAACCATGTTCTGGTGTAGAATTGAATAAGGAAAACAAACAAACCAACAGATATTCTCAAATAGAACCTTACAGAAGAAGAAGATCAAGTAGTGATCTGGGGATTGAAAACTGGCATGTCACTGGCTTTCCTATGTGATGTGTGCTTGGTTGCCCAAAGTAGTGTCAGGATTCTGGACAAAATGAAAGTGTGAGTTTAGCAGAGAACATCACAGAATTGTACAAACTCAAATCCAGAACTGAACAACTGACCTTAGAACCTAAGAATCAGTATGAGTGACAGGTTTTTAAAATTTTGACAGCAGATAAATATCAGATAACATGATTGGATCTAACAATGAGATGTTTGGCTTTGGAGGGGCAGAGTGTCTACGCATTGTTCTTTCTGAAAACTTGCAATTCAAAATTAAATTATTTTATGATGAACTGGAGAAAAACAAACGAAATGTGTTAATTTTCAGTACAATTCTTTGCACAGAATATACTTAAGGGTATTTACAAGCATTGGAAAATAACTATAGAAGAGATATTTTCTCCTGTAGGATATCAATATGATTTTAAAATTAAAACACCTTGTTACATATTTTATGACTGATATGAAAAAAATCAAACAATATATTTAATAGGTCATAGTGTTTGCATAACATCATTTTTGAGCATTATAAAAATAAAGCAATTTCCAGTTTTGACTAAGGACATTGGCTGACATTTTACTTCTAACATGTTACATTCTGTCTTTATAGTTTTAAACAATGGCAAAAATTCAAAATATGAAGAGCCAAGCTGCTCTTGTTGGCTCTGGAAATGCCTTGCTTTTGGGGGGTTTTAGTCAAATATTTGATGCCAGTATAGTTTGTTAATTTCAGAAGTGTGCATAATCCCATTTCTGCAATTCAGATGTACAACTCTAGGTTCTGCAAGTACTATGTCATTGTTTTTAAAATAAAGAGTCATAGAACATACACTTCTCATTGAAAATGATTGGGGCTGGGGATATAGCTCAGTGGTAGAGTGCTTGCCTAGCATGCTTGAGGCCCTAGATTCAAGGCTCTGAGTTTGACTCCCCTTCCCTCAAAAACAAAATAAAAAATATTATGGTATGGAAGGAAGAATGAAAATTTAGATCAGTCAATCTGGATTTGAATTTTGGCTTCATAACCTTTTTTTTTCTCCCCCCCACCCCATAACCTTTTGATTATGAGCAATTGACTCAACCTCTTCCAATCTTTGAGTAAAAAAAATGGGGATTATAATATGCACTCTACACTAGCTATAGTACCTTGCTAATTATAAACATTACTATAATCATAATCATCATAACAAAGAGTAAGAATAAAGGAAAGAGTGGTAATTGTACCAAGAGCAGCAGTTCTAGTGGCACTGTTAGTAATGCTAAGAGTATTTATCAGGACATTTATTGAGTCACTCCTGATGCTCAAGATACTATTTGAAGAATTAGAATGTCTAAATTAATTTAATCCTTGCAGTAACCCTATAAGACCAGGTCTTTAGGTAACTGAAATGGGACTGGGAAAAAGAAGCAAAGGGATCACATATTATTATGGAACTGTAGAGATAAAGAGGGACTTCTGCAGGCATTGGTCTTCACTGAATGAGTGATAGGGATCTGCCGACATTGACTAAGCAGGAGCATTATATGATAGGAAAGATTACCTGCTGATGGCTTAACAGCAGGGTTTAGTAAAGTCTCCCTGATGAGAGAAAGTGCAGACCTGAATTCAGCAGATACTGTGGAGCTTTCCTTTTCAATCAGTGCTTGCATCTTTGGAAATTTATCTTCTTCCATTGCTGAAATAAATACTCTCTTGTTTTCTATGTTTTCTACTGACTTTCAAAAGTGTGTTAGGAGAAAAAATAATAATCTGTATTATGTTATAACTTTGTGAGGCTATAATTAATTTTTTATATTGCTATCTGCCTTCTAAAAATTTTTGTCTATAATTAACTTTTAATCTGCTTAAATATTATACTATTTAGTTCAGAGTTTACTTAAAGTCCATCTTATTTATCTCTTGAGTGTCTGTAACTATTAGCACAGTGACTACTCTTAAAGGATGAGAGACAGAGAAAGAAAGTGTGGGGTAGGGAGACAAAGCCAAAAGCAGAAAGGAAAGGAGACAAGGGGCTGATGATGATGATAAATTTTATTATCAACCTGATTAAGATCTCTGATTAAGCATCTGGTGGTTCTGTTCCTTTCTGAAGGAGGTAGAGAAGACTCTTACGTGCCTTTAGAGAGTCAGCTAAAGTTGTTTCTTGGACAATTATTTGGCCTTTATTTTCACTGAAAAATTAGTGAGGGTGCTCTGGGGACTCTATAATGTGTCTCTTGACTGGAATATTAATGTGAAAGACATCTTAAGAGCAAATAGTGAAATAATTAAAACCTCAAATGGAGTAAGATAATTAGATATAATTCAATTTAAGAATACTAAGTGTGATCATAATTCTCTCTGTAACAGTTTTGTTCTAAAAAAAAAGAATAGCTGAAAGAGTAGAAGACTATCATTTCTTTGTGTGTGTGTGTGTGTGTGTGTGTGTGTGTATGTGTGTGTGTATGTGTGTGTGTATGTGTGTGTGTGTGTGTGTGTGTGTGTGTGTGGTGCTGGAGATTAGAACCCAGGGCCTTATGCACGCAAAGCAAACACTCTACCAATTGGGCTATATTCCTAGCCTGAAAACATTAACATTTCTTAGCTTAGGTAGGCTGAGATTGAATGACTTCTTTATCCTTACAATATGATTATATTACTTTCATAAAGAAAAAAGTATAGCAATGGGATTTTTTAAATGTTCTAAGACTGTGAGGATAGCCGAAACTTTTGTAAATAAGCTCTATTTTAAGTCACTGTTCAGCTTTATGATATTGAATTCTAAAGTGGAAACATTAAAATTGGGATCTTAAAGAATTCTCAGAATCAATAGCCATCCTGAATGTAGTCATAGTGTAGATAGCCTTATGTGCAAACCATAGGAACTGAACAGTAAAACCAAAAGTGTAAAAGCTACGGTGTGAAGAAATCCAGTGGGACAGTCAGACTTGTCAAAGAACCAGTTTGCAAAGTTCACCTAGCTCTCAGGTTGGCTCCAGAAGTACTCCAAGTTAGCCCAATCCAATGAATGAGAATACTCAAAAGAGCTGATTCTGGTAGAGTTCAGACTATTCTAAGATGATTCCTTTTCTAGCAGGATTCCAAAGTATTGCATCCAGCCACAGAGATAAGACTCTGGCAAGGGCTCTACAGAAAATCCTGAATCCAGATTAGTGGGATGGCATCTAGGACAATCCAAGATCCTGTGGGGGAAATTTGACTGTTATAAGAATGAGCCACATTGACTATCATGTGTGTGGTGGTGACCTGATGGGTGACTGTTAAAGAGGAGGGGAGGTGGAGGATAGGAATTTAAAAGAAAGGTCAAGACTTGAGTGTGCCAATCCAGGTAGGAAAGAAAAATATCGTGACTCAGCAAAGTCTGCCAAGGCGTTTAAGGTTCATCACTGGCATACCAGATATTAAGTCCAGATCCAACAGGTCCTTATTTAAATAGCACTAAGAGTCAAGCTAGGAATCTGTGTAAACCACTTGCTTCAGATATTAATAAAAGTTAGATCACAAACGTCAGTTATGACCCATTAAATCCAACATCAAAGCAGTAGGAAACACTAAGACAGAAAAACACAGCCTATGCTATGCCTACATCAAAGCCAATCTAAAGAATAGCTAAGAAAGGAGTCTTCCTGTCTACTTTAATCACAGAGTAGTGTCATGGTGATTGAGCATGGCCAATGCCTTGCTGGAGAATGAGGTACAAGATACAAGCAGAAAACTGAGACATAAACAGAGTCAAATTTTTCCTTCTTTGCAAGAAAGATACTGTTCTATTCCACCTTCCAACATAGACAGGCATTTAAACACAAGATATAACCTGAGGCAATATTACCATGGTAAAGGCTGATGGTGACTATGTTAGACTGAATGTGGATGGTGGTGAGGAGAGTCAGCCTAAGATAGATCCAAAAGGAAGGAGCCAGGATAATAAACACAAAATCAATAGCCTTTAGAGCAAACAGTAGGCAGGGGCCTGTGCAGCAAAGTGGTTCATTAATTTACCAGCAGATGGCCATAACTGGTGTCTTGTGTTCAGAGAAGGAGCTCTAGTTCCTGGGAGACAAATTAGGAAAGAGAATTCATACTAGTTATTATTTATAATAAAGAACACTCAAATTTTAACAGATTAAGTACTTTGTCACTCACAATGGGGTTGAAGCAGATCTAGCAGCTTTCTGACCACTGTATCTTCAAGCAGTAGCCCAGGGAACTATGGCCCCAGGAAATTTCTTTTGAGCTTGTAGTTCAAGTAAGATGATCTTGCCTTGTATTGTTTTAGCACAGGGGCTTCCTTCAGTTGTTGTACCTAGCTGGCTGGTACTACCATAGTGTTACAAGATTTCTCTCAAAGCCCTCTGAATCCTTTTTTTTTTTAAATCTTAAATTCTGTGTGTGTGTGTGTATAAATTTATTAATATCCATCTCTGCTATCCCAGAAGCATGAGAGAAAGGACAGAGAAAAGCAGGGCAGGGAGAAGTGTCCCAGGGAAATAATCTCTGATGTCTTTCGCAGGTAGAGGTAGAGGTACCTTGGTCTCCAGATGTTTCTAGATGCACTTCTGGCTGGAATCTGCATGGAGAATACCTGTAATGCCAGATTCGTGGGACCCTAATGGACCTCCAGGAGCTGAATCTGATGCAATCAGACAGGAATCTTTATTGCAAGCTTGAGCCTGGACTCACAACCATTTCCGATGCAGCCGTCCCAGGGAGTGAGTCCCGGTCCTTTGTTCAGTGAGATTTTATAGGTTTTGGGGGATACTCTATGTGCCACAACATCACATAGCAAATCATTTCACACTGCGGGAATGTCAAACAACAACTCTTTACATTGATTAGCACATTAACTGGCGGGAACAAGTTGGGTAGGGGTGATTGGTTAGTACAAGAGGGGGATTTGTTTGAACTGATTGGTTTAATCCGTGAGGGGTGTACGTGTTAAACTACATGGTTTCCCAACATGTTATCAACCACCATAAACTACTGTGGGGTCATCTGGCATCCCAGGTATTTTCCCTGTCTTGTGCTGATTGGTGGTTGCTAGGGGATGCTATAGGTCCTCACTTAGCCTAACTGAGTCAGGGACACTTGGTGCCACAGATCTCTCCTATTATTTGCAGACAAACAACTCATCAGGGTAGCTATCTGCCTAGGAGTGCTCTGTGGGTTTTTCAAAGAACAAGGTCACGCCCTCTTCCTTGGATAGGCTTTGCTCTGAGATAGATGCTGGTTTCTCAAAAATGGAGTCACATCAGTTTCTCAGACCAAGCCAGTTTGCACACCTCACTGTTTGAGTTGTTGCCTGACTAATGCTTATGCCATGATGTCAGGATCCACAGAGCTCTGGGTCCTTTGACTATCCATTGGTTTTGTCTCTGTTTTGGCTTTCCATTTCTCTTGGAGCCATTTTGCTTCTGAATCCAGGATGCCTGCCTTCCTTTTACCAGAGCTACTTTGTTTCTGAATATAGGGCTTGTCTTTTGGGCCAGTCTGCAGAAACATGGCATGCAACAATATAATTGTTGAATACCAGTGGCAATCCTTCTAGTCACTTGCTTCCAGCACTTACTGCTGTTGTGGGAACAGATTGTGGGCCCACCATGTGGCTTCTTCTGACTATATACCTTGGGAGGACTTGCTGTCAAGGATCTGAGTGTGTGGGACACAGGGCCATGCTGGGAGGTGATACTGGTCATGGGGGTCTTCATATGCAGGCAGCAAAGAGGAATGGCATGTAGGCTTGCTATTCTGCCACACTTCTGCCCTGATTGCTTGGCTTCCTCAGGAAGATGATGCTCACAAGGCAAGAAGGTGAAAGTGCAAAGGTCAGGCTTGCTTGCATTCCTCTTTGGATGGAGAGGAAAATTAAAAGAATCTGTGGGGTATGGGCAAGGCCCAGCCTCTGGATGTATGTGCTTCACCAGGAATATGTAGCCAGCCCCCTGGGTTTTGTGGTGCTGGAGTAACAGTTACATAGCCATTACCTTGTTTTTTTTTTTTTTCTCTGCGGCACGTTCTCTGTTTTCTTTTCTTTTTTTTTTTAATTTTAATTTTTATTTATTTATTTTTTTATTGGTTGTTCACAACATTACAAAGCTCTTGACATATCATATTTCATACATTAGATTGAAGTGGGTTATGAACCCCCAATTTTACCCCAAATGCAGATTGCAGAATCACATCGGTTATACATCCACAATTTTACATAATGCCCTATTAGTAATTGTTGTATTCTGCTACCTTTCCTATCCCCTACTATCCCCCCTCCCCTACCCTCCCATCTTCTCTCTCTACCCCATCTACTGTAATTCATTTCTCTCCTTGTTGAAGGTTCTTTCTCTCAGTGAGGCCAGGTATTATATGGGTCATAACCTATGTCAAACATGATTGTTTAATTAAGCAACAAGCAATGTGGCTATGGACCGTGCCTGGTAGGTTGTCCAATTTAACATATGGTTCTTACCCGTCATGGGAGAACTGACCTTTAGGCGTCAGCTTCCTGTCTTAGGTTGAATCCATTGTAATCAGATCAACCCGTCACTGACTACCGGTCCAGCATTCAGCCATGCTTGTGGATAGGCCTATGCACCAGTGGGGGGGGTGAAGTTCTTGCCTCACCTCTGTTGGCCCCCAAATTTTGCCTTGGTGCCAGTGGGGGGGTGAGGTTCTTTGCCTCACCTCTGTTGGCCCCCAAATTTTAGACCATCACTAGTAGAAGGGAGGAGGATACAGAAATGCCATGACATTAAGCCAATTGATGGCTCCTTGGAAAAATTGCGTCACTGGTGACACCATCAGCAAAGATATGCCAGTATTACCACAATAAACATGGGGTGAGCTGGCAAGGAAATTGCATCACTGGTGACACCATCAGCAAAGATATGCCAGCAGTACCACAATTCGGTGCACCAGATGATATTTAACAATGTATGCAACTGATATATAGTCCAGGCAAGTTCTGGAAGCAGTTCAAATTGGAGGAGTCTATCAATGTGTCCATTTCCTCCCAAAGTAAATCAAGTCCTTGATAGCATTACTTGTTGAGTTATATTCATTGATGCATCAGTTTATACAGTTTACTGTGATTGCTATCATAGAAGCTGTAGTTTGGTTTTATCTTAGTCTTCACCGGCACTGGGATGGAGATGGGAATTCTGGCAATGATGCTAAAGAGACATTATCCTGAACAGAATTATTAAATATAATAAAAAGGAAAGGTGAAAGTAAACAAACAGATCTGTTAAACTCCTTTAAAAACAATCCTTAACAGCTGTTTACCAAATTTAAATTAGCAAACAAACAGATCTGTTAACCATCTTTAAAAACAATCATTAACAGCTGTTCACCTAATTTAAATTAAACCATATAAATCACGTGAATAAAGAAAAAATTTGGATCCATTTTTTCATGAGCGCTCCTCATATAAGAAATATGGACATACATACATACAGACATACAACACAAAACAGAAGTGTGCACACAACATACAACACATAAGACAATAGTAAATAAAGGCCTTGTAACTATACCTAGGTGAAATCTCCATTGCAATGTTTAAAAACTCCACAGTCAAAAAATAAAACACAGTCAAAAAATAAAACTGATCAGAAAAACATTAACCTAGGTTTGTATGAGCTCAAAAAATAAATAAATAAATAAAATAAAATAAAATAGAACTTTATGGTGTGGGAAAAATGCAATAATAAAATAGATATTGAAAAAAAAAAAAACACCTTGGTTAATCACTGCCGCAGATGTAAGAATAGCCAAGCTGGAGCTCTGGATGTCAGCTGTTATGAATTTGAGTCAAATCATCTTCTTTTTCTGTAGAAATTGTTTTAGTTAATCTCTCTGGAATCCAAATCGGTTGTTGTTCATCCTGTGGGAAAACACAGACAGCACCCCGATTCCATACTATGACTGGATCGGGGCCTTTCCATTGTCCTGTTAGAATATCTTTCCAAAGTACCTTAGGCTTATGTACATTTTTGGGGTACAAGTGTCTTTCCGCAGCACTAAGTCCCGATGAATCTAAATTTAAAAAGTTTAGAGTAAAAAGGGTTATTTTAAGTTTATCTTTGGGGGATATATACCCCTTTCCAATTTCCTCCTTTTGTTTTAATAAGTACATTTTAATAGTTTGATGAGCTCTTTCAACTATGCCTTGTCCTTGTGGATTGTATGGAATTCCTGTTATGTGAGTAATACCAAATGATGAGCAAAATTGTTTAAAAGAGGTGGAAGTATAACCAGGACCGTTGTCCGTTTTTAACTGTTTTGGAACACCCACAGTGGCAAAATTTTGTAAGCAATGAGCTATAACATCTTTAGTTTTTTCTCCGGCATGAAGGGAGCCCATCAAAAATCCGGAAGAGGTATCAACTGTAACATGTAAATATTTTAATTTTCCAAATTCTGGCAAGTGTGTGACGTCCATCTGCCAAATATGGTTAGGTATCAGTCCTCTAGGATTGACTCCAAGATTAACTTGTGGTAAAAATGTTACACAATTTTGACATTGTTTTATTATATGTCTGGCTTGTTCTTTAGTTATTTTAAAACGTTTTTGTAAAGTATTAGCATTGACATGGAACCTTTTATGAAAATTTATAGCTTCTTCTATTGTGGAGAAAATATGTATGTCATGTGTAGATTTATCTGCTAGTTCATTGCCCATACTAAGGGCTCCAGGCAATCCTGTATGTGCCCTGATATGACCTATAAAGAATGGATCTTTTCGGTCCCAGATTAGACTTTGTATAGCAGAAAACAAAGAGAAAACAGTAGAAGAAGGTGAAATCCTACCAGCATCTTCAAGGGATATTATAGCATTAACTACATACTGACTATCAGAAAATAAATTAAATACAGAATCTTTAAACATCATAAAAGCTTGTAATACTGCATTAAGCTCTACCTTTTGAGCTGATTGTTTGGGAACTAAAAATGTAAAAGTTTGATCAGGAGTAACTACTGCTGTTGTACCATTGTTTGACCCATCAGTGAATATATTTGGAGCATTTATGATAGGGGTTTTTCTTGTCATTTTTGGAAAAACTACAGGATGCTTAGACCAAAAAGACAACAAAGGATTAGATGGTAAGTGATTATCAAATGAAACACTAGTTTTACACATGATTATTGCCCAAGTATTTAACTCATTAGCTAACTCATCAATTTGATCCATAGTATATGGAGTGATAATTTTATTGGGAGAAATCCCAAATACTCCCTTAGCTGCTTTTATTCCTTTGAGTATTAATTGTCCTACAGCCTCAGGATATCTAGTAAGAATAGTGTTAGGAGAATAAGATAAATGTATCCACAATAATGGACCTTCCTGCCAAAATACTCCTGTAGGAATATTTTTTGTTGGTAGTACAATAAATAATAAAGGCAAACTTATATCAATTCTATCCAAATGCATATTTTCCATATACGTTTCAATGATTTTTAATGTTTTTCTTGCTTCAGGCGTTAACATGCGGGGTGAATTTGGATCTGATGGACCTTTTAGAATATCAAATAAAGGTCCTAACTCTCCTGTTGGTATGCCTAGATAAGGCCTTATCCAATTTATGTCTCCCAATAACTTTTGAAAGTCATTAAGTGATTTGAGTTGATTTACTCGTATTTGAATTTTTGGTGGACGGACCATGGTTGAGGATAATAGAACTCCTAAATAATTAATTGGAAGATTTAATTGTACTTTATCTATTGCTATCTCTAGATTATAATTTTTCAATAAGTTTGTAAGTGTGGCATAACATTCTAGTAATGTGTTTTTATCTTTATGTGCCAATAACACATCATCCACATAGTGAAATATTTGTAGTTCAGGATTTTGGTTTCTAAGTGGCTGGATTGCTTTATTAACATAAATTTGACACATAGTTGGGCTGTTAGCCATCCCTTGAGGGAGTACTTTCCATTCATATCTCTGATCAGGACCTTCATGATTCAGTGCAGGGATAGTAAATGCAAAATGTGGACTATCCTCGGGATGAATTGGAATTGAAAAGAAACAATCTTTAATATCTATAGCTAAAACATGCCAGGTTTTTGGTAAAGCAGACAATTGAGGAATCCCTGATTGAGCAGGTCCCATAATAACCATCTCATTATTAATGGCTCTTAAATCTTGTAATAATCTCCATTTACCAGATTTCTTTTTAATGACAAAAATGGGAGTATTATGGGGAGATACGGAAGGTTGTATATGTCCTTCCGTTAATTGTTGTCTGACCAAGTCATGGGCTACTTGTATCTTTTCTTTAGTCAGGGGCCACTGAGGAACCCACACTGGTCTTTCTGATTTCCAAGTAATTTTGATTGTCTCAGTGGCCCTTTCTGAAAACCCAATTCGTGTCTATTTATTTCTTGATCTATTTGAATAGGTGCTGTTATACCTTGTTCTTGTTCTCTTAATCTTTTTTCTTTCCTAAAGCCTTGTTTAGCCCTAGTAGTGGGCGCATTAGGATTGATGTTATTTGTTAATGTCAATCCTAATTGATCTAGGACATCTCGTCCCCATAAATTTACGGGAAGATGATCCAATACATAGGGCTGTATAGTTCCTTCACATCCTTCAGGATCCCTCCAATCTAATACCATAGCACTTCTATGGGGATTAGTCGCCACTCCTAGGCCTCGAAGCGTTTGAGTGGCTTGTTGTAATGGCCAATGTTTTGGCCATTCTTGACGAGAGATGACACTAAGGTCAGCTCCTGTGTCCAGCAGCCCATTAAAGTTATGTCCTTGTATATTTAATTTTAGCATTGGGCGAGAATCTAAATTCAAAGACAGCATAGCCCAATCTACACCTGTGGAGCCTAATCCCTTGGAACCTCTTTCTACATTACGACTGGAAAATTTATCATGCAGGCTGGGTATTATTAATAACTGTGCTATTCTATCTCCTGGTGAAATTACTGATATACCTCTTGGAGAACTAGCTATAATTTTTATTTCACCCTCATAATCGGGATCAATTACCCCAGGACTTATCGTAAGTCCTTTTAGTGTAGAAGAACTGCGTCCCAATAATAAGCCTACTGTTCCCTGGGGAAGAGGTCCTTTTACTCCTGTGGGAATGATTTGAATTCTCATCTCTGGAGTTAGTACTGCTCTGGCAGAGGAGCAGATGTCCAGCCTTGTGTTCCCTCTAGTTTGTCTGATGAGGGATTTAATGGATAATGCGTCTTGGGCACTACCTTGATGGTGCTGTTGGGTTCTTCCATTGCCCCATATATTTGTGGTTTTGGGCCCCGGGGCATTGGGCCCTCTAGTCCGTTTTTTGGCAACGGAGCCTGATACCTTTCTCCATGATATCGTGGGTAAACACTTGGTCTTTGTCCGTTTTTTGATAACGGAATACCCTCTATGGTGGTTTGAGAACGGCATTCATTAGCCCAATGTTTCCCTCTATGGCATCGTGGGCAAATACCCGGTATTCTATTCCTTTGATACCCCGCTTTGTTAAACCCTCCTCTTATGGGGCAACTCCTTTTAAAATGTCCTGTTTGATTACAATTATAGCATGTTTTTGGCCTGGCATCTAAAGCCTGTTGTACTGCTGCTAAGACTTGCCCTTGTTCATTAATGTCTCTACATAATTTAATATATGTGTTTAAATCTTCATGTCTCCATGGTCTAATGACCTCTCTGCAGCAACGATTTGCTTGGTCATAAGCCAGTTGTTTTATAAATGGCATTACCTGTTCTGTATTACCAAATATCCTAGAGGCTGACTGAATAAGTCTATCTACAAATTCAGCGTAAGGTTCATTAGTTCCTTGTATTACCTTAGATAATTGACCTTGTAAGTCTCCATGCCCCTGTAAAGTTTTCCATGCCCTAACTGCATCTACAGCAATCTGTGCGTATACGCCAGGGTCATATTCAATTTGCTGTCTTTGACCCTCATAAGGTCCCTTCCCCAAAAGCATTTCTATATTTCTTTGAGGATAACCAGCTTCTGCATTTCGCCTAGCTGTCTCCATGCAAAATTCCTCATTGGTAACTTTCCATAATAAATATTGTCCTCCGTTTAGCACAGATCGACACATGTTAGCCCAATCTGCTGGTGTCATGTCCAAGTTGGTAACAGATTCGACTATGCTTATTGTGAAGGGAGCTTGCGGCCCATAGGTCGTTATAGCCTCCTTTAATTGCTTTATTGTTTTGAAATCTAAAGCACGGTGAATTCGTTGCCTTCCTGCCTGCTCAAGTACAGGGCATGCTAATCTTTGGGGTCCTGCCTCAGAATTCCGTCCATCAACTACGGGAGTTGAGGGCCGCTCAGCGGTAGATGGAGCTGTTGGTTGAATTATGCCCTCTGGTGATAGAACGGAGTTAGTAGCAACCTCCTGTTGTAATTCTCCACCTGATGGCTGCTTTTCCTCTAAGCTTGGTTTCTTTAAATTTTCCTCTGTCTGACTAGCTTGAGAGACCTTCTCTTTTGCTTGACCTAGCGTTTTTTCTACCATAGTCTGGACCTCTAACAATTTACTTAGCAGTTTTTCGGTTTGTTTTTTACTGGATTCTAATCTACTATAAAGGTAACGTAACCCAATAAGATAGGATAAAACAAAGCCAAAACAGAATGAAACAAAAACGGAACAGACAATGGTTGTATCAATTTTCTCTTTCTCAGGGCCGAATAACTTCAAACCTTGAGCCAACCATTTTTCCCAGTTCGCCTGAGAAAATTCTAGGGCTAGGGAGCTTGAAATAAAAACAAAATAAATCAAAACAAGAACACATTGTTTTTCTAAATGTTCACCCATTCTGTCGCTTTCCCTCAGGGGCGAGCAGTTTTATTCACCTCTAAGTTTCAGGCGTCCCCGTACGGGCCACCAAATGCCGCAGTCTTGGCTGGGCACAGAATCACGAGCCAGTCAAGCAGGAACAAAACTTTATTTTGAAAAAGCCGCCGCAGGCAAGCCAAACCCGGTCCTCCCATGCGGGCGTCTGCCGGAACTGTGCGCCTCCCGGAGCCAGGGTCCTGGACCTTCCCCGGAATTTCCTCCTACTATCTTTCCCCAACCAATGGGAACTCTCCAGCAGTCCGGTAACTTGAGTCCTGTAGCAAGCCAAGGTGAACAGCAGGAGCCCAATTTGCATATGAATGTAAATCTTAGCATAATAATACCTCAGTGGCTAGTTGGCGTCACTTTACAACCAAAGGTGCCATTTATATTTTGTTTGTGGCTCCTAGCAGTTATTATTGCAGGGTCTAAGTGTTTGGGGAGTGGCTCACTTGAATGACTTGGTAAATATTTCTCACCATGACTCAGCCATAGGTTCCCCAAGATTTGGTCTACTGTGGGCCTTTGTGTGGAGTCCACAGTCAATATTTGATTGATAAGGCTTCATACTTTGTTGAGAACATGAAAGGGAAAGTGGCACCTTGCATGCACGACTTTCTCCTTCAACTGTCCCCTTAAATACAAGGCAATCTGTGACCATAAAATATAGAATAATACCCAGGTTCCAGATGTCCACTGGAGTGGGGAGCCTTCATATTCCCTCCATTGGAAGATTTCTGGGGCATTGAATGGGAGAATACCCCAGAACCTATCCAGTATCTACCCAGCCATGAACTTGGTACTCAGGTCAAAGTGAATTTGTTTGCTACTTCTTCTTGCACCTACCTAGATATTGTCCACTTGTATGCTCCATCATGAGGTAGATGTTTCAGTGGTTTTAATAACTTAAAAGAAATGGATCACATTTGGGTCCATGGTCTTTATCATATCCAATTCAGACATGATAGGTAGTTCTACTCTACTTTTGGCAGGACTTTCACAGTCACCTCTGTCTTGGTGAGGAGATGGTGGAAGGCCATCTGAGGAAGACCCCATCCTGCCTGATAACCTTAGGACCTTATAATAGTCTATGAGGGTAGTGTTATACAGGAGCCACCCATCTGCTACACTTCACTTGCTGACTATTTTCACTATATATCCTAAGCAGCAGCAATGCTAGCAAAACAAAACAAACAAACAAAAACAATACAACCCCAAAGAGATATTAAAAGATCAAAACTACAACTACCAAACCACCAAATAAGCTAGCTATAAGCCCAACAGGTCACCATCAAGAGCTCTCTGAATTTATGAACAAAAATCCAGCTGCAACCAGGCTCTTGTATAGCTTGTGTTTGAAATTCCTTTAAAATGGCTCCTTGTGTGACCAGAGCAAGAAATAGTCCAGTCACTCCTTTGCATAAACCACAGTGATAATCTCACTTTTTGGCTTCCAAGACTTTTTCCACTTCCATAGTAAGAATTAAGAAAGGACTCAAAAATTTTTTTTTGCTTCAGTGAGTTATGTAGACTGATACTTACTTGTTTAGAAATTAAAATAGTAGGCTATATCAAAAGTCTTTTCATTTGAAGTCTGAAAATGTATTATGACTTTTGGCTTTTAAAGACATCATCAAATCTATATCCAAAGTATTTAATCCTCTCTCTCTTTTTAAACTAAGAATAATTGGCGTGAAGAGGATGGTGGCCCTTCACTCACATTGTGATACTATAACAAAGTACTCTTTTCCTTAAGACACTGTAAAGCATGATATTAACACCTGTGTGGTTGAAAGAGGAAATCATAATTTCCCCATAAGGTCCTCATCAGACTTTTCATTAGAAACCTGGAACACAAAAGGCAATATACTCAGGGTGATATAGGACAAAATGTGTAAGCTAAAAGTCCTATAATCAGCAAAAGTGTCCTTCCCATAAGGGGCAGAAATGGAGGCATTTTCAGATATCCCAGTCCCTTCATATAGCTGTTACAAAGTACCTTACACTGGGTAATTTATTAACAACAGAAATTGACTTCTTGATGTTCTGGCGACTACACATTTTGCTGTGTCCTCCAAGGATGAAAGGGGCAGAAGGATTGAACTCATTCCCTCAAGCTTCTTTCTTTTTCTTTCTTTCTTCTTTTCTTTTTATGTGCTGATGATTGAACCCATGACCTCATGCATGTCCCTCGCTGAGGACCATCCTAAGCCTTTATTATTTTGAGACAGTGTCTCATTAAGTTGCTCAGTCTGGGCTTGAACATATGATCCTCCTTTTTCAGTGTCCTGAGTAGATAGGATTTTAGCCTGTTATGGTTTGGATATGAAGTGTCTCCCAAAAGCTCTTATGTCAATGCAGGAATATTCAGAGGCAAAACAAGGGATTGTGAAAGCTGTAATGCAATTAGTGCATCTGAGTTTGAATGGACTGGGTGGTACCTGTAGGCAGCTAGGGTGTGCCTAGAGAAGGTGTGTTACTGGGACCATGCCCTAGAAGTATGCTTCTTCCCTGCAGCCCCTTACCACCTCCTCTGCTTCCTTGCAATCATTTTCCTTCCTTTCCTCTTTGAGGTTCTTCCCCCATGATGTGCTGCCTCACCTTGGACCAGATTAATGGAATTGGCTATCTATGTGCTGAAACCTCTGAAATCAGGAGCTCCAAATAAAGTTTTCCTACTCTAAGTTATTCTCATCTGTTGTTGCTTTAGTCAGCCTTTATATTACTGAAACTAAAGACCCAACAAGAACAACATACAGGAGGAAAAATTTATTTGGGGCTCCTTGTTTCAAAGGTCACAGTTTACGGATGGCTGACTTCATAGCTCTGGGATGGAGGTGAGGCGGAACATAATGATGGAAGGATGTGTCAACTCAGGACATGCTAATCAGGAAGAAGACAGAGACAGCTCCATTCACCAGGGACAAAATACATAAAAGACATGCCTCTAGCAACCCACCTCCTCCAGCTACATGCCACCTTCTTTAGTTACCACATAGTTAATTCATTTAAGTGGATTAATTTACTAATTAGGTTAAGGCCAATCATTTCACCTATAAATTTTCTTGCATTGTCTCACACATGAGCTTTTAGAGAGCACCACATACTTAAACCATAATAGGTGTTTTGGCCACAGTGACAAAAATAGAGTTAACTAAAACAGAAATTAGTATGGAGAAGCCTAACCTGACTGGGCAGTTCGCGAGCCTATGGAAATGATTTTCAGGAGGAATTTTTAGAAGTTTAGAGATGCAAGCTGGAAATAAACTTCAAAAAGTTTTAAGTAAAGTTTAACGGCAATTCTGGTGGGAACTCAGAAGACCCCCATGTTGACAAGAATGTGATAAGAATGTTGATATGTTGATAAGAATGCCGACCATGCTCATGAAGGTTCCAGAGAGAAATGAGGACTTTATTCAGAATTGAACTAAAGGTCACTCATGCTGCCATCTGGCAAAGAACTTGATTACATTTTGCCCATGTCTTGAGACTTTGTGTGAAGCTGATTTTAAAAGTGATAGACTAATTAATCTGGTGGAGGAAATTTCAAGACAGCATAGCATTAAGTCAGTGGCATTAATATTGTGGTAACTTTTAGCCAGATTTACTGTGAGAATCAGGAGCAGAAAGTAGAACTTAAAGGTTTAAAACCTGTAATTTGGCCAGAAATGTGCCTGTAAAGCTGATGCTAAAGAGGTTATGCTTGTTGAAGATATTACCGCCCCTAGCCCCTAAGGAGTTTCTAAGTCCTTGGCACAGACACAACAAAAAAGATGCCTTGAGGGCATCTCAGGGATTCTCAAGACCATATCCACTACCTCTAGAGTGGAGAAGAGAAAATTTCTTTGAGATGAGATCATGGGGGCACCTTGATCTTACAGGGGACCTAAAAAGTTGTTTCACCATGCTGAACTGTGCAGACACTCAGAGGCCACTTCATCCTGTGCTGCTTTATCCAGAAGACTCAGGTTTTGTGTGAACTGGCAAGCAGAACTTAGCATGTCCACACGGTGCTGGTTGTGAAGCTTCTTGATTTGTGTCTTCCAAAGACCAAGTGTAGAATTTTTCTCTTCTACCAACTTCTTAAGCTCAACACTTTTGGTATCAAGGACTTGTTTTTCTTCTGAATTAATCTCTTCCTTTAACTATGACATTCTCCATTATACTTGCTGAATGTAAAAATTCTGACTGTACATAATTTCTTGCTCTTTCAAGATTTCAAAATTTTGTCTATCTATCTGAGGGTTGAGAAGTTTTAGAGAGGAGCAAATTTCTTCAGTTTCTGAAATGAGAACTTTTCTTTCACTGTCTCAGTCTGTAGCTCTTGAACTTTTTTATATAGCACATTTTCAGTTTGTTCAACTGAGCTTCTGTTGTTTCTCACGAATGTCTGTCTTTACTTTGGAAATAGTCATCCTTAGGTGACTATCTAAATCACTGAAAGTTCTACTCAGAGTGGCTTGAATCCACCTCATTCTGTAGCAGACTTCTACTAGCTTCATGGTGCTAATATTCCATTCTACATTTCAAACTTTATACCCAGCAGCAGAAATTCTCTTCTCATAATCTATGTTATTCCCAATCTCACTTTCTAGTAACTTCATCTTTTCTTAACCAAAATTTCTTTTTCTCTCATTTTACGGTTTACCTTTGTTAATGCCAAGGCAGTTACTTATCTCTTGATCCATCATTTGCATCTGTTATATTGGGTTCTTCAATTGCTGAACAAGTTCTTATCTTTCACTGTGAAGCTTACAAAAATCCTGTGCTTTATCCTGTGCACTTAAGAGTTTCTGTAAGTTCATTTTAAAGAATCTTTGTTCCCTGATTACATTTCAAAGTCAGTCTTTCTAATTGCAGGGTCAGTGCACTAATTTTATTATCATCTTGCTGTGAATGTTTCTGAAGAGTGAGGGCATCACTATCTTTAGGAACTGGTTCTCCTGTCTAGGCTTGCTGGTCCCAGTTTATTTGACATTTCAAACCATCCAGTTCTGGAGTAGCTTTAAATATGCTATTTTCCTTTTTCTGGATTGAAGCCATCTCATTTTCTAGTTGTTTGATTTCATCCTTCCCTTGTACCAATTCTCTTTGAGTAACAGCCTTAAAATGTTCTTTACTTTCAATTTCATGTTTCGTCATTTTGTAAAAAGACTGTAAATGAGAATTCTTGCTTAAATTTTTTTTTTTTGAGAGCAAAGTAAGAGAACTTATTAGAGAAATAGAAAGAAAAAAGAACTCCCAAAGGGGGAGGGGTCCAATGAAAGGGATACCTTGCTAACAATTTTAAGGTGAAAAGTCATAATGTTAATTTGATCTTAATAATCACATATCTGATCTTGCAATTTTGATCTTTCATTCTGGAACTTTAATAAAGTTTTGAAGGCTGGTAAGTCCTAGATCAAGATGCTGGCCAATTTGATTTCTCATGAGCACCCTCTTCCTAGCTTGCAGACAGATGACTTTTTCCCGTGTCTTGCATGGCAAAGGGTTAAAATGTTCTGAAATCTTAAAGGCAGCAACTATATCAGCTTATTTTCAAGGGGGTCAGAAGTTTTTTAGGCAGGAAGAAGTAAGGAAGGAAAGAGGAAGAAAGGATGAAAAGCATAAAATAAGGATGGAAGGCTATAATATAGAAAACTAATTTAAGGAATTCAATTACATGAAAAAGCCAGTCATTAGCAACAAGATAATAAAGTCTGAATTATGTCTAATTAAAAATGCCATTTATCGAGTGTTTGTGTCAGATATTGTATTAGGTACTATTTGTCTCTAATCTATACAATCATTATTTGAGATACCTAATAGTATCTCCATTAGGAAAAAAAAATACTTAGTAACACTAAGTGACTTTATCAAGGATGCCTAGGCAACTAACATCTAGGATTCAAATTCAGGTCTCTTTGACACAAAACTTCTGTGTGTTTTGAGGTTGACTTACTTGAACTGATAGTACAGGTGACTTTAAATCACTGTAACCTAGAAAGAACTTCAGTCCTCAGTGTGCGTGAGGGCCAGCCCTAATTCAAATAAATGTCTCATACAGAGCAATTCAGAGTTTAAGATCTATCTAGTCTTTGTAATAAAAGACATAAGCCCATGAGATCAACTTGGTCTTTGAGATCAGTGAAATTTTTCCTGTTTATCCTCTTGATGAAAATCAAGTCTGGAATACCTGGTGTTAGTACTCTTGGATTGCAAGTAAAGAAGCCAGATGGAGCTAACTTCTGCATAACAGGACGGCAAATTATACTAGAATAAGGGAATGTTATGGAGTCCCTTGGGAAGAGTTGGACTATAGGCAGGACTGGAAGTGGGTTCTGAAAATAGGAACTACCGAGAACTCAGACAGAAGTCTGTTTCAAATGCCTTCATTTTTCTGTACACATGCTTCTTTTCTTCCTCCACACTTTTGCTTTCTCTGCTTCCCAATCTATAAAGCCATACACAATACTCCTGACTTTATGTATTTGTTATTTAATTCAGATTAGAGATCACTCTGATCAAATAAAAAAAACAGCAGTTTACTTCTGGTTAAAAAAACAGAAAAAATATATATATAATTTTTTTCTTGGAAATAAAAAGGCTTCTGGAAGAACCAGTGAAGATCAACTCACAATGGAATGATTGTGGAGGAGGCAGTGAGGCAAAGGTAATTAAGGGATCTTTATGAACTAGGCAGACACTCTAAAAGATGTCCACTGCATGAAAAATATCTACAGTGTGCAGCTGAAATAGATATGAGATTTGGAGCAACAGATTTAGATTTGTATATTGTCCCATCAAGCCACATAAACTTGCACAGATCATTTAACGTTGGTTTAAAAGAAACTCAGATTTATAATTTTCATTTGAAAAACTGTATTGATATTATAAACCTTAGTCTTAATAATGTCTATGATGCTAGAAAATAGAATATATAATACAGCTACACATAGATGGTGCTAAAACTGATATTTGCCATTATTAGTTCTCTTACATCTTAATTTATTTTGTGTATTCTATGTGCAAAACAAACTCCATTTTCAAAACTACTGTGTATAGTCAAAATAACTTGAAAGTTCAACAAAATAAAAGAAATTATGCCATTATCCACAAATATTATTATCTTCTTAAGTCCAATCTTTGTACATTGTGTTCATTTGATAAGCAACTGATTTATTTTCCAGTATTGGATATATTTATGGTGTGTTACTGAAAAAACCAAAAGCATTCAACTGTCTGGACACAATTTTTTTGAATTTGTATGTTCCACCTGACCACAGTTTATCTTTTTAAAATCTGATTAATGGTTGCTATTCTGCTCTTTTGAAAGTTTTTTTTTTTTTCAAGAATCTTGAATTTATAAATGTATCAGGCTACACCTTAGAATTAAAGTGAAATAATGTATATAAACCTAATTGTGGCTTTTTAACAGTCTTGGGCATACGGGCAGTGGAGGGTATATTCACAAGTGTGTCAGCTGCTTCTGTGTCTCCCAGGGTAACTGCTCATTTGGGCGGCTGCTTCTTACTCTTGTACCCACAGATTAGGTTAATGAGAAAACGGTTATAAATTGAAAACATTTGTACTGTCCTCTTATTGCCTTAAAAAAGTCCTCTCACAAAGACATTAAAAATAACCACAAAATTTTCTCCAAAACCCCCTAAAGAGGAATGAATGTAAGTCTTTGCTGAGGTTCTCCTGCAGGCACTGAGGATTAGATAGCAGCAACGTGAAACCTATAAGCCAGTTGTGTGTCATTATTGCTCCTTAAGTTCACACTGCTGACAGCCATATGCATGGCTTTCTTTAAAACAAAACAAAAATCAAACTCCTACTCTTAGAATTTATACACTTTCTGAAAATTGATTTCCTCTGTATGTACCCTTATTTCCCATCTGTTCACAGAAAATGTTTGTCAGATGCCACATTTCATACAAAGGAAAAAAAACAGGAAATTGTGGTTATAATTTAATAATAATGCTATTTCTCCTATCATAAATAATAGCCAGCACAATTGAATTCATACTGATAAAGATCATACTAGATATTTATTATGTCAGATTTGAGAGATGTTAAACATGTTTAATATCATAAATAGAATATAACAAAACGCAGTCCAACTCAGGTCTCTATCATTCAAAACTTACATTTTCAGTCACGATATTGCCATTCATATTTTAAGCACATCACAATGGACCCTTTGGCCCTGTCTTTAGGTCATGAAGTTGGGTACATGGATACACTGAATAGAGGAATGCTTCTACATCATGAAAGATAATAATAATGTAACTGTAAATGAAATAAACTACAAAAGTATCAGAAGTTTTTGCCACTAAATCCAAAACAAGTGAATCTTCAACACTGTGCTGTTTTAGAAGTAAAAAAAGAAACATGACACTATATCTACACTTGAGGATAATAGAAGACTCAAATGATTCTTAGTAGACATTACTGGTACATGTGAGTTGTTAAAACATGTGAATCTTTAATAAAATATTATCAAATTAAATCAAACAATTTATAAAAGTCCAATATATCATGCTCAAATGTTATCTTAGAAATTCAAGGTTGATTTAACACTTAAAATCTGTTAACATAATTCACCAAATCAACAGAATAACAAAGAAAAATATGATCATTTCCAGTCAATTAGAGTTTTTGTTATTGCAAGTTAGAAAATATATGGAGCCACTAGCTGACTTAAGATAGATTCAAAGATCTAATAAGTTAACACATAAAATCACAAGCTATGTAAAGAACATATAGAATCATCAGCTAAATTGTGAGTGGTCAGCATGCTTGTTGCTATAAAAGCACTGAAAAAAGTATTATCAGAGTTTGAAAAAAAAAAGGCTAGTATACCATTAGCAGAAAATGAAAAGTTCAGGAAGAAACTGATACAGTGTACTGGAAGTACATACATTATTACTCTATGTTGGACACTGCTATATTCAACACTGCTATGTTGGCATGTAAAAATTGTCAAAATTCCTGTCCTCAGAGAATTGTATATAGCATTTATACTTCGTGTATTGATGAATTATGGCAAAATAATTTCCACATAGAAAATTGAAAGTTAGAAAGAGGACTTGCTGGATTGGAAAATAAAATGGCTTCTCACCCCCACTCCCACCCCCCAAATATGATCATTTCAACAGATGAAGAAAGAATAGTTGACAAAAATTCAATATCTATTCATGTTTAAAAATCTCTTTGCACAATTATGATCAACAAAGAACATTTTTACCAAGATAAAGGGCATCTAGAAAAATCCCAGCACTTTCATCCTACATAACGGTAAAACACTGAATGTGTTCTTCCTAAGACCAAGGACAAGGTGGGATTCCCCTTCTCAAACCTTCACCCAAAGGCTAAAAAGGCATAGTTCAACGATTTATTGGCTATCTTAGTGGATTAAGAAAGGAAATAGAAATGTGAAGTACAGTAAATGAAAAGAAAAATACTTTAATTTGCATCTGATGTGATTATCTACAAAATCAATAACATTTCTACAAAATAAAAATAACTTATAGAACACACTTTTCTTTTTAAATTAAGTTGATTTTTTCAATAGAGATTAAAATATTCTGCATATTAATGGAGTACCATATGATGTTTTGTTACTTGTATACATTATGCAATCAGTTTAAGCATATCTTTCTCCTCAAATGTTTATTTATTATATGGAGAGAACATTGGAAATCCTTCCTTCTAGTTTTTTGAGATCTACAGTGTGCAGCTGCTATCTTCAGTCCCCTCTCTGTGCAGTAGCACACCAGAACATCCTATTCCTAACTGTGGCTTAGTGCCATGTGCTATGATTTGGAAGAGTCACCCAAAGGCTCCTGTGTTAAAGACATAGTTCTTGTCCTTGGCACCATTTGGAGATGTAGCCTTTAAAAGATGTAGCCTTTAAAAGGCTCAGTGGGAGTTTTTCTGGTCCTGGAGGTATGCCTTTACCAGGACATTAGGAACCCAGCCCCATCCTGTCTGTCTCTTTACTTCCAGTCTTCCCGGTGATGAGCAGCCCTACTCTACTATGTGCTCTTCAACAGGATGTGCTGTTTCACCACAGGCACCAATGCAAGCAGGACTAACTGAATGTCGACTGAAACCTCTGAAACCATGAGCTCAAATAAACATCTTTCTTTATAAGTTTATTATTTCAGGTATTTGTAACAGTAACAGAAAGCCAACGAACACATTAATTAGCCTTTTCCCATTCCTTACTCCCCTCCACTTCCCCAGCCTGTGGTGGCCACCATTCTCCTCTTAACTTTGTTCAGGTCAATTTTTAAATTAATTATTTATTTTAAATTTTATTCTAATTTGTTATATATGACAGCAGAATGCATTATAATTCACATTACACATACATAACACAATTTTTCACATCTCTGGCTGTATACAAAGTATATTCACACCATTCATGTTTTTATACATGTATTTGGGGTAATGATGTCCTACCCCCATGCCCCTCCTTTCCCCTCCCTACACTTTGCCATATCTAGAGTTCATTTAATCTTCCCATGCTCCCCCTCCCAACCCCACTATGAATCAGCCTCCTTATATCAGAGAAAACATTCGACATTTGTTTTTTTTGGGATTGACTAACTTCACTTAGCATTATATTCTTCAACTCCATCTATTTATATGTTATTTTTTACTCTCCTTTATTGCTGAGTAAAATTCCACTGTGTATATATACCACATTTTCTTTATCCATTCATCTACTGAAGGGCATCTAGGTTGATTCCACACTCTAGCCATTGTGAATTGTGATGCTATAAACATTGATGTGGCTATGTCCCTGTAGTATGCTGTTTTTAAGTCCTTTGAGTATAGACCAAGGAGTGGGATAACTGGGTCAAAAAGTGGTTCCATTCTCAGTTTTCCAAGGAATATCCATTCTGCTTTCCAGATTGGCTGCATCAATTTGTAGTTACACCAGCAGTGTATGAGTGTACCTCTTTCCCCACATCCTCTCCAAAACTTTTTGTTGTTTGTGTTCTTACTAGCTGTCATTCTGACTGGAGTGAAATGAAATCTTAGAATAGTTTTGATTTGCATTTCTCTAATTGCTAGAGATGATGAACTTTTTAAATATATTTGTTGATTGATTGTTTATCACCTTCTGAGAAGTGTCTGTTCAGTTCCTTGGCTCATTTATTGATTGGGCTATTTTGTGTGTGTGTGTGTGTGTGTGTGTGTGTGTGTGTGTTTAGCTTTTTAAGTTCTTTATATACCCTAGAGATTAGTGCTCTATCTGAAGTGCAATTGGTAAAAATTTGCTCCCAAGCTATAGGCTCTCTAGTTTACCTCACTGATTGTTTCTTTTGCTGAGAAGAAGCTTTTTAGTATGAATTCATCCCATTTATTAATTCTTGATTTTAATTCTTGTGCTATAGGATATTAAGAAAGTTGGGGCCTAATCCAATATGATGGAGATTTGGGCCTACTTTTTCTTCTGTTAGATGTAGGGTCTCTGGTTTAATTCCTAAGTTCTTGATCCACTTTGAGTTTAGTTTTGTGCATGGTGAGAGAAAGGGATTCAGTTTCATTTTGTTGCATATGGATTTCCAGTTTTCCCAGCATGATTTGAAGAGGCTATCTTTTCTCCAATCCGTGTTTTTGGCACCTTTGTTTAATATAAGATAACTGTGATTATGAGGGTTAGTCTCTGTGTCCTCTATTCTGTACCATTGATCTATCAGTCTGTTTTGGTGCCAATACCATGCCATCTTTGTTACTATTGCTCTGTAGTATAGTTTGAGGTCTTGTATTGTGATGCCATCTGGTTTACTCCTCTTGCTAAGGATTAGTTTAGCTATTCTGTGTATCTTATTTTTCCATTTTTTTTTTTTTTTTGCTATTTCTATGAAGAATGTCATTGGATTTTGATTGGAATTGCAGTAAATCAGTATAATGCTTTTGGTAATATGCTCATTTTGATAATATTATTTCTGCCTATCCAAGAATAAGGGAAACCTTTCTCTTTTAAGGCCTTCTTTAATTTCTTTCTTTAGGGATCTGTAGTTTTTGTTGTAGAGGTCTTTCACATCTTTTGTTAGATTGATTCCCAAATATTTTATTTTATTTTTGAGGCTATTGTAATTGGGGTAATTTTCCTCATTTCCCTTCCTGAGGATTTGTCACTGATATACAAAAATACCTTTGATTTATGGGTGTTGATTTTGTATCCTGCTACTTTGCTGAATCTATTTATTAGTTCTAGAAGTTTTCCGGTGGAATTTTTTGGGTCTTCTAGGTATAGAATCATATCATCAGCAAATAGTGCTAATTTGAGTTCTTCTTTTCCTATCTATATCCCTTTAATTACTTTCATCTGTCTAATTTCTCTGGTCAGTGTTTCAAGAACTATGTTAAGTAGGGGATAGGAAAGGTAGCAGAATACAACAGTTACTAATAGGGCATTATGTAAAATTGTGGATGTGTAACTGATGTGATTCTGCAATCTGCATTTGGGGTAAAAATTGGGAGTTCATAACCCACTTCAATCTAATGTATGAAATATGATATATCAAGAGGTTTGTAATGTTGTGAACAACCAATAAAAAACAGACTGTCTTGTATATTAATAAAAATATAATAATAAATAAATAAAAAAGAACTATGTTAAATAGAAGTGGTCAAAGAGGGCATCCCTGTCTTGTTGTAGTTTTTAGAGGGAATGCTTTCAGTTTTTCTCCATTTAGAATGATGTTAGCATAGATAGCTTTCACAATGCTGAGATATGTTCCTGTTATTTCTAGTTTTTCTAGTGTTTTGAACATGAAGTTGTGCTATATTTTGTCAAGTGCTTTTACTGTATCTATTGAGATGATCATATGGTTTTTATCATTAAGTCTATTGTAGTGATGAATTACATTTGTTGTTTTCTGTGTGTTGAATCAACCTTGCCTCCTTGGGATGAACCCCACTAGATCATGGTGCATGATCTTTTTGATATGTTGTTGTATTCGATTTGCCAGAATTTTATTGAGAATTTTTGCATCTGTATTCATTAAAGATATTGGTCTGAAGTTTTCTTTCCTTGATGTGTCTTTGCCTGGTTTTGGAATCAGGGTGATATTGGCCTCATAGAATGAGTTTGGAAATGCTCCCACTTTTTCTATTTTTTGAAATAAATTGAAAAGTATTGGTATTAGTTCTTCTTTAAAGGTTTTGTAGAACTCGGTTTTGTATCCATCTGGTTCTGGGCATTTCTTTGTTGGTAGGCTTCTGATGGTGTCTTCTATTTCATCGCTTGAAATTGTTCTGTTTAAATTGTGTATATCTTCCTGATCCAATTTGGGCAAATCATATGACTCTAGAAATTTGTCAATGTCTTCAATATTTTCTATTTTATTGGAGTATAAGTTTTCAGAATAATTTCTAATTATCTTCTGTATTTCTGAAGTGTCTGTTGTAGTATTTCCTTTCTCATCATGTATGTTAGTAATTTGAGTTTTCTCTCTCCTTCTTTTCATTAACATGGCTAAATAAACAATTTTATTTATTTTTTCAAAGAACCAACATTTTGTTCCGCCAATTTTTTCAATTGTTTGTTTCAATTTCACTGATTTCAGCTCTGATTTTAATTATTTCCTGTCTTCTACTGCTTTTGGCGTTGATTTGTTCTTATTTTTTCTAGAGCTTTGAGATATAATGTTCATTCATTTATTTGTTGACTTTTTCTTCTTTTAAGGTATGAATTCCATGCAAGGAACTCTCTCCTCTTAGTACTGCCTTTATAGTGTTCCAGAGATTTTGATACATTTCCCCTCTAAGAATTTTTAAATCTCCTCCTTGATGTCTTTTGCAACCCCTTGTTCATTCAGTAGCATAATATTTAGTCTCCAGGTGTTGAAATGGATTTTATTTCTTATTTTATCATTGATTTATAATTTCATTTTATTATAATCTGATAGAATGCAAGGTAGTATCTCTACTTTTTCACATTTGCTAAGAGTTGCTTTGCAGCATAATATATGGTCTATTTTAGAGAAGGACCCATGTGCTGCAGAGAAGGAATTGTATTTGTTCATTGAAGGATGAAATATTCTATGTATGTCAGTTAAGTCTAAGTTATTGATTGAATTATTGAATTGTATAATTTCTTTTTTCAGCTTTTGTTTGGATGATCTATCTAGTGCTGTGGTCTGTTTGACTCTTGAACTTGAAAAGAGTTTGTTTGATGAACATAGATGCTTCATTTTGGGGGCATATAAATTTATTATTGTTATGTCTTATTGATGAATGTTTCCCTTAAGCAGTTTGAAATATCCTTCTTTATCCCTTTTGATTAACTTTGGATTTAAGTCTACTTTATTTGATATGAGGATGGAAACCCCTGCTCTCTTCCACAGTCCATGTGAGTGGTATAATTTTTCCCAACCTTTCATCTTTGGTGTGTGGATGTCTTTTCCCATGGGATGAATCTCTTGGAGGCAGCATATTGATGGGTCCTTTTAAAATTCAATCTGCCAGTCATGTCTTTTGATTGGGGAGTATAGGGCATTTTAACATTTAGGGTTATTATTGAGGCATGATTTGTATTCCCAGTCATTTTTGTTTATTTTTGGTTTTTAACTTGACTTGGTTTCTCCTTCAATTAGTTTTTCCTTTGAGTAATATCTCCCTTTGCTGATTTTCATTGTTGTTTTTTAATTTCTCTTTATAGAATATTTTGCTGAGGATATTCTGTAGTGCAGGTTTTCATGGTGTAAATTCTTTTAACTTTTTTTTTATCATGGAAGGTCTTTTATTTCATCATCAAATCTAAAGCTTAATTTTTCTGGATATAATATTATTGGTTGGCATCCATTTTCTTTTAGATCTTGATATATGTTTTTCTAGGATCTTCTAATAATCAGGGTCTGGGTTGAAAAATCTGCACATAATCTATTTGGTTTTCCCCTATATGTAATCTGATTCCTTTCTCTTGTGGCTTTTAATATTCTCTCTTTATTCTGTATGTTACACATTTTCATTATAATGTTCCTTGATGTGGATCTGTTGTGTTTTTTTATATTTTGCGTCCTATAAGCCTCTTGAATTTGGTTTTCCAATTTATTCTTCATGTCTGAAAAATTTTCTGATATTATTTCATTGAATAGATTGCTCATTACTTTGGTTTGGAACCCTATTCCTTTCTCTATCGCAATAACTCTTAAATTGGTCTTTTTTTGCTATCCCATATTTCTTGAATGTTCTGCTCATGGGTTTCTTACCATTTTCACTGTGTGGTCTATGTTCTTTTCAAGATTATACATTTTGTCTTAATTGTCTGAAGTCCTGTCTTTTAATTTGGCTTATTGTTTCTTTCATTTCAAGGATATCTGTTGTTTTTTTTTTTTAAGAAACTCTATCTCCCTATTGAGGTAATCTTTTGCTTCCTGTATTTGTTTATGCAGCTCTTTTTCAAAATGATCTTTTGCTGCCTATATTTGCTTTCTTATATCATCCTTTAATTTACCAAATATTTTAATTGTGTACCTCCTGAACTCTTTCTCTGTAATTTCTTATGCTGTGCTGATCATAGATTCTAATAATGTGGCATCTTGATTTGTTTGGGGCACTTTCTTACCTTGCCTTTTCATATTGCTTGTGTGTCTTCCCTTCTATCTCTGTGGATCCGAGGTGTTACCTGTTACCATTTTTACCTGATAGGCTTATAGTGCCCCTGTAGGGATCCAATACATCTCCTTTGAAGTGAAGGACAATGTTATCAGATCCAATGTAAACAATATACACCCTAAAAACAAATGTTTGCTATTAAGACATTTATAGTTTGGTCACAATGTATAGAAATGGTGAATTTAATTATCATCTACAATATACTCAGTAGGTTTGTAAAAGGGTTTACAGTTTCTGATGTGGACAAAGAACTGGGGGTGAGGAGAAGGATGATATATGCTGAGGAGGTAGGAGGTGAGGATATAGAGTTTTTATATCTTATGAAGTGAGAAAGAGAAATCTAAAGAAAATTAGTAGCAGGAGAAGGGAGAGGAAGTAATTTTGGGTAGAGAAGTAAGTGGGAAGACAGTAAAGTACATAAAACAAACACACACATATATATTAAGAAACATTTAAAAAATGTTGAAATAGTAGAAATTGGGGGGGAAAAGAATATATAACACAACTGTAATACACTATTTAGACGTCCCCATCCTCAAAATCCTAATTCATACAAAGTAAAAGATTTCACATATATTGGGGATGTGAGGGCAGGAGAATAGAGAGGGAGATGGAAAAAAAAAATCTTGAAGGAAGAAACAGGGATTGCATTGATTAGAGATCAGTATCATTCCTGCTTCCCTTCTCATTCAGTAGGTTGGTCGTTTGTTAGCTGTTATCTCTGCCCTCAGGATCCTGAAGGTGACCAGGGTGTCACTGTGCCAGGGTACTGGCTGCTGGGGAGAGGGGGGAGTTAAAAAATGGGCACCTGGCCAGCCAGAGTCCCAAAACTGGGAATTGCCCCCTACTGAAGAGTGTAATGAAGATGACCCAAGATGGAGGTGCTATGGAGTATTGGGTGGAGTGGGAGAGCCAAGCTATGGGCTTGGGCAATGAGTCCAGAGACAAGCTCTGTGGCTTGCAGTGTGTGGCTGTTGGCTGACTTCAGAACCTATGTGAAGTTCTCAGGTGCAGGCAGGCTACTGTGCATGGGGGACTATCTGTGCTGCTGCAGAGTCACAAGATGGCAGCAACCAGTGGATCTCCATATTGGTAGATGGGGGTCCACTTGGGAGTGGCAGCCAGAATTCTGGCATGTGGAACGCTGCCAGGTGTCCTGTGTGGAAGTGGTGTCAGTGATTTCTGCTCAGGTGAGTGGCTGAAAGTTCTGCGTGGGTGCTGATGGTCCTACTCAAGTACCCAGTAGTCTTGTGTAGGTGAGTATTTGGGACATCTACTCTGACACTAAGGCCTAAAGGCCTGGATGGACACAGTGACTGTGATTCCTGTGCAGGAGCAGGAATATCGCTCACAGAGAAGAAGTATTCTCACTACTTGAGTCCCAGGTCATGGAGTGACACAGAATGCTGCCTCCCTCTAGCCTGCCATCTTGGATCGCCAGAACAACTTTTTTAGATTCCACATATGAGCAAGGCCATTCAGTTACTGGTATTCCTGACTGGCTTATTCCACTGGTCTCCAGTTCCATCTATGTTATGAATGATAGGGGTTCTTTCTTTTTATTGGCTGCATAGTATTCCAAAGTATGTAAATACTACACTTTCTTTATCCATCCAACGTTTTATGATTACTTAAGTTTATTTCAATTTCTTGGTTATTGTGAACAGTGCTGCAGTGAATGTGGGAGTTCTGGTATCTCTTTGGTATGTTTCTTCAAATTTTTTTGGATATATACCCGGGAGTGGAGTTGCTAGTGTATGGTAGTTCTATTTTTAATTTTTTGTGGACCTATATTCAGTAGTCGCTATGTTAATTTTTATTCTCATCAATAGTATACAAGGGTTCATTTTTCCTTGAATCCTAAGCAGCATTAGTTAATTTCTTATTTTCTTGACAATAGCCATTCTTACCAGGGTGGGGTAATACTTTTTTGGAGTTTTTACTTGCATTTCCCTGGTGATTAGCAATTGTTGTCTCAGAATAAAAAATAAAAAGGAGTGGGGATGTGATGACTCAGTGTTTAAGTGCCCCTGTGTTCAACATATGTACCAAAGATAAAAACAAACAAACAAACAAACAAACAAAAAAAAAACCCAGACATTCCTATTACTAACTTGGATCAACTTGATAATTTTAGTAACTATACAGTAAATAGTGCTTCATTATATATTTAAAGTTAATAAACATTTAAAACACTTTAATTGATATTATCAAGTTTAGAATTCATGAAGAATAACGGAGTCTACTGAAAACATGCAATTACAAAAAAAATGTGAAAGGTATATATTCATATTAAAAAAACAAAACAAAACAGAAAACAAGAATCCCTACCCTACCTCATCACCCAACCCCCAAAGCTTCCTTGGCCTGGGGACAATCCATTCTCCCTTGATCTCTGGCCACAGAGAACTACTAATTTGTTTTTTTATCATTGTAGATGACCTTGAATTTTCTGCATATTTATGTAAAGGAGATCACACTCTAATTTGTATCTACTTCCTGTTTTCCAATGCAATGATATTGTCAGTGAAGCTGCTGGAAACATTCATATGCAGTTTTTTAGTGGGCACATATGTTTTCATTTCTGTTATATAACTAGCATGGAATGTGGGATGAGAAATTCTTTAAGCTTAACCTCCATGGAGGGGGAAAAATAGAGACAAACACTCAAACAATAAGTAGTTAAATGACAAAGCCTGCTTATGATCTTCTATTCAAGCAAAGAATTGAGACTTAGAAGTCATCTTTATCTCATCTGCATGACACTTTCTCCGCAGAGAACCTTGTTTTATACAATCTCATTAGTGTTTTTTTTTTTTTTTCTCATTGTTGGGCTCTTTGGTTTTGCCTTATAGTCTTCCTTGTAGTTATCAATATATTTGCCACTTAGGATTTCTATATTTTTCCATCTATTCTGGGAAACATGTAGCTTAGTTCAGTTTGTTGGAAGTGAAATTAACAGAAAGACATGAAATTTGGAGTGAACCAAGAACACAAGTGAAAGGGCTAACTCATTTTATTCTTTGGACGACTGCTTTTCCTAACTATAAGATAACTGTAGTTGCCTGACAAGCAGTCTGCAATTAATTTCAGATAAAATATTATGGACTAATTCTAATCTCCATAGTAGATATTATTATATTTTTTTTAAAAATAAAAGTTGAATTCTACTTTGTGGAAAACCATTTTAAAACTCTTTGAATCAATTTCCTAAGCATTTTCAAAAGTCCTCATTTGAAACTCCAATGATTTTCTTATTAGTGTTTGGAAATTTTCAGCATCTTCATATCACATTTTACTTATAGAATTTAAACTGCTCTTTTACTTCTTGAATTCTTGTTTGTATTTTTTGATGGAATGAGTGATATATATCTTTGAATATAGTTTCTATATCTTTTGTTTTGGTAAGATTATATGTTGAAATGGTATTGAAAGTTAGATGTCTAGGGTAATTATTAGTTTGTTTCTTTTAAATTCAGCAAATGTTTATCAAACACTGACATGATATTATATATTTTCTACATATATTATGTAGAAATACAATACCTACAGGTAGAAATACTTTAAGGATTTTTGCAAATTTTAACTCAACTCATTGAGCACAATAACTGCAGTACATATCACATCATATAAACAGAATCATTATTTTATGTTGGAGAAGCTATCTCTCTTGCTTCCTGACCACAAAGATACAGACCCAGGCCTGGCCAATCATCACAATCCACCTTATCCTTCACAATGCTTGGTCCAAGTAATGAAAAATAAAAGGTTAGCATAGAATTCTTTTTGTATCTCTGCTGTATCCATGTTGGGGGGGGGGAGAGAGAGAGAGAGAGAGAGAGAATATGATGCTTTTGCATCTATTTGCATTGTTAAAGAGGTGACACTTGGTCTGTGGGTAACAGAAAAGAATTAGGTCAACACTAAGAGAGAAGCAGATGTGAGAGACAGTAAGAGAACCTGATATACCACTGAAGCCTCTGACAACAGATGTTAGATACTGAAAGACACACCCTTAAACTCCCCACATGTGTAAGCTAAGGTGGTCTTGCTCCTCACTGCAGGATTCAACGAGTGACACTGATCTTTCTGGAATGCTTCTCTTTCTCTTAGGAATACCAGCTAATATGTCATAGTTTTCTGGAGGATGTCTTGATTGCTTTGGTTGGAGAAAATTTCAAGTTCTTTTAAAATGATAAAATAATTATAGAAATCTCAAAGCAATTTCATATTCATGACGTCATCACTTCTTGTGTCACTTTTTACTTACTATCCAGTACCTCATTTATTTTTCCTTTCTATCAAAACTATAATAACCTGGAAGCCATAGGTAGTTTTGTTGCATCTGGGAAGTCCATTAACATCATGCCAGCGCTGGTGAGTACTTTTCTGCTACATCATAAGATTGCAGAGTGCACCACAAGGCGAGACAGAGCAAGTGAGCTAGCTCAGATAACTCTTCTTGTTTTATAAAGCCATTAATATCACCATGGGGCTCTATCCTCAGGACTTATCTACTTCTAGTTACCTGCAGAATATCCTACCTCCAAATACCAATAGCATATGAATTTGGGATTAAGATTTCAACAAGAGTTCCATACAAATGGCTAATAATCACATGAAAAGATAGTCACCATGATATACATTAGATAAATCAAATGAGATACCACTTCTTGTTCATTAGCATGGTTATAATAAAAATGTTAATTAATTAGAGTCAGAGAGGGTGTGGAGAAATTAGAAGCTTCATGTATCCCTGATGGAAAGGTAAGATGGTGCAGGTGCTTTAGAAGTAGTTTGAAAATAGTTTGCAGTTCCTTGGAATGTTAAACACAGTATATGATTTAGAAAGTTCTCTCTAGGATTTTTCATTAATTTTGGGACCTTCAGAGTCGTGAATATTTCAAAGATTTATTCTGTTTCTTTCTTTAAGTCTCCATCTGTCATTCTTATTTTTTATTTTTAAACCTCTTGTAATTGTCACTGATTCTCTCCCTGGCTGTGTATAGTCTATGGTGTTTTTGTTTTCTAGCATTTCCTTTTAATTTTTTTCAGAGCTTTTATCTCCTGGTTATGTTTCCCTATAATTCTCATATGTTGTCCACTTTTTCCATTCGAGTCGTTAGTACACTAATCATAGTTAGTACACTAATCCAGGTCTGATAATTCGAACATATCTGCCATACCTAAGTCTGGTTCTAATATTTACTCTGTTTTTTCAAACTGTGTTTTCTATTTTTTAACCTGTTTGATAATTTTTGTTGAAAGCCTGACATCATAATGCATTGGGTTAAAGAAACTGAGTTAAATAGAGTTGGGCTGTGTTTAGAGTGTGCTTTATCTGTAGGGTTTGGAGGCTAACACTTTCCAGCTCTTGTCTCTCTATTGGCTTTGGGGTTCCCTAGATACTTCTTAAATGAACTCTGAGATATGCAGGTTTTTCAGTTGTATTCCCTATTATTATACAGGAGCCCTGTTGATGGGGGTGGTAAGTGACCAGAAGAGTGTAAGCATTCAGAGCCCTGTGATTGGGTTTGTCTTTATTGCACCTGTACCCTTGTGCTGTAGCCTCTATAAATCTTCTCAGTCTCTTTACTTTCTCTACTCTGCTTAGAAAATGGCTATGGGGGGGGGCCCACCCGGGGGGGCCCACCCTGTGCAGGCTGTCCTTCCACATTTCCCTCCCCAACCAGGGTGAACCACTGGTGAAATCACATCGGGTTAAGCTTTGGAGAAATAATTTCCTTTGAGCTTGGATCTTGTTAAGAACAGAATGCTCTGAGTGTACTTTAAAAGTGTTGCTTTTGTTTTACCCTGGATCTGGTTCTTTTCTTTTCTTTCTTTATTTATTAGTTGCTCAAAACACTACAATGATCTTGACATATCATATATCATACATTTGATGCAAATGGGGTATGAATTCTTATTTTTCCCACGTGTACAAATTGCAGGATCACATTGGTTATACAGCCACGTTTATATATATTTCCATACTAGTGTCTGTTGTATTCTGCTGTCCTTCCTATTCCCCCCTCCCCTCCCCTCCCCTCTCATCACCTCTCTCTACCCCATCTACTGTAACTCAATTCTCTCTTTTTTTAAATTTATTTTTTATTTATTTATTTTTTATTAGTTGCTCAAAACATTACAAGTGGATCTGGTTCTTATAGACTTCAGTAGACATCTTACAGACTTCAGGAGTTTCTACTCCTCCAAGTTGGAATTCTCTATATCTGCCTGTCTCTCCAATTTTGGGGGACCGTGGTTTGCCTTGTTCTCTTAGTTCTCTGATGGATCTAAGAAGAATTGTTGATTTTCAGGTTGTTCAGTTTTTTTGTTGTTGTTGTTGTTGTTGTTGTTGTTTCTGGCTGTGTGGGTGGAAATGATAACTTCTATGTTCCTTACATGCTGGATTGGAAACTGAAAATATCACTCCAGGTTTATTCTGAACAGTACAAAACCAACAAAATACATTCTGCACAAAAATGTATACATGAATGTATATAGGAGTATATGTATAATAATCCCAAAGTGGGAAGAAACCCAAATGACCACCAAATGACGATGGGTAAGTAAGTGGGCTATCTATGCAGTGCAACAATTGGTGGTGAGAAGAAGGAGGTGCTGACCCATGCTGTGATGTGGATAAAATTTCACTTCTCTAAATAAAGACACCAGTCACAAAGACCAGATATTGAATGGTTCCTTTTATATGAAATGTGCAGAATAGGTAAAAAGTAGAAAAGTGTTTTCCTGGGTAAAATGATGTTCAGAGATGGGGAGTGACTATTAATGTATAAGGGGTTTCTTTTTGGATTAGTGATAAAAATTGAAATTAGAATATGGTAATTATTGCACATCTCTGTGAACATATAGAACAACTGAATTATATTTTAAGCCATTGAATTTTATGGTATGTGAATTATTTTCAATAAAAATTTAAAAATTTAAGAAATGAAAGAAAATCCCTAATGATTTCTTGGAGTTAAGGTAGATGAAGTGTTTATTAGAAAGAGACAGAAGGAAACAGTATATATTATAAATATCCTGGGAATATTTTGATTGTGGTAGCAGTTTCTTGGGTAGATACATTCATCAAAATTTACTTAGTTTTATTATTAAAATGGATACAGTTTATTGAATATAAATTACACTACCATAAGTATGATTTTTAAGTGATATTAGTAGCAGGGGGAAAAAAACTAAGTCTGTTGACAGAGACATGGGTTTTTATCATGGTTTCCTAGCATCTTCATTCAGTGATCTTGTTAAGTGTATTACCTATCCAATCTGAACGTATTTTCACCTTCATAAAAATAGGGATATTATATGCATTATAGTTTTGTCTTGAGGATTAAATAAAATAGAACTTTAAAGTGCCTTACTTATTTTATGTCAGATAGGAGGAAAATATATATTGTATTTTTTTCTAAGAAGTCATTTTTATTTCAGGGCAATTGAGTTTTAACCAGCATCCAAATAATAAAAATTAAGATCTTTAATCTGAGGTTCTAACTTAAAATGAAATGCTTTAACATTTTCATAACTGGGAATGCATGGAATTTTTCTGATTACTATCATAAATCCCATATTCTTCAGAAAATATGTAATTGAGTTATTGTAACTATTATCAGTACCTTTACCATGACTTCACAGTGATATTCTTACCAAGAAGTTTTTCTATTTTCCATATATGTTGACTAATGGATTTATTAATTTTTAAAAAAGCCCACAAAATATCATAGTCAAGTTTGAATAGCACTAATACAAGTTGTTATACTGAGAGATCTGTAAAGGTCTTGATCTCTTGGGTAATGAAACTAATGAAAAATACCCTGATCAGTAACTTTATATGTAGTAGGGTAATATGTGGTACCACCTCTGCCTTATGCATCACCAAGATAACCTACACCTTGTAACAATTATCTGTACACACTGTATGGAATAATGGAAGATGCTAGGAAGATAGAAAAGATGTAGGAAGATAATCCCATACAATCCACAGGGACAAGGCATAGTTAAAAGAGCTCATGAAACTATTAAAATGTACTTATTAAAGCAAAAAGAGGGAATTTGGAAGGGGTATATATCCCTCAAAGATAAACTTAAAATAACGCTTTTTACTCTAAACTTTTTAAATTTGGATTCATCAGGGCTTAGTGCTGCAGAAAGGCATATGTGTCCAAAAATGTACATAAGCCCAAGGTACTTTGGAAGGATATTCTAACAGGACAATGGAAAGGTCCTGACCCAGTGATTGTCTGGAGTCTGGGGTCTGTTTGTGTGTTTCCACAAGGAGAACAGCAGCCGATTTGGATTCCAAAGAGATTAACTAAAGTGATTTCTACAGACCAAAAAGAAGATGACTTGGCTCAAATCCATAACAGCTGATATCCTTACATCTGCGACAGTGGTTCTCCCACACCTGGAGGCTAATGAATAATGAACATCATTAAAGACTATTTCAAATGTAAAAACAACAACAACAACAACAACAACAACAAAAAACCTTGGGGCTTGCTTGTGGGAATACTTTCAGACCCATTATGCAAGTTACAGGAAGAAGGATGGAATATCAAAAGAAGAGTCAAACCTAGCTAGTAACCAGGATGCTTTTTTTTTCAATATCTATTTTATTATTGCCCTTTCCCACACCATGAAGTTCTATTTAATTTTTGAGCTCATACAGACCTAGGTTAATGTTTTTCTGATCAATTCTATTTTTTGACTGTGGAGTTTTTAAACATTGCAATGGAGATTTCACCCGTGAAAAGCTACAAGGCCTTTACTATTGTCCTATGTGTTGTATGTTATGTGTGCACACTTGTGTTTTGTGTTGTATGTGCGTATGTCCATATATCATATATGAGGAGTGCTCATGAAAAAATGGATCCAAATTTTTTTTATTATTCACGTGATTTAAATGGTTTAATTTAAATTGGGTAAACAGATGTTGAGGATTGTTTTAATATGTGAACAAATAAGGAGGTTAACAGATCTGTTTGTTTACTTTCACCTTTCCTTTTCATTATATTTAATAATTCTGTTCAGGATAATGTAAATTATTCAGAAAATTGTTTTCTTAGTGCCTGCTGGAATGTTACATAATTGTTTTTAGCCATCATTGGCAGAATTCCTATCTTCGTCCCAGTGCCAGTGAAGACAAAGATAAAACCAAACTATAGCTTCTTCGATAACTATCACAACAAACTGTATAAACTGATGCATCAATGAATAATGTAACTCAACAAGTGATGCTCAATCAAGGAGTCGATTTACTTTGGGAGGAAATGGACATATTAATAGATTCCTCTGCTTTGAACTGCTTGCAGAACTTGCTGGACTATGTATCACTTGTATGCATTGTGAACTATCTGTTGGTGCAGCAAATTGTAGTAGTGCTGGAGTATCTTTGCTGATGGTGTCATCGATGGTACAATTTTTCCAAAAGCAGCCATCAACTGCCTTGGTGTTGTAGCATTTTTGTATCCTCCTCCCTTCTGTTTGTGATGGTCGTTCAGCTAAAATTTAGGGGCCAACAGAGGTGAGGCAAAGAACCTCACCCTCCACTAGTGCAAAGGCCAAATTGGGGGGCCAACAGAGGTGAGGCAAAGAACCTCACCCCCCACTGGTGCAAAGGCCAAATTTGGGGGCCAACAGAGGTGAGGCAAAGAACCTCACCCCCCCACTGGTGCAAAGGCCAAATATGGGGGCCAACAGAGGTGAGGCAAAGAACCTCACCCCCCCCCCCCGACTGGTGCAAAGGCCTATCCACAAGTATGGCTGTATGCTGGACCAGTAGTCAATGACGAGTAAGATGCAATTGCAATGGTACCAACCTAAGACAGGAGGCTGATGCCTTGAGGTCAGCTCATCTGATAATGGGTAAGGACCATATGTAGTATTAGACAACCTAAGACAGGCACGGTCCCTAAGCCACATGCTTGTTGTTTAATTAAACAGAAAGGAGAGCCACAGCCGAGTCTGAATGGCCCCTGGCATTTTGCTGGAAGTAATGGTTGAGAGGTGAGCCATTAAGATGATGATAATTAAGATGCTCTGTGTATAATTGCTGTGACTGGATGATCTTGGATTGAAACAGTCTGTGTATATGGATTTCCAGTTTTCCCAGCACCATTTGTTGAAGATGCTATCCTTCCTCCATTGCATGCTTTTATCCCCTTTATCAAATATAAGACAGTTGTAGTTTTGTGGATTGGTTTCTGTGTCCTCTGTTCTGTACCATTGGTCCACCCGCCTGTTTTGGTACCAGAACCATGCTGTTTTTGTTACTATTGCTCTGTAGTATAGTTTGAAGTCTGGTATCGCTATACCACCTGATTCACACTTCCTGCTTAGCATTGTTTTTGCTATTCTGGGTTTTTTATTTTTCCATATGAATTTCATGATTGCTTTCTCTATTTCTACAAGAAATGCCGTTGGGATTTTGATTGGCATTGCATTAAACCTATAGAGAACTTTTGGTAATATCACCATTTTGATGATGTTTGTTCTGCCTATCCATGAACAGGGTATATTTTTCCATCTTCTAAGATCTTCTTCAATTTCTCTCTTTAGGGATCTGTAGTTTTCATTGTATAAATCTTTTACCTCTTTTGTTAGGTTGATTCCCAAGTATTTTTTTTTTTTTTTGAGGATATTGTGAATGGAGTGGTTGTCCTCATTTCCATTTCAGAGGATTTGTTGCTGATATACAGGAATGCCTTTGATTTATGCGTGTTGATTTTATATCCTGCCACTTTGCTAAATTCATTTATTAGCTCTAATAGATTCTTTGTAGACCTTTTTGGGTCTGCTAGGTATAGAATCATGTCATCTGCAAATAGTGATAATTTAAGTTCTTCTTTTCCTATTTTTATGCCTTTAATTTTTTTCGTCTGTCTAATTGCTCTGGCCAGTGTTTCGAGAACTATGTTGAACAAAAGTGGTGAGAGAGGGCATCCCTGTCTTGTTCCAGATTTTAGAGGGAATGCCTTCAATTTTTCTCCATTCAGAATGATGCTAGCCTGAGGCTTAGCATAGATTGCTTTTACAATGTTGAGGTATGTTCCTGTTATCCCTAGTTTTTCCAGAGTTTTAAACATAAAGGGATGCTGTACTTTGTCGAATGCTTTTTCCGCATCTATCGAGATGATCATATGGTTCTTATTTTTAAGTCTATTGATGTGGTGAATAACATTTATTGATTTCCATATATTGAACCAGCCTTGCATCCCAGGAATGAATTCTACTTGATCATGGTGCACAATTTTTTTGAATGTTTTTGAATCCGATTCACCAGAATTTTATTGAGGATTTTTGCATCTATGTTCATTAGAGATATTGGTCTGTAGTTTTCTTTCTTTGAAGTGTCTTTGTCTGGTTTAGGAATCAGGGTGATGTTGGCCTTGTAGAATGAATTTGGAAGTTCTCCCTCTTTTTCTATTTCCTGAAATAGCTTGAAAAGTATTGGTATTATTTCCTCTTTAAAGGTTTTGTAAAACTCTGCTGTATACCCATCCGGTCCTGGGCTTTTCTTAGTTGGTAGTCTTTTGATGGTTTCTTCTATTTCCTCTATTGTTATTGGTCTGTTTAGGTTGTCTATATCCTCCTGACTCAATCTAGGCAGATCATATGACTTAAGAAATTTCTCGATGCCTTCACTATCTTCTATTTTATTGGAGTATAAGGATTCAAAATAATTTCTGATTATCTTTTGTATTTCTGAAGTGTCTGTTGTGATATTGCCTTTTTCATCCCGTATGCTAGTAATTTGGGTTCTCTCTCTTCTTCTCTTTGTTAGCATGGCTAAGGGTCTGTCGATTTTATTTATTTTTTCAAAGAACCAACTTTTAGTTTTGTCAATTTTTTAATTGTTTATTTTGTTTCGATTTCATTAATTTCAGCTCTGATTTTAATTATTTCTTGCCTTCTACTTCTTTTGCTGTTGTTTTGCTCTTCTTTTTCTAGGATTTTGAGATGAAGTATGAGATCATTTATTTGTTGTTTTTTTTCTTTTTTTTAAAGAATGAACTCCAAGAAATGAATTTTCCTCTTAGAACTGCTTTCAATGTGTCCCATAGATTCCGATATGTTGTGTCTGTGTTTTCATTTATCTCTAAGAATTTTTTAATTTCCTCCTTGATGTCTTCTATAACCCATTGATCATTCAGTAACCTATTGTTCATTCTCCAAGTGATGCATGATTTTTCCTTCCTTCTTTTATCATTGATTTTCAGTTTCATTCCATTATGATCAGATAAGATGCATGGTATTATCTCTGCTCCTTTATATTGTCTAAGAGTTGCCCTGTGACATAATATATGATCTATTTTTGAGAAGGATCCATGTGCTGCTGAGAAAAAAGTGTAACTGCTTGATGTTGGGTGGTATATTCTATATATGTCCATTAAGTCTAGGTTATTAATTGTGTTGAGTTCTATAGTTTCCTTATTCAACTTTAAAATGAAACTGAATCCCTTTCTCTCGCCATGCACAAAAGTTAACTCAAAATGGATCAAGGAGCTTGATATCAAATCAGAGACACGGTGTTTGATAGAAGAAAAAGTTGGCTACGATCTACATACTGTGGGGTTGGGCTCCAAATTCCTCAATAGGACACCCATAGCACAAGAGTTAATAACTAGAATCAACAAATGGGACTTACTCAAACTAAAAAGTTTTTTCTCAGCAAAAGAAACAATAAGAGAGGTAAATAGGGAGCCTACATCCTGGGAACAAATCTTTACTCCTCACACTTCAGATAGAGCCCTAATATCCAGAGTATACAAAGAACTCAAAAAATTAGACAATAAGATAACAAATAACCCAATCAACAAATGGGCCAAGGACCTGAACAGACACTTCTCAGAGGAGGACATACAATCAATCAACAAGTACATGAAAAAATGCTCACCATCTCTAGCGGTCAGAGAAATGCAAATCAAAACCACCCTAAGATACCATCTCACTCCAGTAAGATTGGCAGCCATTATGAAGTCAAACAACAACAAGTGCTGCTGAGGATGTGGGGAAAAGGGTGCACTTGTTCATTGTTGGTGGGACTGCAAATTGGTGCAGCCAATTTGGAAAGCAGTATGGAGATTTCTTGGAAAGCTGGGAATGGAACCACCATTTGACCCAGCTATTCCCCTTCTCAGTCTATTCCCTAAAGACCTAAAAAGAGCATGCTACAGGGACACTGCTACATTGATGTTCATAGCAGCACAATTCACAATAGCAAGACTGTGGAACCAACCTAGATGCCCTTCAATAGACGAATGGATAAAAAAATGTGGCATTTATACACAATGGAGTATTACTCTGCATTAAGAAATGACAAAATTATAGAATTTGGAGGGAAATGGATGGCATTAGAGCAGATTATGCTAAGTGAAGCTAGCCAATCCCTAAAAAACAAATGCCAAATGTCTTCTTTGATATAAGGAGAGTAACTAAGAACAGAGTAGGGACGAAGAGCATGAGAAGAAGATTAACATTAAACAGGGATGAGAGGTGGGAGGGAAAGGGAGAGAGAAGGGAAATTGCATGGAAATGGAAGGAGACCCTCAGGGTTATACAAAATTACATAGAAGAGGAAGTCAGGGGTAAGGGAAAAATAATACAAGGAGGAGAAATGAATTACATTAGAGGGGGTAGAGAGAGAAGAGGGGAGGGGAGGGGAGGGGGGATAGTAGAGGATAGGAAAGGCAGCAGAATACAACAGACACTAGTATGGCAATATGTAAATCAATGGAAGTGTAACTGATGTGATTCTGCAATCTGTATACGGGGTAAAAATGGGAGTTCATAACCCACTTGAATCAAAGTGTGAAATATGATATGTCAAGGACTATGTAATATTTTGAACAACCAACAATAAAAATTAAAAAATAAATAAATAAATAAAAAATAAAAACCATTGAAATGCACATTAAAAAAAAAAAAGAAAAACAGTCTGTGTATTCAATTGTATATAGACCCCTGCTGTCCGCCTCGGGCGCCTGCTACTTTGGAGTTCTCGCTGGGATTCCTGGGGAGTTCACGTTGGTTGGTGAAGCTCCGATGGGTGTGTGGTGTCCCTGCGAGGGCCGCGTGGGTGGCATTCAGGGGAGTTCGGCAATAAAGTTTGTTCCTGCTTGAGTGGCTCGTGATTTGTGCCCAGCCAGACTGCGGCAACTTATTCAATGTATGTTTGGTACTGAGTATGTTTTCAGAATTTTGCTAGATGTTGGTCATATGGTGATGTGGAAGTTAAGATAGCGCTCTGCTCTGCTTACATACCTGTGGTGCTATGTACAGACTAGTAAGTGCTAGTATGTTAAGTGCAAAGAGCTCTCAGGATGATTTAGAAATGCATGGCAAAGGTGAGAGATGAAATTGCTGGTTAAGCAATGTTTAGCCCAAGATTAAAATCCATTACTCACAACCGTCAACATATGGAAATAACCCACTGTCCATTGACAATTGAATGGTGATATAGTCACAGAATATTATCAGACCTAAAAAAAGAAGAAAATTCTGCCCTTTGTGACAACTTAGAAGGACCTGGAGGAACATTATGCTGAATGAAACAAGCTAATAACAGAATGGCAAATATTGCATGATTCTACTTATGTAAGGTAATTAAAATAGTGTAATTCATAGATGTACAGAAAATAGAATTGCAATTTCTAGGGGTTGGGGTTCAGGAGGGAAAATGAGCAGTGGTTGATCAATTGGTATAAAGTTTTAGTTATGCAAGATTAACGAGTTGAAGAGATGTGCTATACAACACATTGTCAATAATTAATAATAATATACATTTAAAATATACTATGAGGGCAAAGTTTATTAAGTAGTCTTACTATTCTTTTAAGAAAAATAAAATGAAAAAATGTACAGAGGAAAATATATGGAGGTGATGGATATATCTGTTACTTTGATTGTGAAGTTTGCATATGTCTAAGCTCATCAAATTATACAGTTTGAACATGCACAACATTTTGTATATCAGTTATACTGCAATAAAACTGTTAAAAAGATTAATATATTGGCTTAATCAGAGGAAAGTTAACATAATATATAAAGCACAAAGACA
Organism: Spermophilus citellus; assembly: GCF_964194105.1. Classification (NCBI taxonomy): domain Eukaryota; kingdom Metazoa; phylum Chordata; class Mammalia; order Rodentia; family Sciuridae; genus Spermophilus; species Spermophilus citellus. Next base: position 179,187,972 of record NC_138183.1, read on the forward strand.
ATTAATCATGGTAAAATGTTTTTAAAAAGTGCTATGTTGTGCTCAAGGCCAAGCTGAGTAACAAACACAATTCAAATTACTAATTGCATGTATAACCTCCAATCAAAGAAGACTGATAGTTGTGGTGAGACATGTGGGTCTTTAGTATGTTTATGACCTCAGTAAATTGTTCTGGTCCTAAGAGGAATAGGAACTATTTGAAAACAAAGATGAGGTATTTGTGTGCTACATGGAAAATCTGAAGAGTGGTTGTCACCTTTAAAAATCTTTACTTTGCCTAGATAACTTACTTTGCCTCTGAGAACATAAATCTTGGAAAAATAATTTAAACAACTTTAAATATGTTTTAAAGAAGCAATTTCATGTATGTTCCTATTCCAGCTTTAGACAATGTCCAAATCTAGTATTATTTGAGAGGACGAGGACTGCCTTCTGATGCACAGGCACTTGTTACTGGGATTCTTTCTTTGCAATTAGCTGGGGAAATACCAGATTTTAATAAATAACCCTGACTTATGAAATTTCTGCCAGAAAAACCTTTCTCATACTATGCATTATCATGTGTAATCTACAAAAATGGATCCCAAACAAAGGAAGAAAGGTGGTACCAGAGGCTGGAGGTATCAGAGCTAGGTGATTCTAAGGAGGAGGAAATAGGAGATGTTGATCAAAGGGTACGAAGTTTCAGTTAGACTGGAAAAATAGTGATCTATTGCCTCACGTGGTGAACACAGTTAGTAATAATGTATTGTATATTCCAAGATAGCTAAAAGAATGGATTTTGGTGTGTATGTTGGTGGGAGGCTCACACAGGCTAGGCAAGTATTGTACCACTGAGCTATAACCTCAGCCCCCCAAAAGAATTTTAAGTGATCTCATTACACACACACACACACACACACACACACACACACAAAAATGGTAAGTTGGTGAATGATTTAGTCAGCTTGATTGTCACTGTGACCAAAAGACCTCACAAGAACAATTTTAGAAGATGAAAAGTGTATTTGGGGCTCACAGTTTCTGAAGTCTTAATCCATAGACCCTTGACTCCATTGCTCTGGGCCAAAAGTGAGGCAGAGGATCTGGGCAGATGGGTTGAGTAAAGCAACTCAGTACATTACAATCAGGAAGCAGAAAGAGATTAAATTCAGATCACCAGGGACAAAACACATACTTCAAGGGCACCCCCCCCCCCCATGACCTGTCTCTTCCACCTACACTGTAACCCAATTAATTCCTCTCAGGGGATTAATGTACTGATTAGGTTAAAGGTCTCAAAACCAATCATTTCATCTCTATTTTTTTTTGCATTGTCTCACATATGAGCTTTTAGAGGATGCCTCATATCTAAACCAAAACAGTGTAGTTAATAAAATATGTTAATTAACTTGAATCTTTTAAAAATTTTTTAATTTTATTGGTTCTTTTTAGATTGTTTGAATCTTTCTACAGTGTGTGGATAGAGCAGAACATATACACAAATACTATTTGCCAACTAAAAATTAATTCAATTTTTAAAAAGAAGATCGGAGAACTCCAAAGGAACAATAGCAGCATAGATGCATATAGCATGACACAAAGAATTATATTTAGAAACAATGATGCAACATGAAATATGTCAGAAAATGTTCATGTAGGACTTCTGAAGCAGGATCAAAAGAGATTTGTTAAACTAGAAGAACAGACTTCATCTATCCTTAGATATTGAATAGAATAAACTTAGAAGTCCAAAGGAAGGCAGTTTCTTGTAGGTTAGTTTTGGGAAAGAACAAAGTCTAAATCCTGGAATAAAGTTTTCACAAATTGCCAACTTCTGGATCCAAGCCAACATTTCTCAACTAATATACATGTGAGGCATGCAAGCTAGAAGCATGTTGCTGCTAAAATGGGAAAATTGCCTTTTATCAGAAAAAAAAATTACGAAAAGTTTTAAATTCTTGGAGAAAAAAACTATTTTTAATTTTCTTGAACTTTTCTTAAAAGTGTTTGCTAATGAATAAAAATATAATTTTCTTTTTCAAAAAGTGCTATGATTTGGGGGCACTCTCTCACCTCAGCAACTGGTAGAACCATTGATTTGTGATTGCAGTAGTCTCAGTCTCAGACTCCTTGGAAAGTAAAGAAAGTTTCCAGGGATAGGGAAGAACATTTTATAAACATCATATTTTTGCCTACACTGTCTGTTTTTAGTTTAGGCAAATAGAAGTCGTGTCTTATCAGCAAACATAAGCTCTGTGCTCTGCCTGATTTATGAGGAATTTTCTTTGCTTTTATCTTAATAAATAGCTCAATTTTCTTCCTTCTTAATAGATTTCATTTTTAATAAATAGCTTAATAAATAGTTTTCACACCATGTAAAAATCTGAGTGAGGAGGGCAGCTCCCAGGGAAAGCCTGAGGAATAATCACTTTTGGAGCACCTTGACTACCTCTTTCTGATCTGGACACCTAACAGCTACAGGGTACACTAGCCGTTTCATGCCTCCTCATTATTCCAAGACCTGATTCCTTTCACACTCCACAGGTTCCAAGGAAGAAAGCAGGAAGCTGTCTACTTACTTGTCTGTAGGTTCGTACTGTCTCCATTATGGGAGGTTATGTCTATTTCTACTCCCAATCACCTGAAGACAAAGAAGTTTGAGTTGAAAAGTTCATCTTTATGTGGAATGGCAGTAGTACAGTTTAGTGGGTTAAAATCAGGGACAGATACACATTGTGTTTTAATTCTCTGTCTGCACCATTCACACCTGTGCCATGGCTGTGTGTCCTTCCACAGGTTACTGAACTTTGCTAAATCTAAAATGGTTCACTTTCTGACAGTGACTCTTTTTCCTATGCTTTCAAGAATGACTTATCTCCTGTATTAGATATTCTGTCTTCAGCTGTGTTGCAAAATTCAGCTTAAATTCAGAATTCAAATTCTAGAAGTCATTATGACTTCCTAAAGTTTTGTGCACAACTTTCTGAATCATGGTGTGCTTTGCAAAAGAAACTGATTTCCCTAGCATGTAACATCTTGGTGGCTCCCCCAATTTTATCTCCCTGTAATGCGAGTTGGGTCTCTTAGACAGGCAGAGCCACACTAGAGAGAAGGATTTGTCTGCTTTGTAATTGCTGCCCCTACAAATACTATTATAAATGGCCCTCAGAGCTGGGTAAGACTAGCAGCCCAGACTGACCCCTGACAGTGTATGTCATTGCCCTTTTGTTCCTATGAATTCAATTTTATTCCAGATGGAGACTATTTTCAATTAATTGTCCTAATGCCTAAGAGACACTATTTGTTACATTAATAATCAAGACATATTGTTTCTTTTGTGCTTCCATTATCTTCTAGCATGCAATTCTGTTGGAAGAAATAAAGTAATTAGGCTTGCTGAGAATGATTGATTCTTTACAAATATATTCTGCTTATTGTTTCTGATTCTATTATTTTTTTTTAGGAATTAAAAAATGGCATTCATCACTTTAAAAAAGTATAGGAGTTGTATCTTCATAAAGATCTCAATGACATCATGATCGGAATTGGAATCTTAGTTGAGTATCCTGAGTAATATAAAAACACCAACTTTTTTTTTTTCCCTAAATCTCTGCTGGGTCTTTCTCTCCAGGAGGCTGTTTAGTAATTTAATTTACAGCTATACAGCCCCTTACAGCTCCGAGTCTGAGTAACAACTTTGTCGCTTTGCTGCTTTGTGAATTTGGTAAGGGGCTTACACTTTCAGAGCCTCTGTTTTTCACTCCTCAAAATGAGGATAATAGTTGCTACCTTAGAGGTTGCTGTGAACACTACATAGTTCAGCATCTCTAACAGGCATTGCATGATGGAGGGGGTTGAAGTAATATTATTACTTGTTTCAAGCCCTCCCTATCTCCTGTACTTCCTCCTCACATTATTTTCCAAACAAATGCCCCAGAGTATGATAATCTAGTATTGTCATCTTTTACATGATTTTAAATTTCTAAGTAGTTAGAATCTGATACTGTCCTGGGCATATAATAAACATAATTTTTGTTGTTTAAGTTTTAACTGTCTTTATTTTCTCAGTATGAATGCTCTTAGGGAAGTTAAGGAAAGAAAAATAGTTTCGAGGAGTTGATGATTAAAATTCCCATTAAGGTTATTGGCAAAAGCTGCACTGAACAAAAAGTACCCTTGAAGGACTAGGGCTAAGCTCAAAGATAGAGTGCCTGCCTAGCATATGCAAGGCTCTGGGTTCCATCTTCAGTACCCATGTGCGTGCGCATGCGCGCGCGCACGCACGTACCCTTCTGACCTGGGCAGGCTGCCCACAGATCAGCCAGAGGCATCACTTGTCAGAGAGCTAGGGCTCATTTATGATACCTAAGCCATCTATAGTACAGACGTTCCAAGTGTAAAATTTCCAATTCTAGACATTCCAATTTGTAGACGGTGACTTCTGAGAGTGTTTTTTTCTTTTATATAATATAGATTTAGATTAGGTGGTTTGTAAACAGCATGATTCTAAAGTTTTTATATCTAATAGTATCTTGGAGGCCAGGGGAAGGTCAATTTGCATACCAATGGTTTGCACATTATACTATTTTTAAAAGCATGACTATTTTATGCCCTGCTTATACATAGTCTAAAGGAATTAGTGCTTAGTATAAAAATAAATCTTTATATAAACCATGAAAGCAGATACAAGTTTGAATTTGTTTATCAGAGAAATAACATTTATTTGAATTTTACTTCCTATTTGTTTTGATGCTTTGATCTTTGAATTAAACTGTGATTTTTCTAAAAATTCATTTTGTCTTCAAAGCCTTATCACTGCTGTCCTTGGAGGTAAAGAGAATAATTTCCTCAAGAAGCTTACCTCTCCTGAACTCAACTTTGAATTAGCTGATATTACCATGTGTAAAATACTAAGCTGGCACTTCAGAAAATAAGACTGAATGAAAATAGCTGTGATAATGCAGAATATTCCACATGAGACATTCTAAAGTGACATGATCATATCCATTTTGGATACTGAATTGCAGAATGGGGTTGATTTGAGGATAGCTTTTAGCAAAGTCACTTATATGCTATATACAAACACATAGCTTTAATCTTCATGTGTATATATGGCAATATATTACATGTTTATGTATATATATGTGTTACATTATGATATATTATTATATGATATATGCTTATTATTATATAAAATAAAAATTTCTATATATCCTTTGTAATACCTCCTTGGCCCTTTGTTATTCCATCCTACTCAATCCACAAAAAAAAATTGATTTACTTTCTTTCAATATATAGGATCTATCTATCTATCTATCTATTTTCTGGACACTTGTAAAAACTGAATAATATGCTACATTCTTTTGTGTATAGCTTTTGTTTTACTGAGAATCATTATTTTGAGATTCATGCATGTGGTATTATCATGAGTACATTCTTTTTTATTGGTGAATAGCATTCCATAGTATAGATAGACTAGTTTCTCCAATACTATTTTAATTTTTAAAAAATTTTATCCATTCTTATGCATAAAGAGTGATATCGAAGTTTTAATTTAATGTCATAACTAATGGTCCTAATGCTGTTTTCCTATGATTATTTACACTCATGTGTCTTTTTTGGTGATGGATTGGTGAATTTTTACTAATCTATTTGTTTCCTTATCATTAAGTTTTGAAGGTTCTCTATTCTTTGGATTCAAGTCCTTATTAGTTATAAGGGTTAAAATATTTCTACAAGTCTGATTTCTATTTTAATTTTCTTATTATCTATTGAAGAACTGGTGTTTTATATTTTAATGAATTCCAATTTATCATATTTTTTTATACATCATGTTTTGGGTATCATATTTAAGGACTTTTTTTTAGCACAAAGTTAAAAGCTTTCCCTTTGTTTAGTTATTAAAGTTTTTCATTATTTTACATTTAGGTCTTTGTTTCATTATGAGTTCATATTTGTGGGTGATATAAGATATGAATAGAAATTAATCCCTTTCTTTCTTCCTTTTCTCCTTCCTTTCTTTCTGCATATGATTATCTAAATGTTTAAAAACTGTTTGTTTTTTTTTAAATGACTGATTTTCTTCACTAAATTGACTTTGGAACTTTGTCACCAGTTTCCATGTACCTGGGAATATATTTCTGCTGTCTATCCAGTTCTACTGGTCTGTTAATCTATGTTTATGACTTTTTTGAACTGTTGTCGTGTCAGAGGGATTAATCATATTCTCTATACCTTTGGAGTTCAGAGGTAAGATGGAGAATCAAGGAAGCAATTAAAGTCCAGGGATTTGGACACAATATCAGGAAGATCTTCAGAACATCTAGAATAGTCCCAAACCAATGGTCCACTTCAAAATATAACAAATTGTCAGAAATCAGAGGGGCTCAAAGACTGTATGACCATTCCTTAAAGATATTGTGAAATAAACATCTGCATTAGTTCAAAATGCAATATTCTCTTTATAAATATACTGATATATGAATTGAAATCATCCTCGAAACCTCATACTTCTTCAGAGAAAGAATATTTAACTATTTGAATTTGACTTTCTATTTGTTTTGATGCTTTGACCTTTGAATTAAACTATGATTCTTCTAAAATTTCATTGTCTTTAAAGCCTCAAGACTGCTGTCCTTGGAGGTAAATAGAGTAATCCCCTCACAATTTTGGCAGATTCTAGTTTCCAAATATATTGAAAAATACTATCTTATTCCATGTTAACTAAAACAACCCTGTTGCAATTACCACCATCTCTCACCTCTTTGCTGCAGAAGCCTCTGATCTGATCTCCTTATCCACAATTGCAATCTCCAACATATTCATCAAGAATAGCATCAAGTTTTAAAGGCAAAACTGGTAACATTATGATCCTATTTAAATGCTTCTATCTCTTCCCATACATCTTTGTGCAGAGTCCAAAGTCATAATGTATCTGGATCCAAGGTTGCAAATGAACTGAACCTGTCTACCTCTCTAGTCTCCTTTTGAACCACGTTCTCACTTAGTCTGTGTGTTATTTAAATGCTGGCTTGCTTTCAGCCAACACATTGGGCCAAGATCTTTCTTCTACAACAGGAAATTTGCTCATGCTGTTTCCTTTACTTGGGTGTCCCTTCTGTTATCAGTCTTTGCCAGGCTATTGACCTTCATGGTCTCAGTTTAATCAGAGATGATGTCTTAGCACCTTAGATCAAGATAGGTTTGTTTACTTTATAACTAACAGTATTGCCCACCTCCATGGCAGTATTTCTCATAATTAGGATTATTTAGGGTTATGGCTATTAATGTAGTGTCTGCCTTTCCACTTCACAGTAAGTTCTAGAAGGCTAGGGGTCATCTATAGAGTAACCATTAATGTCAGGTTTCATCTAACATGATGACTAATACAAAGTATATTCCTCAATTAAAATATGTTGGATGAGATCTTTTTTGTCATATTTATTTATTGGATATCAACTAAGCGAGCCTTATATTTAATTCTAAAGATGTTAAAACATTTCCATATATTTTTTAATTTTTTAATTTTTTAAAATTTAAATTGATTTTTAAAAAATAAATGACAGAAGAATGCATTACAATTCTTATTATACATAGATAGCACAATTTTTCATATATAAAGTATGTTCACATGAATTCGTGTTTTCATAACATGTACTTTAGATAATGATGTGTGCTGGATTAGGCAATTCATACAATCACAGAACTCTAGAACCAGAAAATACCTTAATGATTTTCAAGCCCATCCTGCTAATCTAATGTATTCATAACTCAAGGCTTAGAAAGATGAAATCACACAGGGCACAATGGTGCATGTCTGTAATCCCAACCTCTCAGGAAGCAGAGGCAAGAGGATTGTGAGTTCAAAGCCAGCCTTGGCAATTTAATGATGCCCCAAGTAACTAAAGCAGATCCTTATAAAATGGTGGAAGGAGACCCTCATTGTTATACAAAATACATGTATGAAGATGTGAGGAAAAAAAAAAAGAATAGCTCTACCTTAGATTAGGTAGAGAGAAGTGATGGAGAAGTGATGGGAGGGGAAGGGAGAGGATGGGTAGATAGGAAGGATAGTAGAATGAAACAGACATTAGTATTACTGTATGTATATATGTGAATACATGACCAATGTGATTCTGCAACCTGTATACTCAGAAAAATGAGATATTGTATCCCATGTGATTCAAATGTATGATACCTCAAGGTCATTGTACTGTCATGTGTAACTAATTAAAACAACAAAAAAAAATTAAAATACAAATAAAATAAAATAAAATATAAAAAACAGTCTGTGGGGGGGGGCTAAGGTTGTGGTTCAGCAGTAGAGTGCTCACCTAGCATGGGCAAGGCCCTGGGTTCAATCCCCAACACCACATAAAAATAAATAAAGATATTGTGTCCAAATACAACTAAAAAATAAATATTTAAAACAAAACAAAATAAAACAAACAAACAAACAGTCTGGGGATGTTGCTCAGTGGTTAAGGGCCCCTGGATTCAATCCCTGGTGTCTAAATAAATAGTTAACACACAAACAAAGATGAAATCGTTTCTTCAAAGTTAATAAACAGTTTTCTGGCAGAACAAAAATTCACTGAAACCTAGGTCTTCTCACTCCCAGTTCACTGCTTTGTCGAATGCATCAGATTGCCTTCCTTATATGGCATTTTTAATTTCATAATCTGATTTTTTCAATTATTAAGAAAAACAATAAAATATCCAGTACTAATGAGCTGGAGGAAAGAAGTGTAATTTGATAATCAACAGGAAAATTAATGGCAGTTTTTTCTTTTCATTATGTTGAATTTTGTGGTATAGTTATACTCCAATACTCTCCATGAATCTCTTTTGTTTATATTCTGTTAAGAACCTTATTAATGAATATTGCCACTCAGACAATTATCACAAATAGAATTGGATTTATTTTTTACTCAAATTAAGTCTGACTGGGAGAGTTTACTTGAGGACTTATTGCTGTGTGATCTTATAATATTTTTGAGTACTTCTCTGTAATATGGAATTTGCTATTGGAAACTTGGATATGGAACTCTAAAAAAATATGAATAATTTTAAAAATTATCTGACAAAAATACATCTCCACATTTAAAAAGTAGTCTGCTGTTTCTGTTATTTTAAATTTGCTATTAGCATAAATTATTATAATTTTCTAGAATAAAGAAATAATGACTAGATGCATTTCTCTTTCAGATAGAATAGATATATTGAGTAATAATCCATTGCAAAACTTGATAAGAAGGCTCAGAGACACTAGGAATACAACTACAACTAACAGGTAGAAAAAGCAGAATTAATGTTCATTTTCAAATATTTGAATTCTACAACCATTATTATTTTGTTATTGACATTTCATGAATTATATGACTAATTAATACAGACAGGTTACCTTGTCAAGCAATTGGATAAGTGTTAGAAATACAAAGATTAAGATATAGCCCCTGACACACCAATACCTTAAGATGTGATGGAAACATTTAGAAAGCTAATATATTTGTTTGTTTTCCTTCTATTATCGATTAAGATTTTCAAAATCTATTTATAAATTTAGAATATAGTCTAAGTTATTGTTATGATTTTGATGTGAGGTGTCCCCCAAAAAGCTCTTGTGTGAGACAATATAAGGAAGTTTACAGGCAAAATGCTTGAGTTATGAGAGCTTTAATCTGATCAGTGTATTAATCCTCTGGTTGGGATTTACTATGGGAAGACAGGATGTGGCTGGAGGAGGCAGGTCATGAGGGGTATGCCTTCAGGGTAAATATTTTGAGAGCTGAGCTTAGTCTCTCTCTGCTTCCTGGTACCATGTTCTGAGCCACTTTCCTCCACCACAGTCTTCTGCCATGATGTTCCGTCTCACCTTGGGCCTGGAGGAAGGGAGTTGGCCATCTGTGGACTGAGACCTCTAAAATTGTGAGCCCCAAATAAAAATTTTCCTTCCTCTAAAATTATTCTCATTAGGTCTTTTGGTTATGGCAGTGAAAGAGCTGACTACAACATTTACTATAACATTTAAAAGTTAAAAAAAAATAGTGGTGGTCGTTTTCTCTCCTTCATTGAGGAGCCCATTTACTCTTGGCTAGCAGGGAACTTTTGTTGAGGATATCATCCCAGAAGCTGCTTTCTACTATCTATTTGCTTAATATCTCTTATAATCCTTTTTTTCCTGGTAAAAGACAGCACAGTTTTGTTCCAGTCCTATGAAGGGGGGAAGAGAAATGAAATATAGGCAATTTTCTTTTTGAGCAATACCACTGGAAAGTTTAGTATATTACTTCCACTAATATTTGATGGTCAACACTTGACCACATGTCCACTCATATCTGCAAGATTGGCTGGGAAATTTGATATTTAGCTGAGAGTTCTATGCTCAGATGAACCACTGAGTAGTCTATTAATAGGTGGACTAGGAGAGAAGAAATTATCAAAAACAACTCTCAGTGTGTCAGCTTTTTCTTCTAACCAGCAGGTATCTATGCATCCTCTTTTTTTGCCCTCTTTGACACTCATATCTTCAATAAAACCTACCTAAAATTCCATTCAGCTGCAGTTGAAAATTGAGCACAGAGATTAAATGTAGTCTTTACTATCAAATATGGAAGTGGTTCCTGTTGATTTGGCAACAACTAAACACAAGTTACACTCCTACCCTTGCTCCAATAAGTAAAGCCAGAGTAGAAACAAGACAACTACATTATCTTGTAGAATTATCTTGTATCATTATACATTATCTTGTATCAGAAATGTTAACCATATAGAAGTTTTTGGTCCATAGGAAGTGTTAAATTCTCGGAGGCAGGAATTGTGAATACACTTTATCTCATTGGAAGGGTTAATTCTTTTGGTTAACCAAATTCTGGTTCTGCTGTCAGGGAAATTTTCCTTTGTCCCTTATCCCTTGCATCTTGACCTTATATCTGAGAAGTTCTTTTCAACTGTGAACATCAGAAGAGGAAAGAGAGAGTGTTCTTTCTTTGTTAAAACTCTGGAGAATGAAATATTTTTGTTATAAGTCCAACTTTACAGGTCCTTGTATGTCAGGCTTGTGGTTTCTACCTTAATAAAATTCTTTTAAGGGCTGGGGATGTGGCTCAAGCGGTAGCGCGCTCGCCTGGCATGCGTGTGGCCCGGGTTCGATCCTCAGCACCACATACCAACAAAGATGTTGTGTCTGCCAAGAACTAAAAAATAAATATTAAAAATTCTCTTTCTCTCTCTCTCTCTCTCTCTCTCTCTCTCTCTCTCTCTCCTCTCTCTCTTTAAAAAAAAAGTTCTTTCAAAACCTTGCAGAATTCTTGCCTATTTGCTTATGAGTAGTTCTATGTGGAGTAATCATGCTCAAAGCCATCTTTCAAAAAATCCTTCATAGAACCCATAGACTCTCCCTTTCTCTTTATTGTATTTTATTTTTAGTTCATTGCCTCTTAATATCAGTTACCTTAATGCCATCTCAAATTACTGATTGTTATCCTTGGGCTAACTATGAGAGATAATCTGATATCAGGCTTTTTGAGATATGGAAACAATTAGTTTTCTCTCCTTATAAGTTTCCCAGTTAATGTAACTTTAATTCATTAAATTGAAGGTGACAGGTAGATAGACTTTTCATTAGTAGAACTTTATTTCTTTCATTTATATTTGCAAATGAGCTGCTTCTTGCCTAACTTTATTTCATGAATTCTGTATTATTTTGTTGGAAGTTCCAAGTAGCAGCCAACATACACCAAAAATCTTACATTAAAAAAATCTTGTTCTTGTTAATAAAATGTGATATATTTCCAAGTGGGCTTATGTTTTGGACTGGTTTCTAGCTTGTAGTGTTGTCCTATCTACCAATCACCTAGTGTGTTCAACTAATGTCATGCATTTCTGTTTTTTTGTTGTTTTTTTTTTTTTTTTCATTCTGGAAGTATCTCACTTCAAGGCATCAATTTATGTAATAATAGAATATATGTTAAACCACTGAAACCTAAAATATTGTATTTTGAATAAAGTAGAATCTTATTTCCTTCTCCCATAACAGCAAATAAGTGAATTATCTAATTGAGTGACTATGATGCATTCACAAGTTCATACATATCTTCTAACATCTTGTTTCTTTACTCTTTCAGAGTACTGTCTTTACATTCATGCTTCAAGCATATTTCCAGCTTGTGAGAAAGGAGAAAAAGGGAAATCATCTTTGTTGAGAAAGAAGATGATTCAGAGGAGTCGATTTTGAAGAAATAAAAATTAAAAAGATTTTGATATCTCCAACCTCAAATTGTTGGAGAGTAGAAAATAAGTTTGGCTGAGGGTTAATGTCCCTAGGAATTTGATGAGAAAGAAGATGATTCAGTTCAACACTATATAATTCAAGCTATTTACTTTTATTTATTTTTTTTTATCCTTTCTTGTTCCTGTGGCTGTTTCTCCAATGAGTTCTAACCTAAAACCTTTGCAACACTTTAGGCAATTAGAATTACATTTGATGAGTACTGAGTTTTTGTTTTGAAAATAAACTAAACTGTTATTTAATCAGACATTTACTCACTCATTTGTTCTTGAAGTATATTTTTGAGAATTCACTATGTTCTGAGCTGTAGAAAAAAGAGAAAACTTTCTTGTCCTCAAAGAACTCTCAAATCTCAGGCTAGACAAAGAAGCAACCTAGAAAATTCACCAACAAATGCAGCATAATCCCAGAGATGGAGCCTCATACAGTAGATGCACCCTCACAAAGGAGAGGCTCCTGATTGAGCTGGGAGGGTTCCTGTGGGCCTCTAAGAGGAAGGAATACTTATTCTGGGTTTAGAGACTAAGTAAACATCATCAGACTGAATGTGTCATGAAGCAAGAATAGCATGCATACATGGATGGAGACGTGAGGAAACAGGATATGTTTGGAGAGTAGAAAGAATTAAAGAAGCAATGCAGGTGGGGAGATATCAATGTGAAACAATGACTGGGAGAGAATTTATCTAATTTTGATTCTTTTCCTGATTGTTTCATTAACTCAAAACAATCACCAAAGACCTACTCCTGTTCAAAGTCACATGCTTGGCTCTGGGAAAGTAAGAATGAACAAAAATAGACATGATACTTGCCTTTCGGGCATTCACAACTTATTAAGTGAAAGTTTTAATGCTCTCCTAGACCACATCAAATTTTGATGCTTTTGTGACTCTAGAAATTTTTCCATTTAACATGTATTCTAATAGTTTGGGCTTAAGGTTTTTGGTATGTTCAAAAAGTGAAGTGACACTGGAGATGAAGTTGTTTTATTTTTAATATTTCACAGCTGTTTGAGGATGCAACCAGAACCATGGAATCAGGTGTTAAAGATATTTCTTGGCTTCCCGGTACACTTCTGTTTACAATTTTTAGAACAATAAAATTCCACAAACATCCAGGAATTCTTCTGTTAATGGTTGTGTTCAGGAACTGCCATACAAACAAAAGGACAAATGATATCATAACAAAAGACAAGAGAGTCTTGATAATATGGAAATCTCTACACCCTTGGGATGGTTGGGGAGAATTGCCAACCACACTTGTTGTTACCAATCACCAGTGATTTGTGGTCTACATCATTAAAATCCAGAATATCTGGAAGTCCTGATTCAACCATAACTACTGTCTCCAGGGAATCTATTATTCATACCATGGTTACCTTGGGTAAGTTAGTTACTCTTCATGTGCCTCACTTCACTTATTTATAAAATTAGAATGAAGGAAAGAATGGCCCCACCCACTGAATAGAAGAAATTTGAGATTCAAGTAATAAAAAATAGTGAGAGGTTTGCTGTGAAATGAGAGAAAGAATATAGTGAGTTCCTACAGAAGCTGAAGGTACTTAATATTTCATATAATTATTTCTTTTGTGGATAGTATTTTTGTTGTTGTTGTAACATTTTAAAGTTGCCCCAATTGAAGCAAAATTTCGCCTAGTCCATGTGGATTTCTATTTATTTATTTCTTTGTAACAGCTCTGTTGAGACATCATAGACATAAAATATTGTATATATTTGAAATACATAGCCATATTTTGACATATATGTAGGTTGGGAAGTAATCTTTTTTAGTATTGAAATTTTATTGTTTTATGAAATCCAGAAATTTGTTTTATGTTAGAAACTCTGAAAAAAGTTCATTTTTACTCATATTTAGTCAAGAAACGTACTTAACATCTCTTAACATCTTCATTCTGTAGTTCTTAAACTACCTTCATTTTTATAAGCCTTATTTTTCAACAAATATCTGGTCCTTGAGGACATTAGAACCTCTCTAACTTCTTCAGTATTTCTTAAGGAGCTGACCTAGACATGAGAGGGCACAGTGGACATTCCTGAGTGACTGAATCAGATGATGGTCTACATTTGTTTTTGTATAGAAATGACAATGAGTCACTGTCTGGACCTTGTCCTCAGACTTGTAAATGGTAAGGCCTTGGACCAATTCTTACCAATCTCTGGTGGGCCTTTCTTCCTTGCCAAGGTCCTCAGGGACATGGTGCAAAATTTCCTTTATTTCTTTGCTATCCTTGTCACTCCCATCTCCAGGATTCTCTATCCATTATGCAGTACACTGGGATTGGAATTCTCAGTTTTCTTTCCCCTTTCTGTTTCTAAGAAAGACAAACAGGCATTTTTTCATCTTGCACTTTAATGCTAGTTTCTCCTGATAATCAGATATGGGATAACAAAAATGATAAGCTCAATCAAATTACAAAGGAGAAAAAATCTTACTGAATTCTGCCAGGCATACTTCCTGGTATATAATTTCATGCTCCCTGACAGATGCAATTTAGAAATCCCAATTTTTCATTGCTTAAGGAGAATTTCTTCAAAAGTCCTACGCTAAGGCTGGCATATCCAGTCATAAAAAATAAAAATGACATAAATTAATTTAATTTAGGTGCATCAGTAGGCTAAATAATAGCCACTCCAAGATGTCAGGTCTTAATCCCAGGAACCCAAAAATGTTACTTTGTAAGGAAAAAGGAATTTTTTTGGAGATGTAATTAAATTAAAGATCTTTACATGAGGAAATTATCTAGGTGAGCCTATAAACAATCACAGGTGTACCTTCAGAGGAGAGAGACAAAGGGTGTTTTGACATATATACAGGTAGAAGGTGATATGATCAAGGGTGCAGACATGAGTTACGTGCCACAAATTAAGGAATGCCATTAGCCACCAGAAGCTGAAAAAGTCCAGAAACAAAATCTCCCTTGCCATTTCAGGAAGAGGACTGTCAACATCCTGATTTCAACTCAATACTGATTTCAGACTTCTGGCCATAAGCACTGTGAGAGAATAAACTTCTTATTAATTGGTTGACTGATTGATTTATATTAGGGGCTGAACCAATGGGTACTCTTTCACTGAGCTACATTCCCAAGTTGGTTTCAAACTTGGGATTCTCCTGCCTCAGCCTCCCAAGTAGCTGGGATTGTAGGCATGTAACTCTGTCTGGTAGTTTCTGCTGTTTTAAACCATGAAGTCTGTAGTAATTTTTCATCGAAGTTTCAGGAAACTAATGCAAATGCCCAGTTGTCTCAAGTGAGTATCAAATGACTTGTGGGATAAATGCTACCCATGTCAAGGGGTTCTTTCCACAGTTATCCTTTTATGGTAGTTGATTATAAGCAGAACAGACTATTTATTTATTTGTGTGTGTGTTTTATTGGAAAATTACATTCGAGAAACTGAAGTTTGAGAAAAGTGCATAAAGAAGGATGATATACTTAACTATGAATCAGTAAATATTATGTAAATTCCTTCTATATGTTAAACTTTGTGTTAAGTCCTGGGTTAAAACCTGAATAAGACAGGATGCTTGTCCTTAAGAAGTCTAGTTTATCAGGCAAATTAGAAATGTACACACATAATTAAATTAATATCTGGAAAATGTATTAATGATCATGTGTATAGAATAATATACCAAAACATGCACACTTCAAGGATAAGTCTGTGTGTATGTATGGAGGAGAAATGGGTTGGGAAAAAAAAGTTATGCTTCCAAGTGAAGACAGAACGAAATGCAGTAAGAGAGCTCAAGGGTTGAACTTTTATCAAAGTTCCCCCAAGCATTTCATATTCTGAAGGACACTATTTATAGAAATTCTTTATTAAGTAATAAATGATAGGTCAAGAATGTCTTCAACTACTAGAGTTTATAGTCAGCATAGAATAATCAGTGTTGTGCTGCAAGCTTAGCATTATTTCAGCCAAGAGCAAAAGTTTCTGTCATTTATATTTTTCTTGTGAAGTCTTTGTGGCAAATATCAGTTTCATTATGGTATCTGAAAGATTCTGATAAAACTACAGAACTCTCTCCCTAATATTTTTGAGAGCAGTCTTTCCTAGTTAGGAAAAAATAGTAACTTGCATTCAACAATCTGGCTTAGAGAAAATTACATTGCAAAGAACATCACTAACGGGTGTTCCGGCATAACACAGAACAGCTCTGTCCCTCAGGGATAGCTTGCTTGTCAACATACACAGTTTAATCCTGGACTCCTTTTACAAAGTAGCAGAATAATAGTCACAAATAAAATAATCAACATTTATGTATAGCTTTTTGTTATTTTTCTAGATTTCACAATAGAATGGTAGTGGGTTGTTTAAGCCTTAAGCAGCCCTGTTTCACTATGTAACAAAAGTTTCTTAATCTCTTACCTTCAGTTTCTTCAGCTTTAATGTAGGGGACTAACATACAGCTAGAGAACTATCATGACAAGTAAGGGAGATTTCTGATTACTACTTACCAAGGTCAGTGCCTGATACTTTGCAGGTACATATTTAGAGTTGCTTCTATCATTTTTGTCTTCTTTTTTTGTCATTATTTTTCTGGAAGTAGCTGAGCTTTTAGAAATTTCTACTATTCAATTGTCTTGATATTCTCAACGCATTGCAGGAAACTATTTAGCCAACCAATAGCCCTGTCCCCATTTATTAAAATTAAAGTTTTAGTATGTGTTAAATTTTGAACTTTATCCAGTAGTGACAGGCTTGGGTTTCTAATTTGCTCCTTTTGTTTATTCTTTAAGAATCACATGGTCCATAAGATCACAGTCTTAATTATAAATATTATTAAATTACTTATAAATTATTATTAAATTGTTAATAAATAATATACTCTCTAATGCTAATATTTGGGGTAGTTTTTAGGATTAGATCATGTATGAAATACGAAGGTTTCAAATAATCAGATTATTAGAAAGGAAACTGAAATTTAACTTGAACTTGATATGAATTTACTCCAATTTTTCAAACTGAAGGTTGTAAACATTAATCTACTCATTAAATTAAGCATATTACATGGAGTAAGGTCAGTATGATTTTATGAAATTTAGTTTCAATTATATCCCATGGCTAGTGTGATAAAATTAATTTCATAAGGAAAAAAACAAAAAAACAAAAAACAAAAAAACAAGAACCTGAAAGCCACAAGATTAGGTTACTAGTAGAGAACTTTTTCTGTCATTTGTTAGTTAAATTTGAGAACGTTTATGTTTTAATGAACTTATTGTGCATCATCAGACATTCTTTTATATGAATGATTTTTCCCCCTCTTCCCTAATATGGATGCACTGCAGTATAGGATGGGTACCCTGTGTTGGCTTCACATTTTTCTCACTCTTCACTGGGCCTGGGGTACAAGTTTGAGAGGATCCTACTACCAAATAGACCCCCAAACTAGGTAATAAAACACCTAATTCCTAAGTAGTGTGAATCTGAGCTTCCATAAAGCCCCTGAGAATTAAGGCAGTTTTACCTGTTTACACCCAGGCCCCATTTTTTTTTTTTTTATTCAGCAATGTTTTGAAAGTTTTCCATTCAGATAGGGTAGACTGTGTAATGAAGGAACAGGTAGTGGGAGGCTTCTTTGTTGGAGGGGCCCTTTGTTCTGAGGCAGGATAAGTAGCCTGAGAAGGGGGAGGTTGAAACTCAGAAAACTATTTCAAGTTCAAACTTCATTACCGAGCCTCTTTGAGTTAAACTTTTTTGGAGGGGGAAAACAACCAGTCCAAAACTAAGTGTGTGTGTTTTGTTCCTGTGGTGAGTGTGCCGCATTTGTGATGTGTATGGGGCATGTGTGGGGAGTGTATGGTGTGTGTGGTGTGTGTGTGGGGGTATTGTGTGAATATGTGAGTGTGTGTGTGTGGTGTGCGTGGTGTGTGTGTGTGTGTGTGTGTGGTGTGACTGTGGTGCTGGGTGTGTATGAGTGTGTGTACTGTGTGTGTGATTCTGATTGTGTATGTGGGGGGGCTGAGTGTGTGTGTGTGTGTGTGCACGCGGGTGCGAGGGTGTAGCGAGTGTCCCCACTTTTAGCATGACTATCAGGCTCCACTTCTTGGTTGGTATTCCGGCACTGGGCAGACTGAGCCTGCAACTGCGGGGGACGCCTCCAAGTTCCACCCGGGACATCCTGAACAGCAGCCGCCACAACAGCAGATTGAGCGCAGACAAAGGGGCTGGCGCGAGCGCAGACGGTGCGGCCGCCGGGGCAGCGGGCCGGGCGGGTGGGAGCGGGCGCACACCCCGCCCGGGCTGGCTCGGCGCCGGCCCCGACTTCACTCAGTCTTTGACCCTCGGTTCTCCCGCCCCCCCGCGGGCCGCACCGCTGTAACCGCTGTCCGGGCAGTCGCTTGCTCCTTTTCGGGACCGCAGGCAAAGAGCGCAGCACCGTGGGGCCTGCGGCATGGCTGTGTCCTGGAGGAGCTGGCTGGCCAACGAAGGGGTTAAACACCTCTGCCTGGTAGGATGGCGGGCCGGTCGCTCGCGTTCGGTCTCTCCCGCAGCTACTTTGATTCATTCCCTGAGCGTGGGCGGGTGGGAAGTTGGAAGTGGAAGTTAGATTCGAACAGTTTCAACTAACAAAACTTTACAATGTTAAAACCTGGAGATGATAACGACCCCTCCCCCAACCCCCATGCATGGGAACTTTCCTACACACTGATGGGCGGATGTGAAGGAGGGGAGAAGCAATTACTTTAAGTGAACACAGCTTTCTCTTAACCCTTTAAACATGTTTGCCCCCATTGTTTTTTTTTCTGGGGTTGCTTGCGTTTTACTTAAGACATGGTGATCATGGTGATGTCACTAATTTCTTAATCTTATTTTGTATTTCAAAGATCATTTAGCTGACCCGTTTGCCACCCAAATCTTATCTCAGGTGAAGGGCCTGGGTCCAGATTTATTTATGAGGCTTTTCAACTTTCTGACCAATTAAGAAAGTGTTCTGCAATTTTTCATTGAGATTGCATTGAAAACTCTGTGTCCAAACAATGGACTTGTGGTTTCATTCATCAAGTGATGCCTTTAAAAAATTTTTGTTTTTTCTCTCCCTTTGTGTGATTGGTTTAGCTCATTTGGCTGTTTCTGAATGTCCTGCTTTTCTGGAAAACCTTCCTGCTGTACAACCAAGGACCAGAGTATCACTACCTCCACCAGATGCTGGGTGTAAGTGGGACTTGGGTGACCTGGTGCAGTGGCTTTAATTCAGCAGAACTTGGTCAGTTCTTCCATTTATCAAAGAAACCTTTGTTGTACACTTTGAAAAAGTTGTTGATCTCTAAAGTGGTCAAATTTCTTGATTTATCTTTTACACTTGTCTAGAATAGAACGATTAACTCATTTTAAGAACCAAAGGTATTATCTGCTAAAGTGAAATGAATGAATCTGCCAGAGGCTATTAGAGCCTGAGAAGGGTTGCTACTTTTTGCAAGCTGCAAAATGCCCTGAAGGATTTGCTATACTAGGAGAACCAACTGATGACAGGCTTTTAGTTTGCATGTATCAAGGCTTTCATCCTGCCCATAAGCTTATCCAGAGGATTTCTGCACTGTTTCTTTTACTGACAGTTTTCACAAAGTATGTGTCTAATGAGGGTATTCTTTCTGTGTAGTTCTCAGCTGCTGGCTTTAAGTTAGTGGCTGATCATGGCTCTAGAATACTGGTCTAATATGAGGATAATATTGTGCAAAACTTTGCTCTGATTTATTCACTTTGAAATTTTTTCCTTTCCCTTTTCTGTTTCTGATCTCATTATTCCTTCTTATCCTCTTCCTACCTAACCTCTTTAACAAAAGACAGTGTCACTGATGACATCTTACTTTGTATAAGGAGACTATATTTTCTAAGCAACAAGCAAAAATTATAAAATATATTGCAAGGTCTTAGGTCACCTGAACAAGCAGATTTTGTCATTCCTTCTCATTGAGGAAGAAAACACATTCAAAAGAGGAAATGTATCACTTTTTTTTCATAATTTCATTGCAATTTTAATATTAGTTCAATGAATTTTGTGGAACCAGCTCTCCCTTTCATGTTTTACATGTACAGACTTTACTTTTTAATCCTAGCATCTCAATGATTTGCAAGTGTTAAGCCTGCAATAAGTTGCAGCTGAATTAATGATTGATATTTTTATTGTGTAACCAAAGTGCTATTTTTCATAATATATTGCCACATTATCTTTTTAAAGCTTAATGCCTAGGTTTTTAGCTAATGAGTTAAGAGAGTCTCAAAAACAAACTCATTTTATTAGAAATTCTAAAATCTGAACAATTCTTTCTTTCTTTTATTCAACAATGTAGAAACTATCCTGAAACCTATGCTTTTCAAATGCATGCATGAAGAGTAAAGCCCCATCCCTCAAGTTGCTTGCAATCTAATGGAAATCCAACAAGTAAATAATTATAATTCAATAAACAAGAAATCTTCTGTACTAAAACATAAGATCTGCTAGCCTTTCCTTATTTTGTTTCCTGGAAATTTGTTATTTGATGTGAATTAATGAGCAGGAGGTTTTCCAGTGGGAAATTTATTATGTAACTTGTTGAGCAACATGGAGAAAACTCTTGAGAGTAAAATTTGTTCTGGATTAAGAGGGTATTTGTGGCAATATAAAATCTTAAGAATTGGAGAGTTATTGCAATAACTTGAAAAGACATAACTGCACTTTGGATTTGAACTCTGTGACCCAGCATAAGCCAAAACAATAATTTAAAAGGAAACTAATTATGTTGGAAACCAAAAATTTTTGTAAACCAATTTTTGTCAACATGGATCCTGTGTAACTTTAAATATATGTTAGTGATAGGTCTGATAAAATTCAACATATATACATGCATGTGTGTGCATGCGTGCACCCTCACAGCCAAATAAATTTTAATATTTAATTTCAAATTATGTCTATTTTATTTTTTAAAAAAGTTTCCCACATTTTTATTGGTGTACTATAGTTGTACATATTGATGGGACTTGTTGTTATTTATTCATATATACACCCTATATAACAATATAATTTGCCAATATCATTCCTTAGCACTTCCTTCCTCCCTCCCCACCTTCCACCCCTTGGTCCCTTTCCTTGACTGATCTCCTTTTGATTTTTAGGAGATCCACTCCTACCTTCTTTTTTTTTTCTTTATCCTCTCTAGTTTCTGCATATGAGAGAAAACGTGACACTTGACCTTGTGAGTTTGACTTATTTTGCCAAACGTGGTGGTCTGCAAGTGCCGTAATTTTATTTTTCTTTATGACAGCCCAATAAAATTTTAAAACATTTCAAAATATGCTGCATCTCTTTACTTCCATTCTACTTGGTGCTTTTGTTTAAATGATACCAACAAGTTAGGAAGGTTTAAGAACTGCTGGCATATAATAAGAGTTCAATAAACACTGATTAAGTGAATGAAGGAATAGAGTGATAAAATGAACAAATGGAAGACTGGGATCGAGGAGGGCGATGGGCAGACTGATAGGTCATCGTGAGTTAGTTTTCATAAAACTGACCTGATTTTTAAACCATCTAGTAAGAATTTAACATTTTACCAAGAGTTCTTGTGGAAAGGAAAAATAATCTATGACTTCTAAATGTCTCCCCAGAAATTATGAATTTTTTTTCATTAATGTATCTAAATTTTTTGAAGTAAGTATTTTGAAACTATATGGTTCTTTTTAGTGAAAAAGTAACCCCTATAGTTTAGGTCTTAACTTCATGGAGGAATAATTTTATTTGTCCTAGGCATAACTTTCCTAATATTGTTATGGATGTGATATGGTTTCATAGAGTAAGAATTTGCAGATGCTTTTCAAAATGCAACACACACACACACACTCGCACACATACACATATACATATATACATATATATATATATATATATACAGTATAATAATACATAATAATAATGAGTTACAATTATTTTTAAGTAAATATTGCTGATGTCTGTGTTTTACAGCTTTAATGACTAAATATTATTAATGTCTTACAGCAGTGCATATTAGACCTTATCAAGTAGTCAGACTTAAAATGATAGAATTGTAGAAATACTAAAGGGGACATAAGTATTCTGATTTTATTAATCATTTTTAGATGATTTTTAGGTTCTCACGATACTATTTATGGAAATCAATTTGATTGTACCATTTTAAAACACAGATGGAAACAGTACATTCATTCGCTGAGAAATTTGATAATAGCATTGAATATAAAGCTTGCTGCCATTCACCTGTAAAATGTACCTATAATAGTAACATTACTATGGTATTATGGGCTACAAGGATCTACAGAACATATCTTGTTTATAGGAAGATACAGACATTGAGAAGTGTTGGCAAAGATCTCTGATTTATATTGAAAATAATTATTATTCAACTATTTATTTATACATATGATATGCCAGACACTTTACAAATATTTTGTTTTAGCTTGGAAGCTATGCTGTGCACTTTACATTTGAGGATATACAGACCTAGGAAGCTATGTGACTTGTTCTAAGGTCTGATGGTTACTGTCAGAAGTAGAATTTGAATGGAGTCCTTTCTTACCTCTTTGCTTTTCCCTCATAATACATATTTTTCTAAACTATTTATCTTGCCCATCTCAAGAATGTAAACCACTGGTTAATATTATTCTTTATCCATACTGCCCAGTAGAAATACAATGCAAGACAAAATAAGAAGAAGACAGAGTTATTAATTCTAAAAATAAATTAAACTCAACATATCTAAAACATTATCACTTTAACAGGTAGTCATTACTAAAGAAATTAATGAGATACTTTACATGATTCTTTCTTATTAAATACTTGAAATTTATACTCAGGAAAGTTACAATTCAACCACTAAATTTTTAACAGGAACACCTTACCTACATTTAGGCTTCATAAAGTTTACAGTCAGAATTTTATCTAATAACACAAATGTGTATCAACTTTAAAATTTAAGTTTTTTGGAATCAGATGTAGTGGCATGTGCCTGTAGTCCCAGCTGAGGCAGGAGAATCACTTGAGCCCAGGAGTCCAAGATCAGAATGGGAAACAGAGTGAGAAACTATCCTCCTTAATCACCCCCCAATTTTTTTTTAGATTAATAAAATTAAACTAAACATTTAGTTCCTTTATAATGATAGACACATTTCACATACTGAATGGCCATGTGTGGTCAGTGGCTTCCATTTTTGGCAGTTCAAGTACAAACTGTGGGGAGAATTATTCTTACTCTTGGCCACAATGCTTACTATTTTGCTTCAAAGCAAACAACTAGCCAGATAAGTAGCCCAATAAAAAATACATTATGTTATGGCTAGTTTTTTTTTCTCCTCCTCTATAAATAAGAGTTGATATTGGAAGGGTAGTTGTGGACTTTAATTATTGGCATGAACTATAAAAATCTCGGTCTTCTGCCTTGTCTTCTGAACTTTCTGGTGTTGGTAATTTTTAAGAATGAAGGGGAAATATTTAATTCTCAGAACAAGAGTGTTCATTACTATTTCTATATGACTGTTCTTATACCACAATTAAAGATTAAAAATTACTTTAGAATTGAAAGGGAAAATAAGACCTATAGTGCTAGAAGATAAAATAAAGGAGAGATAAATATGTTTTAGTACTTTTTTTCTTCTTTTTTAATGATCTTACCCAGACTGGCCTTTTACAGACTGAAAGCAGCATGGTCATGGCTGGTTTACGCCTGAGTTAACATGCTAATCTGATTGTGTACTTCCTAGGAGATGTTTAATTATGACATGCTGTGAGTTTGGAATCTTAAAATTGGATAAGAAGAAAAGTCTTGAGGGGAAACCAAAACAAAACAAATACCCAAGCAAACAAAAAAATTGAAACGACCTCATGCACTCTTCCATTGCAGCTCTTTAAATAAAGGACACCTTGGATTGCTTAAGAAAATAAGTTTTGATATATTTATTTTAAGAAATGGAGATAGTTACTTTTTACTCTAATAGAAAATGCTAATGTGTTGTTAGCAAACCTAAGAAATTTAATTTTTCCATTAAAAAATATGGTGGCATTCTAACTCAAAAATCAAGCACTCATATTCATGTTACCCATTTTTGAAATATATTTTGACATTTTTATAACTAGAGTATTATGTAATTGATATAAACATTTTAACTTTGGAAAAGAATGAATTTTGTGGTACTAGGTATATGTGCCTTAGTTTCTTGGTTTTACATTTTTTTTCTCTCCAAACTAACATTTGTATATGGACTATTCAATTTTAACCTATTCTCATAGTTTTAAGATGAGAATTAAAAATTCTTTGCTTTTTCCTCACATGTTTTTTTTTTTTTTTTTCTACCTGCTGTATGGACATGAAACTTTTTTCCTTTGGAAATCCTTTTTGAGATATCTATGTTATTTGAGAGAAAGTTATGAGCATTTAGGTTTTTTCTAACTTTCTAGTGAAACACCAGGATGATGTTTCTTTGGTCAATCATTATTCTTTAGAAACATTAACTAATTTACCCTCTTATGAGTCCTAGAAGTGTATCATAACATTGTACAGAGACAGAAGTCTGATGTCATGTGAACTGCTTAAGGTTGAAGATTAGAATTTCTAGGCGAATGAACCTAGGATTTTAAGTCACTGTTGGTTTCACAGCTGGTCTGGGCAGCATTAATTCTGCTGAGAAGGAGGGAATACATGCCTCCTGTGAATTTCTGAAGAAGGCTTGATCATTAATTCTTTCCTTTTATTGCACAGAATATAAAAGTCACTAGCCAGAATTAGCCAGGCACACATTGTGGTTTCTATTCAGGGGATACTTTAAACTCTTATTTTTGTTCATTTTTTTTTTTTTCTTAATCTTTACTAATTGAGCCAGGTGTTTTTCTGTTTATTGACAGGTGAGGTGGGTTTTAATACTTTGATGAAATCACAGTATATTCTTTATCAATTTACAGTTGATAGCAATCCACAGAGTTTTAGACTTGGGAGTTTTGGTATCTTTAGAGTTCGTTTTTATTTTTCAAAATAGAAAAATAAGATTGAAGTTATTTTCTCACTATCAGTCACTGAATTAGTGGTTTGTTTACTATTTGGTCTATTGATTCTGTCTAAACCCCATGAAAAATGGACCACTAGCTTTTTTTTTTAATGTGAAATGATATTTTAAAATGATCAGCAAGTTAAGCAAGTTAAGAATTTAAGGAAAATTATTAATTTTCTCTCAATAAAAATATATTTTCAACATAATAAAGGTGTTTTTTTTTGAAGTTTTTATTTCCCTTAGATAAATTGTGAAGGAATTGCAAGACATTTTTACTTAGTTTTTGAGCTATTCATTTGTTTATTTATTTTTGATACTGGGGATTGAAGAGATACTTAACCACTTAGTCATGTCCCTGGTCCTTTTTTATATTTTTATTTAGAGACAAAGTCTTGCTGAATTGCTTAGGGCCTCTCTAAATTGCAGAGTCTGCCTTTGAACCTCCTGGCTCAGCCTCCTGAGCTGCTGGGATTACAGGTGTGTGCTAACACACCCAGCCTATTTAGATCATTTCTGATTTCACTTTATTTATCAGCATTCGGGGGCTCAATATTTGATCTCTTTGTTTTCCGCCTAGTGTGTAATTCTCTTTTATCAATACCATTCCAAACAGCATAGATTGGCAGCTGAAATGAATTTCAGGCATTTTAAAATCACTTCCTTCATTTTGTTATGAATAACATTAATGCTAATAGCAGACTGCGTCAGTGAGGATTAAGTATTAGGCATTGTTCAAAGAGCTTTGCATTGATTAATTTACTTACTTGTGTGTGTGTGTGTGTGTGTGTGTGTGTGTGTGTGTGTGGTGCTGGGGATTGAACCCAGGGCCTTGTGCATGCAAGACAATCCTTAATCTTTTTATCTAACGTATGGAATAGATGATTTTGATTTTTTACTTTGCAACTGAGAAACTGAATTTGAGAGGGAGGTTCTATAACTTGCTAGTGAGTGACAGAGGCAGGAATCTAGCCTAAAGGTCCTGGATCTAGAGTTTATATTCTTTTATTTTTTAATTTTACAAAAATTGTATAAATTTATTGTATACAACATGATGTTTTGAAATATATAAATATTATAAAATGACTGAATGGAGCTAATCAACATATACATTAATTACTTCACATACTTTTTAATTATTTTTGGTAGTAAAACACTTAAAATCTTCAATTTTCAAGAATGTGACATTTTTACTTTATAGTCACCGTAATGTACAATAGATCTCTTGAATTTATTTCTCCTAATTAAAATTTTGCATTCTTTGACTATTATCTCCCTACTTTACCCAACCTCTGCAACCACTGGTAACCACCATTGTGCTCTCTACTTCTAAGAATTCAACTTTGTTAGGTTCCACATATTAGGTGAGATGATGTTGTATTTGTCTTTCTGTGCCTGGCTTATTTTTCTTAACATTATGATGCCTTCCAGTTTCATCCATGTCAGTGTAAGTGGCAGGATTTCCTTCTTTTTAAAGATAGAAAAGTATTTCATTGTGTGCATATAAACCATATTTTCTTCATCCATGCATCCATTGACAGAATTTTTATTCTGAATCATTGTGTTTTTCTGCCTCTATGCAACATAAATATTGAGTTGAATCATATAGAATGCCTTTGATAGAACAGAACAATCAAATATTAGCAGTTTTATACGATTCAATCAAATAACAACTTTTACTATTTATTGATCACACACTATGTACCTGATGCACTTCATGGCTCTTTATTTTTATAAGCTCATTTAGTCTTTATATTTAATTAAATCCATATAACCACTCTGAGGATAGAAATTATCACTTTTTGTAGAATTGAGAAAGTGATTCTCAGCAGATAGATAACTTTCCCCAGCTTGTACAGCTAAATGGAAGAGTCCAGTTTGAGCCCACATCTGCTTGACACTGAACACATGCCCTCAATCATCCTGCTGTACCATGTGAGGTTATTCAACAGTGTTAAAACCTGGAATTCTCTACTTTTGTCAAGTTATTATGTGTCATAACACAATAGTTCGGCATGTGACTGTGTAGTCTGTATGTTTGTGAGGTTGCTTTAGTATATTTTAGTAAGTACTTGATTAGACATAAAGGTAAGAATAAAATACATGGATTGTTTTTAAATCCAAGTCAAAACATGTATCTCAATTTCTTTCTACTATATTAGTTTTCCAGGACTGCCATAGCAAAGTACTACAGACTAGATGGCTTAAACAAAAAAAGAAAAATTCTTTCTGCACAGTTTTGGAGGCTAGAAGTTAAGGCTCAAGTTGTCAGTGGGGTTTGTTCCTTTCGTAGACCTCTCTCTTTGGCTTATACATGGCTCTCTTCTTCCTTTGTCTTCACCTGACCTTCATTCTGTGTGCATCTGTTTCCTAATCTCTTCTTCTAAGGACAATTAAAGTAGGATTAGGATCCATTCCAAGTATATCATTTAATCTTAATTGCCACTTTAAAGACTATCTCCAAATACAGTCACATTCTGAAGTATTGTACATCAGGACTTCGATATATGACTTTTGTTTTTTATGTTTTAATTTGTTCTAATTATACATGACAGTAGAATGCATTTTGATACATTAACATGTTTCTTAGTTTTCCTCTGGAAGTTAAGCATGAGTTTTGACGAATTAATTTGAGATTAATGTAGTTCTTTTTTCCTCAGTTGTAGAATCCCAGCTGAGCAGTAACATTCCAGAATGACATTGCATAAAATCCCTTCTCAGGCCTCCTTATGAAGGTATTGTGACATTCCAGATCAGTCGTTTGTAGAATTTAAGTCTTAATCTTTCCCTTGAATTTTTTTGAACATTGTTTTACACACCTGTTTTACCCCTGCCATGTCCTCAAAGAAGGAAATCAAATAAATTAACACCCCATGAGGAACAACATCAATATTTCATTTGGATTGCTTAATTCTTGGCATCAAAAGTATGACTTAGGGAAATGACTCTTAGAGTAGGAACATGGTAAATATTGAGGAGTTATTTTACTTTGCACATTGCTGAGGTCAACAATAGTAACTGGAATTATAATCATAGTAGTCACGTTTGCTCTTCCCTGGGGAGCACTCAGCATGGAGGGAGAGGAGTCTGTAGAACTGTGATATGCTACAGAGACCTTAGGAATTGTTCTAGTCCATTTACCTTATCTGACAGATAGATTTAATATAATTAAATGCCTTCTTTATACTCAGTGCAAAGCTGAATGGAGATGTTAGGTATCCTAACTTCTGCTCAGTGTTTCTTCATGTCCATTGTCCTAAACATTGTGTTAGTCACATAAATTATTTTCAAATTGCCTAGGTAATTCTGGAGAGGAAAATCAGTTGGAATTTCTTACTGAAAAGATCATGGGTTTTGGAGCTATATGGATATGTGTTTGAATCATGGTTTAGGACTGTTTTATCTTTATAAAATTAACAAATTAATTATCTGAGCCTAAGTTTAACTGATCTACTTGATGAAATAGATTTTAAAGCTTACTCTTAGGTTATTAAAGATTACCTAAGAAAATTCAAGTAAAATGCTTGGAATATAGGCACTCAGAATACGATAGACATTGTTATAAATATTAAATAGTAGTATTTGGTACTAATGGTATTTTACTATGAGTAGTTCTAAATAGCAATATCATAAATTGTTTATGTTTATAAGTGAACATATTAAAAGGAATTCAGAGACACATAAAGATGGAAGGGATTTACTGATCATATAGTAAATGGCTGGTGGAACAGGGAGATGTATTCTTTACTCCATTATCATGGTGCTCACAAGGGTGCTTAACAAATATGTTTGATGATGATGTTGTATACTTGCTGGTCAGCTGAAGCTTTGGGTTCAGTTCTTTGGTTGACCTCTGGCTGCCTTTCTGATCCTTCTTGAGGGAATAAAGCTGTGTGTTATTGTTGGTCATTGGCACAAAGTTTTGGTGGCTTGGCCATAATTGTTGGTTGGAATTTCAGTTTGAGATAGAACACATTTCATTCAAAAAAGTATTAATATATTTTATTAATCTTCACTTAAGCTTAGAGTTTTCAAAAGTCAAACAAGGGAAATAATGTCTACCTTATGATATTGTTGTGGGTCTTTTAAGTAAATTAAAATAAATGATAGAGCAACATCATTAACATCTCAGGAGTCTGACATGATATATTCTATGTCAAAATCTTCACTATTCAACAAGTTAGGTTCTATTCATAAGTAAGCTAAAGAACAGAATTTGCAAGTAATTTTCCAATTGATGAAAGTACTTAGCATGAAGCCTATTTCAAAAAAGCAGCTTTAAAATGTCATCTTTCTTCTTTTCTTTATTTTACTCTGATCCTTAACAATCTTATATAATAATAATAATCTGTAAACTTCCTTTTCCCCAGTATGCTTTTTCTTATATGATTTCCAGTCAGCAGCTTATCCTGAGTTAACTCCTTGTTGTTCCATGTCATGACTTCAAAGTGAGTCAAAATGCCCCCAGGAGAAAGTTGTGGAATGGAAAGTAAGATGTGCCAGTGGAGAAAACTGATGGGATAGGGTGATGGGTACTTTTACACCTCACTGATTTTTCTCCATCAAATTACTTTACAAGTTACTTTGGGCCATTGAGTTTTGTCAATTCTCTTGGGGTTTAGCCATATGAACCCCCAAACCACATTTGTAAAGTCTGTTAAACTATAGAAACAAAAGGCAAAATGACTCCCCTCTGATAGCTCAGAATATCTAAAAGAAAAATCAAGCACATATCATCAGTGGTCTATATTAATGGGTTCCAACTGGAAAAAAAAAATGACTCATAGTAAACCACAAAAATGTAGAGCTCAACGTGAATGTTCTTCCCCTACTTTAGAAATCACATTTGCTGTTGAGAATTGTCTTTGTTCTATTTGTTAACTTCCTATGGTATTTTTCTATAGGGTGGGGATTGGCTTGGATTGTATAGAAACTATCACTAAACTTGCTGTTCAGTTAGTTTGATCCTCTGCTTTTTAAAATAATCTGAGAGGGGGCTGGGGATGTGGCTCAAGTGGTAGCGCGCTCGCCTGGTATGCGTGCGGCCGGGTTCGATTCTCAGCACCACATACAAAGATGTTGTGCCCGCTGAAAACTAAAAAATAAAGATTAAAAAATTCTCTCTGTCTCTCTCTCTCTCTCTGTCTCTCACTCTCTTTAAAAAAAAATAATAATAATCTGAGAGTTTGAGAAATGAGTCAAGTGAAAGTCTTCTAGAGTTTAGTTTGCAGGTTCAGAATAGATAAACAAGGTTTTCTTAATTTTAGTTTGCTTAAAGAAAAATATCTTATATTGGTTTTAAATCTTGAGTGTGTCATTCTTAAAGATGGAAATACATTTTAACTCATGAATTTTAGACATTAAATTTAATTTGCTAAAGTTCTTTATGACATACGTTCTGATTTTTGCTAAAACCAAGAGTTTTTTATATCATCTTTTCCTGAGCATGGACTGACTCTTCAAATTTCAAATATAGTAATACCTATGAAAATCAGGAGTATCCGTGGAATGATGTGATTTTGATGTGATGTTGTGAAAGAACATGAATTGATCTAAGCGGACATGTTTATTTTGCCTCTTAACACATGTGTCTTTAAATAATTTATTAAAAATTTCAGTCTATTTTCTCAATTTTAAATTGAGGATTATGTTATTAAGTTTAACAAACATGAACATTTAAATATTGAAACATTCTGACTTCCCAAATGGTAATTTAGTTTAATTCACAAGTAGTTATGAAAAGTTTATTCTAAGATATTCATTATAGGGTTCTTTTTCTGGGAGAGGTGAGGGAAGAATTAAAATAAGGAAGACATGAATATGAGGTCCTCTATTCTATTCTAATAGCAAATTATAGTAGATAAGTTAATGACAATACAAAGATTCATTACTTTCAAGAAAAATTTAGAGCTAAGAAGGTTTTGATGTTAAATCCAGTTGTAAATGGATTTGCTAAAGTCTAAAAATTTCCAAAAATTAAAAAAGAGACCATCTTCTAATTTAATGTAAAACAAGAAATCTGAAGTTTGATTCTAACCTGGGCAATTTAATAAGACTCATGAAGTTACATAAAGGTCTGGGGATGTAACTTAGTGGTGAAGCACTCATCTAGCATGCATAAGAATCTGAGTTCAGTCCCCATATTGAAGAAAAGAAGGAAGGAAGGAAGGAAGGAAGGAAAGAAAGAAAGAAAAAAATAGAGAACATTAAAGCATAGGTGCAGAGAGTGAAACAGATTTTTAAAAAATGTAAGTAAGTATCAGAGCAATAACTTTCCCTAACTTTCTAAACTGTGAAGGTTAGTAAATAAGTGGTATCAACATCAAAGATCGTCTAAATATTAAGAAGTTAGTGCATAGAGTGTTTCGATTTGGGTATGCAGAATGTTAGGATTTTCCTTACTGATATTTTAATATATGCTGAATACTTTGTTTTCAGAAATTATTTGCTAAATGTCATAACAACACATATGACAACCAAACAAGTTATATGGTATGACACCTATCACAAGGGAATCAGGCTAGATGATCTCCTATGTTTAGCCCCCACTTGATTAATAATAGTGTTCAAAAGTAGGTAACATTTGTTCTCATGCATCTCCATTCCCATTACCTAATAGTTATTCCTTACAATACTTGGAACCCTTTTTATTTCCTAAATGGCCATAACATCACTCATTCTAATTTCTGCTTTCCCTTTACCCTGTCCCATTCTGTTGAACCCTGTGCTTTAAATTAGTATCTTTTCATTTATCAAAAATCTAAAGGGAAAGTTTGGCAGCTTAATGCTTGTCATCTGAAAGATTCCACCCTAAACCATTAAAAAATTTTAAGATAATTTTAAAAAGCTATTCATGAATTTTCCACTATGAAAATAAACTATGCCATTATGGAAAAAAATTGGAAAATACATAGAAACAGAAATGGAAATTTGCTTTATTTTATCAATATTTAAATATACAATTATTTCCCATGTTTACTGTTAAGAATTTCCATTTTATTTTCTTAAGAAAATAATTTTATTATGGCTTTATCATATTTATTATGTAAAATTTTTTCATATTTATTATGTAAAATGGAGATATGCAAAAATAAACAAACCCAAAAGTCATTTATATCAACACTTAAACATAATCATTGCTGATATTTTGATGTGTTTCCTAAGTAAATGTTTTTTCTTTTTCTTTTTGGCACCAGGGATTGAACTCAGTAGCACTTGACCACTGAGCCACATCCCCAGCCCAATTTTGTATTATATTTACAGATAGGGTCTCATTGAGTTACATACTGCCTCACTGTTGCTGAGGCTGGCTTTGGACTCGAGATCCTTCTACCTCAGCCTCCTGAGCCACTGGAATTACAGGTGTGCGTTTTTTTCTTTTTTTGATGTAGCAGTGTAATCATCCAGAATAAACAGTTTTGTATTCTCCTTTTAAAATATAGTTTTAATTGTTACATTAGATTTATCCATGTCATCAAAAACTCATTGCTAAACATGTTATTTTTAATATTTCACTGAATAAATTAAAACCATGCTTTTGGCTTTCAGTATTTCACAGACAAAGACAATACAGTGAAAGATATTATTACACAGAACAACCTCTGTTTTTGCAATGATAGCCTTTGGATATTTAATTAGATTTCCAAAGTATATTAATTCATTAAAGTTCATTATGACTTTTTATTGTTTATCCATTGAGTTCTTGATATTTCTTTGCTAAAATACACTAAATTTCAAAAATAAAACTACTTGCTTTTGTATATGAAATATTGATGACATGATAGAAAAAAACTAGAAATTCCCTTCTATGTCTGATAGGTAACAACTACATCTGTTTCATCTATGATTCTGTCTCTGTCTCTGTCTATGTCTACATATTTCGGTTGACCAATTAAACTCGTGAAGAGTTGGTCTGTATTTTCTAATGCTTTAACATATATGCATCAGAAGTTTAAATAAATAATCTTTACCAAACTATTTACTCATTTAGTCCTTCCTCACCAAGTACCTACTCTTAGGCCATTTTGTGGCACTGAGTTCTTCCTCTTAAATTTATTTTCCCCTGCAAAAAGACTGAGAATTTTCTGATTCAAAGTTGAAAATCTTGATTAAAAGACATGGTGAATCATACGAAAAAAAAAAAAAAAACATACAGACATGGTAAATTAACTAAATTGCAAGTATTTTGAGAACAGAGATTGAACTTAAAAGCAATTTTATAGATTCAACTAGGAAGACTTAATAAAAAACAGGATCAAGTTTACAAAGAGTAAATAGACAATATGTTTGATAAGAATACAATTAGCACATATAAAAGAAGAATCTTCATATTTGTTATAATCTGAATGTGAGGTTTCCCCTAAAATCTCATGTGTGAGACAATGCAAAAAGGTTGAGAGCAGAAATGATCAGGTTGTGAGAGTCTTAACCCAATTGGTGAAGTAACCCCCTTATGGAATTAATTGAGTGCTAATTGGAGGCAGGTGGGGCGTGACTGGAGGAGGTGGGGGGCATTGGGCGTGGCTTTGAGGTATATATTTGTATCTGGCAAGTGGAGAACACTCTCTGCTTTGTGATTATCTTGTGAGCCACTTTTCTCTGCTACACTCTTTTGCCATGATGATCTGCCTTAACCTTGAGTCCTGAGAAATGGAGCTGGCCTTCTATGGACCTCTGAAACTGTGAGCCCTCAAATAAACTTTTCCTTCTCTAAAATTGTTCTGGTTAGATATTTTAGTCACAGCAGCTAAAAAGCTAAGACAATATTCAGTACAAGTTTTAATATGTGTCATTATGAATAGTCTGATAAAAATTCTGACCAGATTATGGGATATCATTACTAGGTGCATTGTTTACACTCTGAAAATTTTCTGTATGCTTAGGCTACCAGTATGTGTATCTGTTTGGGCTTCTAGTTTTAGGAGAAATGTTAAATTAACGTTAAATTAAAAATGGTTTAAAGATGAAGAATGAAGCAAGGTTTTGGAATGACTGTTTCTGATGAAGAATAGCTGAGAAGTGACTAAATATGCAGTAATTGTGATCAGATGTGCTGGACCCATGATGTGGGAGAAATGAGGCCTGTGTTAGATTTCAAGTCAACCATGCTCTGTAAAATTAATTTACTCCTCCCTGACTTTTCCACTGCACAGATAATTTCTGTTGAAGGAGGAAAGTATAACTGTGATTAAAATCAAATGCTTTGTAACTCTTGAGGCTTTGTTTTGTGTGTGTGTGTGTGTATTTGTTTTCCTTTTGGTACCAGGGAGTGAACCCAGGGACGCTGAGCCATGGGTTCCCACTGAGCCACATCCTTAGCCCTTTTTTAGTTTTCATTTTGACACAGGATCTTGCTAAATTGTTCAGGGCCTCACCAAGCTGGCTTTGGACTTGAGATTCTCCTCCTTCAGGCTCCTGAGATGCTGGGTTTATAGGCCTGTGCCACCATGCCTTGAGCTTTGTTGTGTCTTAAAAAGGGGGAAAAGCTAAGGTGTGGTCATAAATACCAACCTGTATAAAGGGTGTTCCTTTATGTCATATTAAATAATAATATTTCCTTAAAATATTTTATGATTTTAATAGCTTCATCTCTCAGTCCAATATAGTTTTTGATGCTCGTATAAAGGTTGTCTTCTTTTAAAATTATATTTTTTGACTGGTGAATAAAAATGATAATTTTAAAAGACTTTTTTTTTTTTAGTTGTAGATGGACACAATATCTTTATTTATTCACTTATTTTTATTTGGTGCTGAGGATTGAACCTAGTTCCTCACACATGTGAGGCAAGTGATCTACCACTGAGCTATAGCCCCAGCCCTGCTATTGGTTTTAAAATATCAATCTTATATCCAGCAAACTTTTGTATTTGGTTACTCAGTTTGCAGATTCTCCTTAGATTGCCATTTTTAATAAAATACAGTTTTATTTTTCTTCAAACAACAACAACAACAAAATGAACCAGCATTTAAGTGCTGAATTAAAAAAAATTCCATTTCAATAATATTTGTCAACAAAAGAGGTCAGACCATTTGCATTTGATAAATCTTTATTCTTTACCACAACTCTGTGAGGGAAAGCAAAGGTAATATTTATTATTGGAATCCAGGGAACTTGGTAGAAGCCACAGGTGTTAGCTGTGATAGAAATTTCATAGCTTTTCATCTAATGACCTGTTTGCCAGACAGTATTGCCTTTAGAAGCTCATGGACATGTTCATGTGCAATTCTTAATTCTGTTGATGTTGAACTTTAATTTGCCAGAGAAACACATAGTCTAGAAGTGAATATCTTGCCATCTGAGCATTTGGCATAGGAAAGACAACACAGACAATACTGGGACAGAAATATTGTGTTACAATATGGTTTTCGTTTCTGTCTGTAATAACTATATATCTTTCTGACTTTCAATAGACTTTTGTAAGTAAAAGCCGCATTCCTGTTGAAAATGGAAGGAATGCTATTTTTAGAAAGTATAGCAGAATGGAGGCATAAAACAGGAAATTTTGAGCTAAGTATTAGGAAATCTGGATATATATTCAGGATGGACTCTCTACTTTTGTTGTTCACTTAGTTTTATGGGGGAAAAATTCCACTAGCTTTTTCTTTATAACTGTTAAATTCATCTGGATATAGAAAGGTTTTGTTTGTTTGTTTTAAAGAAGTAACTCATAGATGAGAAGACAGGTCAACTCAAGTCAAAAATTACATCATAGTTGAAAGTCTCTAGGGCAGCCATTGGACAGACATCAGTTAGAATCATTTGTAATGAATTACAGTTTATTATGGAAAGAACAGAAAGTCACCAACTTTAGATTTTACTCCAAGAGCACTACAAGAGTAGTTTAATTTTTTTTCACTAGGAAATGATTACTTTTGTCATTAATTATTTTCTGATTGCTTATGGCATGATTATCACTATTGCTTCTATATGAAGCTTTATCAAAATACATTATTGGCTTTTTAAGTAAGTTCTTTGCCAAAATGTAATTTTGTATTTTTATTTACTTATTTATTTATTGTTGTGATGCTGGGGATTGAACTATGACATAGCAAATGTTAAGCACATGCCATGCCACTAAATTACATCCCAAGTACTCATGTTTTATTCTTAAATATAATTGCTCCCATGGATTAGTCAAATTCATAGCCCTATTATAATTTATTAATGATAAAAAGCAAACATTCAAATTAGAATGACAGGCTTTATAGATATATGAAAAAATTGTTCTGATTTTCTGCCATATATAATTTTTATTATGCTAAAGATATTAAAAATTCCTACCATTGCCTTGGAAAATTGTATAATCTTCTTTTTGTGGTTGTCTATTTCTGTTCATATATTTGTCTCATGACTAATTTTCTTTGACTTTTTTTACTCAGAGCATATTTTAGCAAGAGTACTTTTGGATATAAATTTCCTTATTAGTGATCATGCACTTTAAAGTCCTCAAAAGTAGGCAGTTTTGGCTTTGCCATTTGTCTGTACTGCCACTTGGTAATTTTTTAGGGGACATAGGAGGTAAACAGGTAAACAATTACAATATAAAGAGTTAAGTGCCCTATGAGAGATATGGTAAAAGGTGAAAACAAATTACTGAGACAGATGCTCACATCTGTTAGCATGTGTGAAGAAGAGGGAAAATTTGAGGTGTAAGTGAGGGCAGGAAATGGGGTTCGGTTAATTTCAAACTGAACTGAGCCACATGACATAAAAGTATAGCCAAGTGGCCTGATAGTATGATCAAATCAATTTGATTTGTTTAAACCCATGGAATATGAGATGGAACAGAAAAAAAAATTGTTGGACTAGATGACATATGTTGTCTCATCAGTGAGCTAGCCTATGGGATTTTTCTTCAAACTGAGTACTGCTCATTTCCTGAGCAAATCTTGATTGCCAGAATGACAGCAGGAGTGGAGGAGAGTAGGGGAATGTTTGCTATCTTTGAGCAATAAGATGGAAAGTGTAGGTCTTGAGTGCTGATCCTAGATCTGAGCCAGATTTCTTGGGTAGTCATGTTAAACATTCTCTTTTTTTGAACTAAGGATATTGAAGGATCATCTCTTAGGCTTATTCATTCATCCATCATATAATTACTAAAAGTCTAGAACTTTCTTTGAATTCTTTAGAGGCAGATGAATGAAATGAAAGTTCAGCTTTCACACCTTTAATTTCAATGCCACCTTTCAGAGATAAAGATGGAAAGACAGCATGGCAAGAGTGGTCTGCAACAAACTATGTCATAACAGCATTTACATTCTGAAACTAGATCAGATTTTTAGAGGGTTGGGAAATAGAATGATAATAATAACATATGTTGACTTCTAACTACATTTAGGCACTGCACTGAATTCTATATTTGCTCACTTGATGTTTATACAACCCTTTGGTATGAATTTGTTATTGTTGTTGTTATATTTTGCAGGTGAGGAAAATGAGACTGAAATAGGGAAAGAGAATTACCTAAGGCCACACAGCTAGTGGAGGGGCTTAGTTCACACTTACATTTGTCTGCCATCAAAATTATTCTAAAACAGTGACTACCAAGCCTGACCCGTACCTCAGACAGAAGTCAGAATTTCAGAAAGTGCAGCAAAGATATGCTTGTTTTAAATTTTCTATCTGTAGTCAGATTTGGGAAGCCCTTGTGAAGATATGCATAAAATTACAGGAAAATATATTTTCTGGAGGGAAAATATAAGCAACTGTAAGAGTAAGAAAGTACTATGGGGTTGGGGTTGTAGTTCAGTGGCAGAGCACTTGCCTCACACTTGTGAGGCACTGGGTTCGATCCTCAGCACCACATAAAAATAAACAAACAAAATAAAGATATTGTGTTCATCTATAACTAAAAAAGAAAAAAATAATAAAAGTATTGTGTTTTGCAAAGAAGAGGCGCTTGACTCACCTTTCTTTCTTGGATTGATGTGTGGGTAGGGCAATGACACTGTGGCGGGTGGACCTGGGTTCCTATCCTTGCTTCTTTATAAACTGCTAGTGTAAGTAAAGGCACACAGGAGTATGGTCTGATAGCTTGTTAGCCTGTGTGAGAGAGTTCTGTAGCTCTAAAATGTGTAAGAATTAGGTGTTGTATAGGCTGCACTTGATTTGATCAAAAATACCTCTTTGGGAGAGAAGTCGGTAAAATTGACCTTAAAGAGCTCAAATTTGCTTATTTTTGGACAAATACAAATACCAAATCACAATACAAAAATATTTTATAAACCTGTTGGGTTATTTTTACTTTTCTGTTTTTTTCTGGAAATGGCTTATTGTTGATTCCCCAAGAGAACCTAGAAAAATGACCAATTATTTAAGTTTTCTATTAATACCTTTCTGGTGTTTTCAAATCTCTCTATAGAATAGTTTCTATAGGTATTTGCATGTCACATGTCATATTATATTCCCTTAAATTGTTAAGCAAATTCCCAGGTGACAGCAAAATGTTTGCTTGAAAATTAATTTACCAGAAAGTTAGTTTGCCAGTCCTCACTACAGTCAGCTATTTCATGGGAGTTGTTGCATTTTAATAGCTTTGTCAAGAACTTGTTTGAAGATGTGGAAAACATGAATGTAAAATTTTTATTTAGCTGAGACAAAGTTGAGAGGGTAAAATGTTGGAATAGGATTCACATCCAATATAATTTAATGGACTGAAGCCAATAAATTATATACTTGTTGTCTCCTACCACAGTTTTCTTTCTAGTATAGAAAAGAAGGATCATTTATTGATAGCAAGTCATGTAAAGGAAATAAATACATTGTAAACTCAGGAAGAGCCATTGTGTTACATAATTGCTATATAACATAACAATCTTAGTATTGCCAAATGGCATCCAAGAGAGATGATGCTCTTCAGTACCAGTATGTATGATCAATCTGTGTCAAAACGGTGCTTAATAAGGTGCATTGGGAAGTGTCATCAAGATGATGAGAGCTTCTTAAAATTACAACAATAGCTGTAGTGGCAACTAATTATATTCACGAAGAAAACAAGACTGGGCTAGGAAACCATACCCCTTTTATGTTCATTTTTTAAATGTCTGTTTTAGAAAAAATACTATTCAGAGGAGTTCTGTGGTGAAATTACAGAGACAGAAATTCTATCTCAGTGTCAGAAAATACAATGGAAGTTTTTGAGTGGGACAGCCAGCTGTCTCTAGAAGAATTCAATCAGAGGTTACCTATGGTTGGAGACTATCAGAGAAGAGATTTAGATGCTGGGTAGGAGATAGAGGTGGGTGAGGCCCTTTTCCAAATTAAAAATAATATGTTTTTAATAAAGTATTTGATAAAATAAATGTAATAGTAAGTTAAATATTTAGTCAAAACCGAATGTCTTCTGTATGTAAGATTCAAATATAATTAGCTTTAAAAGTTATTCTTGTATTTAACAAAGTTTCATTTCTGTGATTATTAACTGCATAAAGTAACATAATTGCCAAAAATTGCTCCCTTCCAATCTGTTCTCCACACTTCATTGAGAGTAATCATTATTAAATAATAATCTTTTCAGTACCATTTTCTGTTTAAATATAGTGTCTGTGCTCTGCTCTGAAACTTTGTGCTCTCCAAATTCATATATTGAAGACCTAACCCCAAGGTAATAGTATTAGGAAGTGGGCCTTTGGGGTAAGCCGGTGATTAGGGAACTAACTAGGTTAGAGCCTTCCATGGTTAGGACTAGCGCTCTTGTTAAGGAGGCTTCAGAGAGCTAGCTAGCCATCATATGAGGAGTGAGAAAGTATTACCTATGAAGAGGTGGTCCTCACTAGACTGAATCTGCCTTGAATCTGTAATTTCAAGCCTTCAAAATTGTAGGAAATAAATGTTAGTTGTTATAAACCACTCAATGTATGGTTGTTACAGCATCTCAAGCACAGTAAGGTACTGTGCTTTCATTTTAGCCTAAAGACACATTCTTACCACAGCCTGCAAAATCCAGTGAGGGCTCCCACCTGCTTCTCCAGCTTCCTGTAGCCTCCCCCTCCACTATACCCCCACCATATTGGCCTACTTTAAATTTTTTATGGACACATTCCCATTTGCTACATTTCATTTATCATAGTGTTTTCTCCTACGTGCATGGTCTTCTCATTCTTAGGTTGCTTTGACTCTCCCTCTCCAGGACTCAGTTTATTTTTTTCACTTCATTAGGGAAGACTTACTGATTTCCCATTCAGACCTAATTTCCTGGTACAAGAAATTTATCACTGCATTTATCACTGCTACAATTCACATTTGCACATGTAGCCATTTGATTAATATCTATTTTCCCTACTAAAATATGGGAATACTAAGGGAAAGGGCATTTTCTATTTTTAGTTCATTCCTGGTATCCTGTAATCTGTGCACATCACAATAAATACATGTTGAATAAATAATGTAAGTGGAAGAGATAACTTTTACTGTAGAACTATAGAAAAGAGGTTAGAGAAAGGATATCATAGAGTGGCACTAAGACTCTAAGTTACTTTTTATACTACTTATATTTTAGACTGTTAAAGTATCAGTTATGATTCATAGCTGTTAAGAAGGATATTAAGAATAGCATTTAAGATAAGAAGATACATGTTTGAGATTTTAGGACAATAACCATATATTTGTACTCTCTAAATGTTATATTCTTTTATAATTTCCTTCAAATGGTGTGACTTGGTATAAATTTTATAGCACTGTTTTAATTTGAGCTTCTGCAACAAAATGTCATAGAGTTGTTGGCTTAATCAACAAACATTTGTTTCTTACAGTTCTTGAGGCTAGGAAATCCAAGATCAAGCTGCCAATAGGTCCACATTTGGAGAAGGCTCCCTTCCTAGTTTGCTGATGGCTACCTTCCTGCTGTACCTTAACATCAAGAAGATGATAGCAAGAGAGAGAGATGGAGAGAGAACAAGCTCTAGTTAGTTCCTCTTCTCAAAAGGGCACTAATCCTAACATGGGGGTACTATCCTGTCACCTAATCTAAAGCTAATTATATCCCAGAGGCTCTATCCCCAAAGTCTTTTACACTGAGGATTGGGGGCTCAACAAATAAATTTTGGGGATAAAACATGCACTCCATATAAAGAATTGACAAATGAGATATTCTCGACCATGTCTCATACAGGTGATGGAAATGGAGTTCCCCTCAGTGGAGTGCACTGGTTGAGAAATAACAGCTAGGAAAAATAGAAAGGTAAAAAACCCACAGAACACAGAAAGTAGTTTCAAAAGTAGAGGCAGAACAGGCAAGCCTATCAGACAGATCGAACTGCTAGACTATGGCAAAATGGAGCCCAAGTCTGCTTTATATATATTGGGAAACATCAAAGGCCATCCATAGGATGTTCTCCAAGAGAGATTAAAAGTGGGCTGTCCAGTTCCCAAAGGGTCCAGAGTTACTATTAGGGATCTTCCTAGCAGAGTGTATATAAAGAACAGATGCATTGGTTAATCTCTTGCCATGGAGAGCCACAGATAGTTCACAA
Source organism: Spermophilus citellus (assembly GCF_964194105.1). NCBI lineage: Eukaryota > Metazoa > Chordata > Mammalia > Rodentia > Sciuridae > Spermophilus > Spermophilus citellus. The sequence goes on from NC_138183.1 coordinate 179,229,719, forward strand.
TGCCTAACCTAAACCTAACCCTGGCTACCATACTGAGAGAAGACCCTCACATAATTCATAGATGGCTTCCTGCAGGACTTGAAATGTGAAAATAACACTGCCATCTAGTGTCAGCTAACTGATGAGATCTGAAAACAAGTAGCAGGTGAGGGTAAAAGAAATGGTTCAGCTAGGGTGGGGTGATAACAGGGGGCAGTGGTTTCGTTTTAGTGAAAATTTGAGGTAGTTGGTGCTTATGGAGCTTATGGATTCATAGTGACTAAGTGGAGAAAGTGTACTTAGCTACTAGAATAGTGCCCATGTAGAAATCAGATAAAATATTTTCTTACAATTGTGTCATTGAACATGGCTCCATCTCCATTTTTTTCTCTCTCTTCTTCGCATCTGAAAGAACATTTGTACTCTGAGAATCTGGTAAAACATAACTTTTATTCCTAGTTTAAAGTAATAAGAATATTCAGGAACAAACGTGTGAAGGAATTGATCTTTGGTAAAATTTCCATTTGGATTTTTTGGCTTCATAAGGAAAAGATAGAATGCCAAAATAAACTCCAAGGGGGCACTTAAAGCCACTTTGAATTACATTACTCTTTGATTTAATGTAAACACAACAATTAAACACTTCTACACATTCAGCAAATAGAAAAATAAAAGTGTATAGATTTCCTTTGAAGCACTGAATTGTAATTTATTTGGACCTCTTAAGTTTTCAACTTTTTGATAGATTTTTTTTTTTGCTGATTTATTTTAAATAAACTTATTGTCATGATATATTAAAATTGCAGGTAAAATCATTATCTAAAAATTACTTAAGCCAAAATTTTCTTATCATTTGCATATATTATATTAAAAGAAATATCAATTATCTTATTTCTTTGGAGGCATGGATAAACAACAAATAATCCCATCATTCTTAAATGATTATAACTTTGCTGATTGAGGTGAGAAAATTATATTTAAAATCTTTATTAGATAGTCCAGAGAGGATTATTTTTATTCATTGACTCTCTAATATAAAATGTATGGTATTCTAAGTTGTTCTAACTCATAATGTAGGAACAGCCTAAATTTATTTTTTTTTTTGGATTTTTCAATGAAAAATTATTGCTTTCTTGACAAACACTAATTATTATCCTGTCTCTTCTTCAGGAACAATATTTCATTTGTTGACAATAAACACTGTAAAAGACTTGATATTTTGCCAAGTGTTCAGTTGGGACTCTAAGGAGCACAAATAAATGAAAGATAATAAAATTATATGCTTTATTCATATTCTTAGTATCTGTAGAGTCATCTTGTGCCTACTTCAGGATACATGTACACATAGTATCCCATCTTGTTTCCTGTGATATACTATTTGTATAAAGAATGTAGATAGTACTAGACAACAGCAGTGACCATCTAGCAAGAGTATGATTTAAAATGATTTCCCCCAAAGAGTTGTATCAATACCTAATGCTTATGTTTCTTTGAAAATATGTGGTGCAATATGGGTATATTTAATGTATATGAGGTACAGCTGATCTGAAATGTAGAATTCAGTGATAGCCCAGAATACACTGTTCCTACTATTAATACCCAGTGTTCTTTGAGTTCTTGCAATGTAACAGACATTGAATTAAGTGATTTTATACACACACACACACACACACACACACATACACATCACTTTAAAGTGATATTAAGTGCTACATATATTTCTTTTATTGGCTTATTTTAAATGACAGAATCTAATTACTATTAGTCCTCAGTTCCTAACATAGTCTATTAATTTAGGCATAAACCTCATTGATGTTTCTATACATCACTTAAAAATATTGACTACTACTCTAGTATACTCTCCTATGATTTAAATTAATTTGTTTATAGAGTGTTTGGATTTTCTATGATGTTATATTTGTTATATTTTTATTTTATTTGGATGAGGCTGTGTCAGTTTTGCATATTTTCAGTTATAATCTTGGTTTTAGAATTCTTTCTCTTTTTGTTAGCACTGGGGATTGAACTCAGTGGTGCTTTGTCAACGAACTACTTCCCAGTCCTTTCTAATTTTAAATTTTGAGACAGAATGTCACTAAGTTTCTGAAGCTGGCCTTGAATTGTAATACTCCTGCACTGACCTCCTGAGTAGCTAAGATTACAGGTGTGCACCACAACCCAGTCTGATTTTTATTTAAATAGGCTTATCATCTTTGATACATATGATATAATGAAAACACATGGTTGCACCTAGAATTAAAACATTATGAGTACTATACAACTATGCATTTGATCCTTCTTTATCATCTAACTGTCTTGTCTTCCTAGTTTTCTACTAGTTCACTATTATTCTGAAGTTTGGGTTCTTCATTTCTCTGCCATTTGAAAAAGTAGTTTTAATTTATGTGCATACATAAATTAAATACATGTGTATTTAATGTGTTAGCTTTTTTTTGCTTGATTTTAAGCTTTTTGTGTCTTGAGAAATTCTCATCTACGATAATGTGCTAAAGATTTACATATATGTTTATTAAAAGTTTCAATTTTGTTTTTGATATTTAAGTCCTTAATCAATTCAGGAACTAATGTTTTGGAGTGGTTTGAAATAGAAAAGTCATCTCTTTTTTTACATATACAAAACCAATTTTCCCCTTAATTGAATAGACATTTCTTTTTCCAGTATTATACATGGTGTCTGCCCTATGTCTATATTAGCTACCATAGTTCAATATATTTTTTTCTTTTTATGGGTCTTTGTTTTGTTCTACTAGTAATTTGTCTATCAACAAAAAAACCGTAAACTACTAAACTACTATGATTTTATAAGTTCCATTTTATAGACTGAATTTTTCCTCCTTTTTTAGTGTTTTAATAATTTTGCTTTTCCATATACATTTTAAAATAAGCTTGTGAAGTTTCAGAAAAAAAAATACCCTGATGCAGTTTTGATTGGAGCTGTATTAAGTTTATAAATTGATTTTTGAGAGACTGGCTTCTTAACAATGTTAAATTGTTCTATCAAAACCATAGCATATCACAACAAATTCTTAGGCCTTCTTTTTTTTTTTTTTTTTTTTTTTTAGTTTTGTTTATTTATTTTTTTAAAGAGAGAGAGAGAGAGAGAGAGAGAGACAGAGAAAATTTTTTTAATATTTATTTTTTAGTTTTCAGTGGACACAACATCTTTATTTTATTTTATTTTATTTTTTGAGAGAGAGAAGTTTTTTAATATTTATTTTTTTAGTTTTTGGTGGACACAACATCTTTATTTTTTTATTTGTATGTGGTGCTAAGGATCGAACCCAGTGGGCCCCACGCATGCCAGGCGAGCCCGCTACCGCTTGAGCCACATCCCAAGCCCCTTGTTTATTTTCTACATACAGAATTTATACTTCTTTTGTTAAACTTATTTTTTTTTAAATTTTTTACCTTCATTTGACTTATTTATTTATATATGGTGCTGAGGATCAAACCCATGGCCTCGCATGTGCTAGGTGAGTGCTCTACTGCTGAACCACAACCCCAGCCCTGTTAAACTTATTTAAAGAAAAATTATAATTTTATTTTTCATATAAAATGAAATATTAAAAATAAATTTGTAAAAATATTTGCTGGTGTCATATAGCAATGCTCTTAGCTTTTTAGTATTGACTATATATCCTGCCACTGCCAACTCCTATGCTTTTTCTTAATTTGTTTATAAGGGTTTTAAATTTTCTGTTTTAATCTTTGTTTTGTTTTCATTTTTTGGGGGGGTGAATAGTGTTATTTTTGTATCTTTTAAGTTAGAATCTTAGTTCAATAATTCTTTTTGAGTATGAGCTTATTGGCTTCAAAACTGCTAGTTTTTAAAAAAAATGCTGAAATAATGGATTTTAAATCATTGTTTGTTCCTAATATTTAAGTTAATTACATTTTTAGAGAAAGTGATCTGTATGGTGCCTATATTTTGAATTGTGTATTGATATCAGTTTTATCTCCCATTCTTCAAAGAAGTTTATAATTTGTTTATAGCCAGTCATCTAACAAATGATATGGTTAGACATCTCAAAAGGAAAAAGAAAACTTGTTTGAATCTAAAATTTGTACTTCTAACAATTTACTATGAAATTAAAGAATATATTCTATACCGTCTTTTGAAATACGTCTTTGGTTATGCAGCCTGAAATATCTGATAAGTATTTGATGAAAGCTGACCTCCATTTTGGTGTCTTAGTTTTGTTTTGATGTTCTTACAAATTATCATACATATGGTAGTTTAAAACAATACAAATTTATTATTTTGTAGTTCTGTAGGTCAGAAACTTAGCAGTTGATTTCTCTACTCCAAAGTTCACAGGCTGAAATGAATATGTCAACTGGGTTCTTGGTGAGGTTCTGGGAAATACCTGCCTCTAAGATTATTTGGGGTGTTACCAAAATACAGTTCCTTGCAGACAGAGGACTAAAGTCTTCTTTTTCTTGCTGGTTGCCAGTCAAGGCTTCTCATTATCCTTACACAGGGGCCCCTACATATCAACCAGTGAATCCTATTTATAGAATTTCTCTGACATCCCTTTCTGCTCACTCTCTGTTGCCTCCAGTGCAGAAGGTTCTCAGCTCTTAAATGCTCACATGATTAGATTGAATCCACCTGGGTAATTTAAAGTACTCTCTCTATGGTTAAGAACCATAACCTTAATCACATCTATAAAGTCCCTTTTGATAAATAAGTTTTTTAATTTTTAATTTTTTAAAATTTTGAGACAGGGTCTTGCTAAGTTGCTTAAAGTCTCCCTAAGTAGCTGTGGCTGGCTTTGAGCTTGAAATCCTCAACCGTTGGGATTATAGGTGCGTGCCCCCATGTCTGCCTTAGTACCCATTTTGATGGATAAATTTTTATAAAAATTCTGAGGGGAATAATAATGGAATTAATAATTTTTTGAGGTGTCTAGTGAAAGATAGATTTTTCTCCTTTATACACATTTATGGCATTGCATTCATGTAAGTAGAGAAACTTCATCTTCCTGATGATAGTAGGGACTTTCTGTGACCACTTCCTAATGTTTTCCCATGATACTGTTAGCTATTTTAAAGTAATTGGTAGATATAGAGGATTCCTGAATAAAATCATCTGAAGATTATAAATATATGAACCAAGTGTAGTGTTGTAACCAAATGAGATGATCATCAAAGCATGATACATGTGTTTAAAAATTCAGTGCACATCCATATTATTGGGTATAGCCATTGTGTTAGGGTTAAGGATTCAAAGCTGTAAACACCAGAATGTTGCATTTGAGGAACTTGCAACATGGTATGAATAAGGAGTAGAAAAGTATAAACCAATTTCTGCCTTCCTAGATCCTAGAGTTGAGAGGTAGTTATAAAGAGGGTTCAGGTACCTTTGGGGCATCTGCCTCTCTAGGACTGACCTTGTGAGAGAGTATGTAAGAATCAAGGCCATACAGTGGAGCTCAAAGAAGTTTGAGTCTAATCAGATACAAACATTTTTATGAATATACCAACTGAAGAGGAAGTGGTGCTAGCTAGGGTTACAGGGGTATTTCAAACCCAAGGAATGAAGTGAAGCAATTTCACTTGATGGGAGTTAAAATTCAAGACCTTGTCTTGACTAAGGAACTCCGCTGGCAACAAAGTCATAATGTATATGGCCCAAGGGGGCTATAGGAACAGGCTTTCCCTATCTTTAATAATAGTTTTCCTTGCATAACCTTCTGGGCCTGTTTTTTCTTGTTGTTGTTGTTGTTGTCTTTTTGGTCTTGATTTTAACCCAAGATGAAGATAATCCCCCAGTTTAAGGCACAGAGTTTATCTTCTTCTAGTTGTATGACCTTGGGGAAGGTTTCAGCCTCTAAGATCCTTATGTAACTCGGTTGTGAAATGAGTATAATCCTTTGTATCTTGTAACATTTTGAAAAGATGTCCTGTGGTCCATTAAAGGCACCTGTGCAGCGCCTGTTCTGTGTTAGAGGGTAGGAAATGAAAAGCCTCTTGTTAGTTCTTCCTCATTGTGTCAACTTTCTGCACATGAGATCTTGTTGTTGTCACTTTTTAATTTAAGCATATTTAGAATAATTTTGTTTCTAAATATGAAAATTAATTTTAAATCCAGTTTGGTCAGTAAATTTGTAGATATAAAATTCTGTTTATGCATTATAATTTAATGATTGCTTTTGTTTTATAATTTATGAACAATACAATTTAGCTAACTAGTTTATGACTATGATTTTTATCCCAGGTTTCATATTAGAATTATCTGGGAAGCTTTCAGAAATGTTGGTATCCAGGCACTACCCCAAAGCATTAAATTCAGAATTTTTGGTTGTGGGTATAATTATTTTTATTTAGTAAAAGCTCTTTATCTCTGAAATGGCAATAATACTGTGTACTCAGCCTATGTTACAGAGCTGATCTGAGGATTACATTAAAAATCTATTCAAAATCAATTAATTACATGAGAACTAAAATAAAATGTAAAGTGATCTTAAACATTTTAGAACTATTTTTCCTGTCCTTGAAGGGCTTACCCTTTACTTAGAGAAATAGGCCAAAACATAAAATGTTTAAAGTAACATGCCACATACTAAACGGAAGTAAAGAAGAATAAGAGTGCTAGGAATCCTCTCCAAACCTCAGTGTGTAGGCAATCCTAATGTACATATTGATGTGGCCTTCTCTAATAATCTCAAATATTTGTACCTCTAATTTTTCTAATGATAAAAAAACAAGAATAATAATCATCTTGTTGATGGAGAAGCATATAAGGAGAGAAATTTTATCTAGACTGGTTGTCTACAATTCCTTTCTTCAAATGTAAATTCAAGTTGTTTAACAAAATATCTATTGCCTACTATGTGCCTTCTGGGCATTGTCTTTTAAAAAGCCAACTTGAAGAGGAAGTCTAAAGTGGTTATTCATGGCATAGACACTCTAGCTAGAACCTCTGAGTTTCAATTTTGGCTCCACAACATCTTTTTTTTGTTGTTGTTTTATGTTAGGTCTTAATGTTACTCTTATTACTATTATAACATTATAATCATAATGTCACATTCCCCTTTATATAAGTGTAATCCTAAAAAGCTATTAATTATTTCTCAGAGTTATAGGAGAAGATTTGATATGTTAATAAATGAAATATGTTCAAACTAACTGTGCTTGGCCAGTAATAGTAGTTAACTGTGTATTTGCTAACACCACTGTATTATATTCTATAATATTCATTTATTTTTGTAATTAGAAATTATTTTGTAATCAGACATTAACTGACCAAATGGAAATAGTGCACAAAAAACACTTATGTCCTGCTTCCAAGACATACCCAAATATATGAATTACAGTTTTCTAAGGCACCATCTCATTTAAGATTGAACATCTCAAACAACATGAATGAACCTAGAGGACATTGTGCATAGTGAATGAAGCCAGACACAGAAAGAGAACTGCTGTATGATATTGCTTATTGTTAGAATCTAAAAAAGTAGAGGGCTGAGGTTGTGCTCAGTGGTGGAACACTTGCCTAAAAAAGTAGAATTCTTGGAGATAGAGAGTAGAGTGATTACCAGAGGCTTCGGGCAGGGTGGTAGCAGGTGCAGAAAAAGGAGATGTTGATTGAAGGGTGCAAAGTTTCAGACAGGAGGAATAGGTTCTGATGATGTATTGCACAATGGTGACTAATAATAATTCGTAGCAAGTTTCAAAATAGCAAAAAGTAGATTTTTAAATGGTCTTACTACAAGGGTATGATAAGTATTTATTTGAGGTGATACATATCTATTGGCCTGGTTTGATTATTCTGCAATGTATCTACATGTTAAAAGATCACATCGTACCCCATAAATATATACAGTAAATAAAATGAATCTTAAAAAGAGAAGACTGAAAGAGTGTTAAACAGACATTATAATAAAGTAAGGACAGAAAGCAGTGAGAGTGTATATAATAGAGGCAACTCTCCTGCTTTCAGGTCTGGAGTAAGCAGAGCTTACTTAGAAACCTGGGGATGAAGAGTTAGTGAGGTGAAGAGCTTGCAGGCAGGTAATGTAGTGTAAAGGAGTGGCTTATGCTGAGGGAATTTCAGAGGGAGGATACAAATGAAAGCTCTTTAAAGTCTTGAGGGTATATCAGTGAATAAAAGATCCAAGGCCACATGAATGTGGAGTTGCAGAAAACGGTGCTGAGATTCTCTCTCTCTAGAGCTCTCAAAACCTAGACAGTGAGGACAAAACAAGAAATTGAACTGGAAGAATGTACTCATTTGATAACAACACTAGCTGACATGAAAGGAGAACTAAGTTTTATAGCCATTCCGAGCATAAAGAAACCAATTTTGCTAACAGGCTTTCTGGTGAAAGGAGGCCTGTTGAAGACTCTAGAAGGAGCAGGCATTTACTGTGATCCTCAAAGGGGAAATAGGGAGATACCTGCAGCTTGTGGGTCTAGGTCAGGGTTCTTTTGCTTATGTACTTAACTATGTTTTGACCCTTGCTTTGTTTGTTCAGCTAGGATTGTGTTTCAGCAGAGCTTCAGCATCTGTTCTTAACTTCAACTGCAGCCTTATCCTTTTACCCATGTGCCGAACACTCCTGGCTTATCTTCGAGGATCCCAGAAGGTAAGAAAAAAAGAACATCCTCATTATGGATTTCAACATAAAATCAAGTGTTATGGTCACGTCTTAATTCTGCTTAATTTTCATGGTCTGACTTTTGTTTAGATTGATTTCTTCAGAAATGATGGTAAGGGCCATGTTAACTCTCAAGATCATCCATGAATTCTCCTACAACACTAGGTAGAGCAGAGGATCAGAGAAAAAATATAAATAGTGTTTTCAGGCACTGTGCTGAGCACTTCATACACAACATTGTGAATCCTTACAATGAATCTGCAATTAGGATTAATCAGTTCCATTTTGTACGTGAGGAACCTGAGGCTTGGAAGGCAGAAGTGACTTGACCAAGATCATGACTAGTGAAGGAGGAGCTAAAATCCACCCCACTTCTGAGCTCTCTGTACCACACCTTGCCTCATCACAGTCCTGTATTTTCACTTAGCTACATCCAGGTGAACAAGTAGGAATCCTGTGGCCTTTTAGCAACACATGATAGTGTTGCCACCTTATCTCTACTTAACACACACACACACACACACACACACACACACACACACACTTGGAGCTTAAAAAACATATCTAGATCAAATTAGTGCGATCAAATAATGTGAAAAGATTATGTTACAATATTTACTGTTTTAAAATGAAGGATATAAGTGAAATTCTTTGTCTTTGATTATTATTGTGTATATGTGCATGTTCATATGTATGTGTGTGTGTGGGGGTATGTGTGAATTCACTCATCACTAAAACAGTAAGGTACTACTAGACAGATAGTAATTTCAAATGAATTTTTAACTTGAGGTAGCTTTGATCTGTGAAGTTCATATGTGCAACTTACTCTGGTAAAACTTCTCAATCTTGTAATTACATTTGGAAACTTTATTTTTAAGGCAGTAATTTTTGTGGAAATAATTCCTTCCCTAGATTGCCTTCCATTGTAAAATGCTAGGTTTTGATCCCTATGGATGGCTATTGGCTTGGTATGAAAAAAGAAAAAATAAGTGGCAGGAAATAAAAGTGCCTACTGAAGTCTCCCAGTATTTAATAAGTCTTTAAAAATCGTTTCACAGTGTGAAATACAGATATTCAAAGATGCTTGACATTTATTTTTCTATGAGATCAAGCAGGCATTTAAAACCCTAGATGAGATTGCCTTATTTAAAAATAATCTTATTTTTTGGCTAGCAAAGGAAATCATATATACTGTGAAATTCAAACATCACAGAAATATGTAAAATAGTCAGAGAACTTTCCTCCTGATCCTACTCTGCATGAGCAACTACTGATGACAGTTTAGAGGCATTAACATCCAATGCCCTTAACTTTGAACAACATAGAATCAAAATGTAGTTTATATTTTATAATTTTATTCCCTAAATGTATCTTTCATTCTTAAGATATCGATAACATAATCTTTTCACATTATTTTTAATTGTTTGAATGTTTCATTAAGTGTATCATAATTCATCTCACTAATTTTTATTCATAGGCTTCTGCTATATTTCCAAAATTTTTATATTATGAGTAGTGTTAAAGTGAAAAAGGTTGTACATCTTATTTGTTGCACCTTATTTACCATATTAAATTTTATTTAGGTACCAAGCAGGAGAACAAGAAGATTGTTGGATAAAAGCAGAACATTTCATATAACCTGTGGTATTACTATCTGTATTTTCTCAGGTGAGAAAGTCAGATGATATTAAACTTTTTTTTTTTTAGAAATATACATTTTACTAGTGTTTAAATGTATCATTTTATTGTTCTATACATTATTTGCTGTCACCAACATGAGCTTTTCTTACATATATTAGTTTATACTCTTCCATGAGTTTAAAAAGAGTTGTCCAGGGGAACTACAGAAAATGGGTGTGTCTTATGACTTTTTCATTATGATACCCAAAGTCCCCACCTCCCATCCCAGGCTGATGGGGACTGTTTCCCAAAAGTAGATAATTTCATTTATAAATATTGGAAGAAACAAACCAAAAGTTTTCAGGCTCGAAAAGGAATGATATGAGTTTAAATGCTTGAAAAATAAAATGTGAGATATTCATTTACAGAAAATTATTCCCCCCAAAACTATATTTGGTAAATATGTCCTTGATATTAGTATTTGCGTATAATAACTGATGTCAGAATTTATGGAATTTTATCTTGATCTATTTGAAGTTAAATATGTAAAATGAGAATCCTTTCATTTTTAAAAGTCATTGTAAAATAAATTTTTATTGAGGATCCATGTGGTATATTTCAAATCTTTGGAACAGAAAGAAATAAACATAGTGATGTAGTGATGTGCCCTGAAGAGAGGTTCTGTAGGTTCTACCCCAAGCTGCTGTCTACCTTACTGTGTTAGATCACCTCTCTTATCCTCAATTTGTGGCTTTTTAAAGAAGTAAAATGGCTAGGTATGATGGCACATGCCTATCATCCCAGTGGATTAGAAGGCTGGGGCAGGAGAATTGCAAATTGGAGGCTAGCCTCAGCAATTTTATAAGGCCCTGAGCAACTTAATGAGACCCTGCCTCAAAAATTTAAAAAAAAAAAAAAAAAAAAAAGAAAAAAGAAAAAAAGAAAGCTGGGTATATGGCTCAGTGGTTAAGCAACCCTGGATTCAATCACAGTACTAAAAGAAAAAAAAAAAGTAAAATTGTTAATATAGCACCAACTGCACTACTGACTGTACAATTTTAAGTGTAAAATGAGACCATGCATGTGGAGTTCTTAGAGCATGATGGGTTATTTCAATTTACAATTTCAGAGATTACCCCAGTGTCATATAATACTTGGCATTTTTATCTGACTATTATTTGATGTGACATAGCTGTGTTGATACTAAAGTCATTTAACTGGACATTAATGTATGGCCACTTTTACTCAGGAATGTTTTGCAATGGCTATTACCAAGAAGTTATTAAAACTTCAAGCTTTTAAAAAATTACCAAGCATTTTTGAAACAGGCATATTCACTGTTTTATCCCAGAACATCCTCCCATTATTAGGTGAGAGATGGGGAAAGCATTTCAGGGATGGATTTAGAACTTTGGTGCAGCTTAGACTAGAGGGAGACTGGGAGTCTAGGATGAGGTGAGGACGTAGGCTGTGGTAAGAGTGGGATGGGTCAGAGGCAGGAGCATGAAAGATTAGGAATGGAGGAGGATTAGAAACCTGTGGCATATTTATTACTTGATTTGTTCTAAACTATAATTATGTCCAAATATCCTGGGTGGATTGGAGAACAACCTAGAGATCAAGATATTGTAGAGGACTACTGGATGACCTTGTGTCCTAGAGTGTTCACATTTTTCCACTCCTTAGTAGTCTACTTTGGATGTTACTTTTTATTTTTTGGCACTAGGGATTGAACCCAGGGGCACTTTACCACTGTGCTACATCTCCAGTCCACTTTATTTTATTTAGAGACAGGGTCTTGCTGAATTTCGTAGGACCTTGCTAAATTGCTGAGGTTGGCTTTGAGCTTGTGATCCTCCTGACTCATCTTCCCCAGCTGCTGGAATTATAGGCATGTGCCACCACACCTGGCTAACCTGAGTTTTCTTATCTGTAAAATAAGAATGATTCTGCCCACCTCACTATTTTGCCATGAGAGTTAAATGAAAATATTCACATAAAGTTCTTAGCACAACTTCTTCCCAGCTGCCTAAAATGAGAATCAGAGGTTTCTTTTGACTTAAAAGCCTTTTAAGGAAAGTGTATATCAATTGTCTCTTACATGTTTGTTATGTAGGACAGTTTTCTCCCCAGGGGAATTCAGAATGACAATTCTTCAAGGGCACTATTGTATTTTTGCGCCATAAATATGTATTTAACATATAAATTAATATGTAGTTAATTTAAAATGAGAGTTGTTTTTTTTAAACTAGATTTCAGTACTTATGAGGCTATAGAACACTGAGTTGTTTATAAAGTTTTGTGCCAGTCATAGTCAAATTATACTACAATCTTTGTTTTACTTCTTTTAAACTTGCTTGTTACAGTTTGCTTATTTCTTTTGTAAAAAAAAATTAAAAATCATTTTTTTAGAGCAAATGTAGTAAGTTCATAACAAAACTGAGAAGAGATTTTTCCATATACTCTCTTTGCCTACCATCTTTTCATACATAGCCTCCCTCATTATCAACATCTGCCAACAGAATGGTATAATCAGTTTGTTACAATTGAGTCTACATGTGCATGTATTTATTACTCAAAGTCCATAGCTAATGTTAGGGCTCACTCTTTTTAAAACAAATTTTAATTTGTTCTTTTTAGTTATACATGGCAGTAGAATGTATTTTGACATATCATACATACATGGAGTATAACTTCCCATTTTTGTGGTTGTACATGATGTGGAGTTTCACTGATCATGTATTCATATATGAACATAGGAAAGTTATGTCTGATTCATTCTACTGTCAAGGGTTCACTCTTAGTATTGTGCAATCTGTGGGTCTGGACAAGTGTATATTAACACATATCCACTGCTAGTATCATGCAGAGTATTTTTCACTGTCCTGTGTTTCCGCTGAGCTATACAGTTCATCATTCACTTTTGTATAATCCCTGGCAACCACTGATCTTTTTGTAGTTTTTATAGATTTACCTCTTCAGAAGGTCATACAGTTGGAATCATATAGAATAGAGCCTTTTCAGATTGGCTTTGTTCATTTAGTAATATGAATTCAAGTTCCTTCCACATGTTTTTATGACTTGGCTGCTCAGTCTTGTTAGCTTTGAATAATATTCCCTGGTCTGGATATACCTCAATTAATTTATCCCTTCACCTTCTGAAGGATATCTTCAGTTGCTTTCAACTTATAGCAATTATAAATAAATCTCCTGCAAACATCTGTGTTTGGGTTTTCATGTGAACATAGTTTTAAACTTGTTTGGGAAAATATGAAAATGTTCTAATGTATGGAAAGAGTATGTATGGCAGGATTACAAACTGTCTTCAAAAGTGACTATACCATTTTGAATTTTCACTATCAGTGAGTGAGGCATGATAATTACCTTGATAATTCCTATTTCTCCACATCTGCACCAGGATTTGGAGTTGTCAGTGTTATGGGTTTTGGCCATGCTAACAGTTATAAAGTGGTATTTTGTTGTTTTAATTATGTTTCCCTGAAGATACATGATGTGGAGCATCATACATGGCAGGTATGCTTATTTGTCATCTATATGTCCTCTTTATTGACTCTTTTGTAATCACATTTTATATTTTATTATTGTTGAGTTTTAAGTGTTTTTTGTTTATTTTGGATAAAAATCCTTCATCAGATATGACTTTTGCAAATATTTTCTCCCAGTCTGGTGACTTGTCCTTAATGAAGTCCAGATTATCAATCCTTTTTTTTTTTTTCATGAATCATGCCTTTGGTGCTATATCCAAAGGTCATCATCAAATTATAGTTTCAATACAATTCCCGCTAAAATACCAATGACATTCTTTATATCTCGAGTCTTTCTTTATATAGATAGAAAATATGATCCTAAAAAAGTACATGGAAGCATAAAAGAATTCAGAATAGCCAAAGCAATCTTGAGCAAAAAGAACAAAGCAGAGGACATCACACTATCTGGCTTCAAAATATACTACAAAGCTATGGTAACCAAAACAGCATAGTATTGGCAAAAGGCAGACACACAGACTAATGGAACAGAGCCCAGGAATAACCCCATGAGTATATAGGCAACAGATTTCCAACAAAAGTGTAAAAGCCTATGTTGGAGAAAAAGAAAGACTCTTCAATTAATGGTGCTGGGAAAATGAAATATTCACCTGTATAATACTGAAAGTTGACCCCTATCTTTCACACACATACAAAATTAACTCAAAATAGTTCAAAGATATAAATATAAGACCTGAAACTATGCAATCACTAGAGAAAACAAGGAAACATTTCAAGACATTGGAATAGGCATACCTCTGTTTTATAAGACTCCCAAATTATAGGCATTCAAAGCAAAAACCAGACAAGCAGGATTATATTAAATTAAGTTTCTGAGGAGCAAAAGAAATAGTCAACAGAGTGAAGAAACAATCTACAGAATGAGAAAGAGTTTTAGAAACTATTCATCCAATGAAAGATTAATATTCAGAATATACAAAAAATTTTAAAACTCAACAACCCAAAACAAATAATCTAATTCAAAATGGGTAAATTATATGAATAGATACTCCTCAAAAGAAGAATGATGAATAAGTTTGAAAAAATCCTCAACATTATTAGCTAATGGAAATAAATATTGTATACCCTTTTGAAATGCCACACTGTACTTCTTCTTATATGTGTGCAAATATTATGTGTTAACCAAAAATTTTTAAAAATGTTCAAGGACATGGACATGATAATTACCTTGATTAAAACATCACCCATTGTATACGTGTAATGAATTATCACCCTGTACCCCATAAACAAGTACAATTAAAATGATAATGATTGATTATGAAATGATAATGATTGATTATAATAAATAAAAAGTCATCATCAAGCCCGAGGTAATTTACATATTTCCTCATGTTGGCTTTTGGGGTATTATAGTTTGAAATTTTACATTTAGTTCTGTGATCCATTTTGAGTTAATTTTAATGAAATATGTGAGGTATATGTCTAGACTCATTTTTTTTAAAATGTCAATTTTCAACTGTTCCAGAACCATTTGTTGAAAATTCTATTTTTTCCCCTCCATTCCATTCGCTTTGCTTCTTTGTCAAAGAACAGTTGACTTTATTCACAGTCTATTTCTGGCCTTTTTATTCTGTTCAATTGTTCTGTCTGTTCTTTTACTGAAACCACACTCTCCTGATTAACTTTCTAATAAGTATTCATTTGTCTACTTTTAATGTGACCTTTTCCCCACTTCTAATTTGATGACCTTATAAGTCCTTTCAGTCAACTTTGAGTTTATTTAGCATTCAGTTCCCTCTCACTTTCATTAGTTTTTGTAATCTATTGCTCCTAGTCTCTCTGTATTTTTATTCTGGCTTGCCAGGGATCATAGAGTTCTCTGCTTTCCCCACTATGTCTTCTTTTGTTTTTTGTTTTTTTTTTTAAATTTTTTTATTGGTTGTTCACAACATTACAAAGCTCTTGACATATCATATTTCATACATTAGATTGAAGTGGGTTATGAACCCCCAATTTTACCCCAAATGCAGATTGCAGAATCACGTTGGTTACACATCCACAATTTTACATAATGCCCCATTAGTAATTGTTGTATTCTGCTACCTTTCCTATCCCCTACTATCCCCCCTCCCCTCCCCTCCCAACTTCTCTCTCTACCCCATCTACTGTAATTCATTTCTCTCTTTGTTTATTTTCCCATTCCCCTCACAACCTCTTATATGTAATTTTGTTTAGCAATGAGGGTCTCCCTTCATTTCCATGCAATTTCCCTTTTCTTTCCCTTTCCCTCCCATCTCATGTCTCTGTTTAATGTTAATCTTTTCTTCCTACTCTTCCTCCCTGCTCTGTTCATAGTTGCTCTCATTATATCAAAGAAGGCATTTGGTATTTGTTTTTTAGGGTTTGGCTAGCTTCACTAAGCATAATCTGCTCTAGTGCCATCCATTTCCCTGAAAATTCTATGATTTTGTCATTTTTTATTGCTGCATAGTACTCCATTGTGTATAGATGCCACATTTTTTTTTTATCCATTCATCTGTTGAAGGGCATCTGGGTTGGTTCCACAGTCTAGCTATTGTGAATTGTGTTGCTATGAACATCGATGTGGCACTATCCCTGTAGCATGCTCTTTGAAGGTCTTCAGGAAATAGTCCGAGAAGGGCAATAGCAGGGTCAAATGGTGGTTCCATTCCCAGCTTTCCCAGGAATCTCCAAACTGCTTTCCAAATTGGCCGCACCAATTTGCAGTCCCACCAGCAATGTACAAGTGTACCCTTTTCTCCACATCCTCGCCAGCACTTGTTGTTGTTTGACTTCATAGTGGCTGCCAATCTTACTGGAGTGAGATGGTATCTTAGGGTGGTTTTGATTTGCATTTCTCTGACTGCTAGAGATGGAGAGCATTTTTTCATGTACTTGTTGATTGATTGTATATCCTCCTCTGAGAAGTGTCTGTTCAGGTCCTTGGCCCATTTGTTGATTGGGTTATTTGTTATCTTATTGTCTAATTTTTTGAGTTCTTTGTATACTCTGGATATTAGGGCTCTATCTGAAGTGTGAGGCGTAAAAATTTGTTCCCAGGATGTAGGCTCCGTATTTACCTCTCTTATTGTTTCTCTTGCTGAGAAAAAACTTTTAAGTTTAATTAAGTCCCATTTGTTGATTCTAGTTGTTAACTCTGGTGCTATGGGTGTCCTATTAAGGAATTTGGAGCCCGACCCCACAATCTGTAGATTGGAGCCAACTTTTTCTTCTATCAGACGCAGAGTTTCTGATTTGATATCAAGCTCCTTGATCCATTTTGAGTTAACTTTTGTGCATGGCGAGAGAAAGGGATTCAGTTTCATTTTGTTGCATATGGATTTCCAGTTTTCCCAACACCATTTGTTGAAGATGCTATCCTTCCTCCATTGCATGCTTATAGCCCCTTTATCAAATATAAGATAGTTGTAACTTTGTGGATTAGTCTCTGTGTCCTCTATTTTATACCATTGGTCCACCCGCCTGTTTTGGTACCAGTACCATGCTGTTTTTGTCACTATTGCTCTGTAATATATTTTGAAATCTGGTATTGCTATACCGCCTGATTCACACTTTCTGCTTAGAATTGCTTTTGCTATTCTGGGTCTTTTATTTTTCCATATGAATTTCATGATTGCTTTATCTATTTCTACAAGAAATGCCGTTGGGATTTTGATTGGCATTGCATTAAATCTATAGAGAACTTTTGGTA
Organism: Spermophilus citellus; assembly: GCF_964194105.1. Classification (NCBI taxonomy): domain Eukaryota; kingdom Metazoa; phylum Chordata; class Mammalia; order Rodentia; family Sciuridae; genus Spermophilus; species Spermophilus citellus. The sequence goes on from NC_138183.1 coordinate 179,247,181, forward strand.
ATATCGCCATTTTGATGATGTTAGTTCTGCCTATCCATGAACAGGGTATATTTTTCCATCTTCTAAGATCTTCTTCTACTTCTCTCTTTAGGGTTCTGTAGTTTTCATTGTATAAATCTTTCACCTCTTTTGTTAGGTTGATTCCCAAGTATTTTATTTTTTTTGAGGATATTGTGAATGGAGTGTTTTTCCTCATTTCCATTTCAGAAGTTTTGTCGCTGATATACAGAAATGCCTTTGATTTATGCGTGTTGATTTTATATCCTGCCACTTTGCTGAATTCATTTATTAGTTCTAGTAGTTTCTTTGTAGACCCTTTTGGGTCTTCTAGGTATAGAATCATGTCATCTGCAAATAGTGATAATTTAAGTTCTTCTTTTCCAATTTTTATGCCTTTAATTTCTTTCGTCTGTCTATTTGCTCTGGCCAGTGTTTCGAGAACTATATTGAATAGAAGTGGAGATAGAGGGCATCCCTGTCTTGTTCCGGATTTTAGAGGGAATGCCTTCAACTTTTGTCCATTCAGAATGATGCTAGCCTGAGGCTTAGCATAGATAGCTTTTACAATGTCAAGGTAAGTTCCTGTTATCCCTAGTTTTTCTAATGTTTTGAACATAAAGGCATGCTGTACTTTATCGAATGCTTTCTCTGCATCTATCGAGATGATCATATGGTTCTTATCTTTAAGTCTATTGATGTGGTGAATAACATTTATTGATTTCCATATGTTGAACCATCCTTGCATCCCAGGGATGAATCCTACTTGATCATGGTGCACTATTTTTTTGATGTGTTTTTGTATTCGATTCGCCAGAATTTTATTGAGGATTTTTGCATCTAGGTTCATTAGAGATATTGGTCTGTAGTTTTCTTTCTTTGAGGTGTCTTTGTCTGGTTTCGGGATCAGGGTGATGTTGGCCTCATAGAATGAATTTGGAAGAGCTCCCTCTTTTTCTATTTCCTGAAATAACTTGAAAAGTATTGGTATTAATTCTTCTTTAAAGGTTTTGTAAAACTCCGCTGTATACCCATCCGGTCATGGGCTTTTCTTGGTTGGTAGTCTTTTGATGGCTTCTTCAATTTCATCCATTGATATTGGTCTGTTCAGATTGTGTGTATCCTCCTGACTCAGTCTGGGCAAATCATATGACTTAAGAAATTTATCGATGTCTTCACTATCTTCTATTTTATTGGAATATAGGTTTTCAAAATAATTTCTAATTGTCTTCTGTATTTCTGTAGCATCTGTTGTGATATTGCCTTTTTCATCCCGTATGTTAGTAATTTGAGTTCTCTCTCTTCTTCTCTTCATTAGCATGGCTAAAGGTCTGTCGATCTTATTTATTTTTTTGAAGAACCAACTTTTAGTTTTGTTAATTTTTCAATAATTTCTTTTGTTTCAATTTCATTGATTTCCGCTCTGATTTTAATTATTTCTTGCCTTCTGCTACATTCGCTGTTGTTTTGTTCTTCCTTTTCTAGGGCTTTGAGATGAAGTGTGAGCTCATTTATTTGTTGGTTTCTTCTTTTTTTGAGGAATGACCACCAGGCGATGAACTTTCCTCTTAAAACTGCTTTCATTGTGTCCCATAGATTCCGATATGTTGTGTCTGTATTTTCGTTTATCTCTAAGAATTTTTTGATTTCCTCCTTTATGTCTTCTGTAACCCATTGATCATTCAGTAACATATTGTTCATTTTCCATGTGATGTAGGGTTTTTTCTTCCTTCTTTTATCATTGATTTCCAGTTTCATTCCATTATGATCAGATATAATGCATGGTATTATCTCCACCCCTTTATATTTACTGAGGGTTGCCCTATGGCATAATATATGGTCTATTTTTGAGAAGGATCCATGTGCTGCTGAGAAGAAAGTATATCCATTTGATGATGGTTGATATATTCTATATAAGTCAGTTAAGTCTAGGTTATTGATTGTGGTATTGAGTTCTATAGTTTCTTTATCTTTTGTTTGGAGGATCTGTCCAATGGTGAGAGAGGTGTGTTGAAGTCTCCCATAATTATTGTGTTGTTGTCTATTTGATTCTTGAATTTGAGGAGAATTTGTTTTATGAATGTCGCAGCACCATTATTTGGTGCGTAAATATTGATAATTGTTATGTCTTGTTGGTGAATGGTTCCTTTTAACAGTATATAATGACCTTCTTTATCCCTTTTGATTAACTTAGTCTTGAAGTCGATTTTATTCGATATGAGGATGGCCACCCCTGCTTGCTTGCGAGGACCGTGTGCGTGGTATATTTTTTCCCATCCTTTCACCTTCAGCCTGTGTATGTCTTTTCCAATCAGATGTGTCTCCTGGAGGCAGCATATTGTTGGATTTGTTTTTTTAATCCATGATACCAGCCTATGTCGCTTTATTGGAGAGTTTAAGCCATTAACATTCAGAGTTACTATTGATATGTGGTTTGAACTTCCATCCATGTTTGATTGTTTATCCTTTTTTAAAAAAAAATTTAGTTTGTTTCTCCATGATTGTCTTTCCCCTCGCCCTCTGTCTTTACTGAGGCACTTCCCACTGATGGTTTTGGTTATTGTTTTTCATTTCTTCCTCGTGTAGTGTTTTGCTCAAAATGCTTTGCAATGCTGGTTTTCTGGCTGCAAATTCTTTTAACTTTTGTTTATCATGAAAGATTTTTATTTCGTTGTCATACCTGAAGCTTAATTTTGCTGGATACAGAATTTTTGGTTGGCATCCATTGTCTTTCCGTGTTTGAAATACATTGTTCCATGACCTTCTTGCTTTCAGTGTCTGTGATGAAAAATCCGTGGTTAACCGTATTGGTTTACCCCTAAATGTAATCTGTCTCCTTTCTCTTGTAGCTTTTAATATTTTCTCTTTGTTCTGTATATTGGATATCTTCATAACAATGTGTCTTGGCGTTGGTCCACTGTGATTTTGTGTGCTCGGTGTCCTGTATGCATCTTCAATTTGTATATCTGTTTCCTTTTTTATTTCTGGAAAGTTTTCTGTAATTATTTCATTCAGCAGGTTTCTCATTCCCTTGGTTTGAATCTCTGTACCTTCTTCTATCCCGATGACTTGTAAGTTTGGTTTCTTCATGTTATCCCATAACTCTTGGATGTTTGTCTCGTGATTTTTTACCAGCCTTTCTGAGTTGGCTAGACTCTTTTCAAGATGGTATATTTTGTCTTCATTATCTGACGTTCTGGTTTCTACTTGCTCCACTCTGTTAGTGATACTCTCAATTGAGTTTTTAATTTGGTTTATCATTTCCTTCATTTCTAGAATTATTGTTTGATTATTTTTTATAATCTCTATCTCCTGATAAAGATGCTTAACTTCTTCTTTTATCTGTTTATGAAATTCATTCTCAATGTGTTCTTTCGCTGCTTGAATTTGCCGTCTTGTATCCTCTTTAAGGTTCCATTCCATCTGTCTAAGGTGTTCCTTGAGTTCTTTATATGACCATTTTTCTGATGACTCTAGGTCCTCCTGAATATTTAGGCTGTCCTGCATTGTTTGTACTCCTTTTCTTCCTTGTTTTTTGAAGCTGCTCATGTTACTTCTTGTTCTGTTTGACTGCTGAGTTACTGTTTACTCCTATAAATTAATTTAATGCTTGGGAGGAAAGGTATTTGAAGGGAAGGGAAGAAGTCTCTAAAGAGAATGAGAGTAGGCAGGTAGAATTCAAGGAAAGGGGGGATAAGAAAAATGAAAAGACTAAAGAAGAAAAAAATAGGAACTAAAAAAGAAAAAAATTAAAAAATAAAAAATAAAATAAAATAATAATAAAAAAATTTAAATTAAAATTAGTAGAAAAAAATTAAAAAAAAAATATTTTGTAAAAAAAATTAATAAAACAACAAGAAAGAAAAAAATGAAAATGAAAGAAAAACCCAAATCAAAAAAAAAAGAGAAAAGAAAAAGAAAAAAAAAAAAAACCTAATAAATGCCGTCTTAGAGTTTGATTAACTTCTCTTCCAGTAGATGGCGCTGTGCCCACCAGGTCAAGTTTCTCCTGTCAATACGCGGGAACCAATCACTGTGCAGCAGCTCCTCCCAGACTGGGCGAGTCTCCAATCCTGAGTGTCTAGGGCCTCCTCTTGTGTCTAGTCACTTCCAACTCTTTCTCTAGCCAGGCCCCTCTCTCCACAATACTGGCTACACGCCAGGTCTGCTGCTCCCGGGAGCCCTGTTTTCATGAACGACTGGGCACACTCTTCCAGTTTGCCATTCCCTCAGATCCTAAGTTTGTAGAGCTTGGGGCTGAGAATCCTCAGCGGATTTTACTTGCCCTCCGGTATCCACTTCCCCGTAGCTGGTGCAAGAGACCTCAGCAGTCAGCCCTGGTGGGAGCGGTAGTTCCGCGCTGCGGGTCCCGCACCACCTCTGATTCCCTCGGGCTGGCTGTACCACTCACGGGAGAGCTGGGAGGGGCCCTTAAAGTTTTCCCGATGTGTGGAGAGGGAAGGCTATGGGATCACACACCTGTAGCTGCCGGTTTCAACGAAGTTATCTCCTCCGCAGCAGTCTGATGACGTCGTTTCCCTTTGCCGGGCGACCAATTCAACGGTTGGGTCCTTCTCTCCCAAGCCCCTTTTTAAACCTGTGGCCACTACTTATGAAGGCTCGGTAGGCATTTACCTTCGTATGATGAGAAGGGCTGACCAGTTGTTTCAGCCGGATGAATTAATGCCGAGTCATGGCTGTTTGTCTGCGGGAAGCAGGTGACCGGGAGTTTGAATTCAGCCGATCAGGGCTCAGTGCGTGTTCTCGGATCACTTGGATTTTAAATTGTCACTCATCTTATCAGCTGTTTCATTTAATTCAGCAGCTCATTCGCGCGGTGAAGAGTCTGCTCTATGGTGCTCCGCGGGAGGCGGCAGCGGCAGTGGCGGCGGCAGCAGCGGCCTTCGGGACCCCCGGGGAGGGGGTGTGGGTTGGGGGAGGGGAGGCGGCACCTCGGGGCCGCGCGGTCCGGGTACCGGACACGCGGGAGAGCGGGTGGGGTGGGGGAAAGAAATTGAGATCTAGATTTAGAGACTGAGCTTGGGAGGAGAGACAGCTGGGGAGAAGCAAGGCGGAGAGGTGGAGAGGAGAAGGAGATGGGGCCAATAGAGCCGTGCAGCTGGGGCTGCAGCCTTACTGCTCGTGCTGAAGTCATGATGGACTCCCTTCACCTTGGCTGGATTAGTGGCGGATTCACTCCACCTGGGCCCCTTTCTTGACACGATGCTGGGTTTTTGTCGACAGATCTCCTTTAATGATCTTTACCTCATCATTTCAGACGCAGCGGCGCGGAGCACCCACTATGTCTTCTTTTGAATGACTACATTCCATACATTGTTGGAAACTGTGATGGCTTATTAAGCAATTGCAGAGCACTTATCTCAAGTCTTTCACTTTTGTCACTATCATTTTATAGAGAAATGTAAACTGAGGAGCTGGTAGACAAGCAGTGTTGTCAAGATCACAGGATTTTTAGTTAACTGTTGTTCCTTCCAATACATTATAATATTGTTTACCCGTTTCATACCTTATTTCACCCATAGGAAAAGTTTGGGAATGGAGGAGAGTATGGGTTATTTGGTCCTTCCTTGATCTATCTCCTCAAGATAATTTTTTTCTCCCCTGGTTATGTTAAAATGAGTTTGTCTTGAAATCTATAGTAATTTCCTAATGCTTTATCTTTTGTATGAGCTCTGAGTCAGCTAAACACTCTTTACTGTGCAATTATAGGTAGGTCATTTATCAAATGGTGATCATTATTTTCCAGAGTTTTTGTTTCCGAAGTGGTTCCCAACATTCTGTTTTTGGGATTAGGACATTATCTATGGATTGTGAAAATTTTCAGTTGGCCAAAAGCCTTTCAGTTGGCCTCTATTTTATGTTGTATGACAATGAGGTGTATAAGATATAGAGAGGTTTGGAACCATGGGAGAGATGAAGGATGTAGAACACCTAAAATACCCGGGAGCCCCTTAAGCAAAACAGTAAATGTCAATGTTATTAGACTTGCATTTTTTAAATATGTATGTGTGTGTGGTGGGGTCAGCGGTTGAGTATGTATCTTTTTTTTCAAATCTGAATTACCATGGCTATTTCATTCTAACTTTTGAAAATTAGATAGTCTCAATATTCAAGAGTTTTAAAATATTTTTAAAGCTTTACTTTTCAATGTAATATTCCATTGCTCATATAGCTCTTAAACTTTGCCCCTATATTACATTGTGGGAGGAACTGACTTCTTGCCACACAGAGTGTGTCTGAAAATCTCGTTGACATGCACCTGGTGTGTTCTGTAGGTGTGCATGTGGCTGCCCATCTGGTGAATGCCCTCAACTTCTCAGTGAACTACAGTGAAGATTTTATTGAACTGAATGTAGCAAGATACCAAGATGAGGTGGGTGGTCTCTGTCTTCCCATTTTCCTTTCACTTGTCATTAAATGACTAATGAGGGTCTGTGATTTTCACAGAAAATTTGTACCTTGCTTCTCCTTTTGAGTGCTTTTAAAATGCAGTTGTCAAGTTGAGTTTTATTCCCTTTCAACAGAAAATATAGGTAATTACTATTTCATAGTCTCTCCTGCTGAAAATGGGAGTTTGCAGAGTGTCTACTTTTTATATTCTGTAATGTTCAGATGGTTGCCACTCAGGTCTACCTTCTGACTCCCAACAGCTTTTGTCTAATTCCTATCATTTATTTGAGAGTTTCGACAGTGCCATTATAGGGTAAAAATACTTTAATAACTCACATACTATGTTTTTGGGAAAAGGGCAGAAAAGAAGGCTATTTGTGGATCATGGGTAATCAATAATTTAACCTAAAAAATATCAGTGAGGTTTTATGATTCCTTCCACACTCCCACCCCTCCCCCTGTGGTACTGGGGATTGAACCCAGGGGGACTCTACCACTGAACTACATCCTCAGTCCTTTATATTTATTTATTTTTAAAATTTTGAGGTACTCTTGCTATATCACGAGGCTGGCCTTGAACATGAGGTTCTTCTGCCTTAGCCTCCTTAGTAATTGGTATTATAGGCATGTACCACTGCTAGGCTTTTTCCTTTTTAATTTTACTCCTTGAAATAGATGACCTTGAGCCAAACTCTATTGCAGGCAGGATCTGATTTAGCTTCTTTTTTAAAAATGTGAAACCACCCATGAAATAAAATTGTATGTACAAGTGGTAGGCTAGAGCCTGATGTACAGTGTATGCACAGCTCTGGTTAGGTCTCTGCTGCTCAGTACTTCCACATTGTCTTTAAGCTTCCTTTGCTTCACAATGACAAGACTGCACCAAAACTGTTCTGCCTCATTGTCCTTTAGTATTGACTGGCAGTGACAACACACTTGTTCTCCATCTTCTCTGTTTTCTTTTCTACATATCACCTGAATTTTTAGGGTCAATATTGCTATAATCATATGCTTGAACTCCCTCCCAGAACAAAACAGAAGAGAAAGTAGCAATAAATAGAGAAAAAAAAATCACTAAATCTAAACAGCAAGTAACTTTCAGTAAATCTCTTGTTTCTAGTATTTTTAAAAACATTAATACTATTTATTTGGTCTGGATTAAGCATTGGCATTTGATATTTTCAAAAAGCTCGCCAAGTGGTTATACAGTATACCTAGTACTGAGAATCACAGAAAAAAATTTACTCCTTAAAATGCCAATAACTACACTTCCCGTGTAATGATTTCAAACTTAGCCTAAATTTCTAGCTTCCTTTTCCCTTTCTGCATCTATCTTGCCCTCTTTCCATTACACTTGTGTTTACATTTACTGCTCTTGCTATATACTTTTCTTATTTTATCATTTTCTTTTTCTTTCTAATGCTGGGGCTGGGATTTGAACCCAGGTATTTGTAGATGCTTAGGAAAACCATTTAATGCTGAGTTACTTCCCCAGCTATTTCCCCCATGCCTTTGCTTTCTCTCTTTTACAATTCAAATATCTTTAGTACTTATAATCATTTTATCATATGAATATACTTTTTCTTAACATTTCTTACATATTTTAGTATTTTTCAGGTTTTTAGTTATTAAAATTAATTTATGTTGAGCAATATACTTGGTATAAAATACTAAAAATCTGAGTAGATGAAATTAAAACTGAAAGTTTATCCTTCAAAGCTAGTCACAGTTAATCATTTTGTGTTTCTTTTAAAATGTTTGAGTAATATTTGATGATACCCATTCCTCTGCAATTTACTTGTTTCTATAAGTATCCATATTAAGGCTACTGTTTCAGAATATATCTGTCTCATTCTCTTATAAGAATGTGTTATATTTTTTTAGCTTTTTTCTTATTCATGGGCATTTAGGTTGATTTCAAGTTTTTGTTATAAAACATACTTTACTAAATTTTTGGTGACCCTGATACTCTGCCTCATCTTGTTATCTGTGAAGCTGTTGCTCACTCTCCAGTTCTGTCTTCTTTCTCTGGCAATTGTAATTTTTCCATATTTTGGCTTTCCATATTTATATATTTATATTTCAGTGTCACTTTGCTCAGCTCACTCTTTTTCTAGCTATTCGTATTTTGGGTTTCTCTAGATCACACTTTGTCATGTTTCTAAAACCAGAAAGATAAGTCATTTGTCCTACATTAGGAGGTGAGGAGCTACTCCAAGGCGAGTGATGCTTATTCCAAGCCCCTTTAATTACACCACATAAATGGTTTGCTACTTACTATATAGTCAGATTCAAGGTGGAACATAAATAAAGTAATTCAAAATCTTGTTTAGGGCACTTGGTAAGTAGCTCATTGGCCAACTTCTTGCCTAGCATGTATGAGGCTCTCGACTTGATCCCTCACATTGCAACAAAACAAACAAAAACCAAAATAAAACTTGTGTGCAGTATTAAGCATCATGAGGGTAAAAAATCAAATCCACACATTTACTGGAGATTGACCTAAGTTTTGCAGAAGGTAGAAAGAGGGTTAACTGTACTCCATTACTGTATGAGAGATATATTTTAAAATAAATACTACAATAACAATATTTTCAAGTATTAGAAACATAACCCAATTCTTTAAGTGTTCTCACAATTTTCACAGTATTTGAAATATGGTGAGTTTTCAATTATTCATCTTTACACTAAGTTTAAAGTATGTAAACCTCTGAAATTTTATTGGTATTGATTCCCACCATCTTGATGTGCAGTCTGGCAATTGCAGTAGAGTTTTATATTAATAGTCCCACATTATAGTTGAAGATGTTGAGTCCCCAAATTGTCAAAGGGTGGGCTTAGGACCAATACCACTAGCTTATAAGCAGTCATTAAGATTAAATCCTAGGCCTTCTGACTTATCCAATACTCAGCTTTCTCAGATAAAAAACCCTTCTCTGTATTGGATTCTTTCCCTTGTGCTAATCTCCTATAGCATTATGAGAATGTCAGAATACTTAGTTGAGTCTCTTTCACTTAAACTGGAAGACTGCTATCTGACATGCCCACTACATGGTTCTTATACCCTTCAAATTTCTTATAGAATTTCATATCAGTGTTTATTTTTCAGTCAAATATTTTCTTTTTTATTTTTCTTAGGATCCTAGAAAACTACTCTTCACAACTGGTAAGTTGTTATTTGTTGCCTATCCTTAGATTTAGAAATGTCTGAAAAGAAGCCCAGTCAAAGTGTGCAGCAATTAGAAAAATGTTAAAGTACAACAAACGGAAAATTCACATATTGGAACAAATGTTAAGAGGTCAGGCATAAATGAGGACAGAGGGACAAGGCATAGTTGAGTATGAATGAATAAGGAGTAAAAGCAACCAAACACAAGTCATATGTTTTTCCAGTGAAAACTACAACCCCATATGCTTGTTGAGGGCCTGCTTTGTGTGGCTGTTGTGACAAGTGCTGTGGAAGATGACACACATGTAAGGGTTCTTGCTCTTAAGTTATTAGAAAGAAATAGAGTATTCCGGTATCAGTATAGTTCATATAATCCTGTAATTTAGCAGGATGTATATTGTGATATTAAAACCTATAGCTGAGAGCCAGAAGCAAGCCATCATTAACATCAGTCATGGTTTTGAAGTGTGTCTCCATTTTCTTTTTTTTTTTTTAAATTAGAATAATTTGTTATATATGCAGCAGAATGCATTTCAATTCATATTACTCATACAGAACACAATTTTTCATATCTCTAGTTATATATAATGTAGAATCACACCATATGTGCCTTCATACATGTACTTAGAGTAATGATGACCATCTAGTTCCACCAATTTTTCTACACCCATGACGCCTTCTTCTACTTTGTCCTATCTAGAGTATGTCTAATCTTCTCACAGCCCTCCCAGTCCCTTTTATGAATCAGCCTCCTCATATCAGAGAAAACATTTGGCATTTGGTTTTCTGGGATTGGCTTATTTCACTTAGCATTATATTCTTCAACTCCATCCACTTCTCAGCAAATCCCATGATTTTATGCTCTTTTAATGCTGAGTAATATTCCATTCTGTATATATACCACATTTTCTTTATCCATTCATCTACATCTAGGTTGATTCCACAGATTAGCTATTGTGAATTGTGCTGCAATAAATATTGATGTAGCTGTATCTCTGTAGTATGCTGTTTTAAATTTCTTTGGGTATAGACCAAGGAGTGGGATAGCTGGGTCAAAGGAGGTTCAATTCCCAGTTTTCCAAGGAGTCTCCAAATTGCTTTTCTTACTGGCTGCATCAATTTGCAGTCCCATCAGCAATGTATGAGTGTGCCTTTTTCCCCACATCCTCTCCAACACTTATTGTTGTTTATATTCTTAATAGCTGCCATTCTGATTGAAGTGAGATGAAATTTTAGTTTTGATTTGCATTTCTACAATTGCTAGAGATGTTGAACACTTTTTCATATATTTGTTGATTGATTATGTATCATCCTCTGAGAAGTATTTGTTTAGTTCCTTTGCCCATTTATTGATTGGGTTATTTGTTTTTTTGATGCTTAGCTTATATACCCTAGAGATTAGTGCTCTATCTGATGTGCAAGTGGTAAAAATTTGCTCCCAAGATGTAGGCTTTCTATTCACTTCACTGATTGTTTCTTTTGCTGAGAAGAAGCTTTTTAGTATGAATCCATTCCACTTATTGATTCTTGATTTTAATTCTTGTGCTATAGAAGTCTTATTAAGGAAGTAGGTGCATAATCCAACATGATGAAGATTGGGGCCTTCTTTTTCTTCTAATAGACAGTGTCTTTGTTTTAATTCCTAGGTCTTTGAACCACATTGAATTGAGTTTTGTGCATGGTGAGAGATAGGGGTTTAATTTTATAATGTTGCTTATGGATTTCCAGTTTTCCCAGCACCATTTGTTGAAGAGGTTATCTTTTCTCTAATGTATGTTTTTGGTGCTTTTGTTTAATATAAGATAACTGTAATTATGCGAGTTAGTCTCTGTATCCTCAATTCTGTACCATTGGAGTACCAGTCTATCTTGGTGCCAAAACCAGGTTGTTTTTGTTACTATTGCTCTGTAGTATAGTTTAAGTTCTGGTATAGTGATGCCACCTGCTTTACTCTTCTTTCTAAGTATTGCTTTAGCTATTCTGGGTCTCTTATTTTTCCAGATGAATTTCATAACTGTTTCTTCTATTTCTATGAGGAATGTCATTGGATTTTGGTTGAAATTGCATTAAATCTGTATAATGCTGTTGGTAATATAGAAAATTTGGCAATATTAATTCTTCCTATCCAGAACAAGTGAGATCTTTCCATCTTCTAAGGTCTTCTTTAATTTCTTTCTTTAGTTTCTGTAGTTTTCATTGTAAACATCTTTCACCTCTTTTGTTAAGGTCCTTCCTCAGTATTTTCTTTTATTTTATTGAGGCTCTTGTAAATGGGGTAGTTTTCCTTCTTTCCCTTTCAGAGGATTTGTTACTGATATACAGAAATGCCTTTGATTTATGGGTTTTGATTTTATATCCTGCTACTTTGCTGAATTCATTTATTAGTTCTAGAAGTTTTCTGGTTCTTTTTCATTTGTAATTTATTTTTCTATCTCAAGCATATTGTCCGTGAAATCTCAGTGGAGACTGTCAATTTGTTAAAGAATATTTGAAACCTCAAAATTTTTCTCCTGATGTTAATGTTAAATGTTACAAAAATTCTTCTATTTCTTAACCTTATACATATTTATGAGCATGAAAAGAATAAACTGTATCATGGAGACTGTCAGCATTTACTTCAGAAACAAAGATGATTGAGTAGTTGAGAGGATTCATCATAAATGATTGTCTGTGATAACTCATTAAGAATCAGACTTGAATAGGGGACTGAGGCACATTACCCTATCAAATGTATTGCTTCTCTTTTGAACCAATTTCATGATGAAAAATAACAAAACCTCAGGTGCTTTATTCCCCATGTCATGATTATATGTTTAAATTCTTAAAATGTATTTTCTTTCTGCCTATGGATTTATATTTACTGCTTATAAAATATTTCATATTCTTCTCTTTAGTAACAATAGTTTTGCTTACAATTTTGGTCATCAAAAACATATTTTATTTAAGCCTCAATGTTTGGATGAGAAATAGGAGAGGAAAAAAGCAGAAAAACAAAACCTTATGCATGAGTCAACTATTTCTTGGTTCATATGAATTAATTTAAGGGAAATGAAAAAGATCTTTGTATTAATACTGTTTTCTACAGCACAATGTTTGTTTGAAACCTTGGGACATTTAAAATGCTTCAAAGTCTAGTTTACAAAGATAAAAATTTTCTTATAAGACTAAGATATTACATTGATAAACTTAATATAATTTTTACTGCTGTATAACTCTGTGACCCCCCCCTACTTTGCATAAAATGCTAGAAGTATCCAGAAATGGTGTTGGAATAAAATAAGATACTTAAAAACAAATTCTCTGGCTCTATCTTAGGGCGCCTTTGGGAGGGACATAGTATTATGATTTTACTTGCCTTCCCTGATACCTGGGAAGCTAGTGTTCTGTCCTCATGAAACATTTTGTTATTCTCTTGAGCACACCTTTTTACGATCATCTATCTTTTGCCTGAGATAGTCAACTCTTTTTCTTTGCCTGGTCAATATCTGCTCATTCTTAAAATCACAGTTGACAGATTGTGATTCTACCAATATGTAGAATAGTTTATTGCCTTAAAATTTTGTCTTTTCTCTTGAAAGTGAGCTTCTTCAGGTGTGTGGCAGGGCTCCCTCTGTGGTATGTAAAACTCAAGGAAAATTTTTTTGCCCCTTCTGTTTTTGGTAGGACTTCTGTTAATTTAAATAATTTGAGTCCTCCCAAATTAACAAGTGGGCACCATTTTGGTGGCCCAGTTCACATAACTTCATGAGAGAAATACTTTATGGTAGCTGGGTGCTCCCAGCAATGAACTGGGAACTGGAGCTATAGACAGAGAGCTTCCAAAGCATGAGTCTGAAGCTTTTTAGGAGATGTGGCTGAGCCCACTGAATAGTGGCACATCAGAGCACATGGGAGCCTAAGGATGGCAAGGGGATGAGAAATGCCTCCTCCGCAATAGCCTTAAATCAATTTTGTAGTTTTACTATTGACCAAAATACTCCATAGCCGTCTTTGAATGTTCTCAGATGCAGTGTGTAGGAAAAATTAAGTTATTGATGAATGAATACATGCATGTTTTCAGTTTTTGTAGTGGTAAGGAATATGTTTTTATTCACTGATAGGTTGTTTGGGATTATAGTGTGGTCAATGTTGCAGTCATATATCTTTGTGTCTAAAATTTTTTCAGTGTAATTGACAACTAAGAAATTAAGATGGTTTTGTAAAAAGGAAAAATAAAGCCTGGGAAGTATAAGAGACAAAGTATAGTGCTTTGACTTAATACATGCGAAATGGTAAAAGTATTTCAATTAAAAATTTATAAAATAAAATTAGGTTAAATTATTATCCAAAAATTCATTAAAAATGTTTATATACTACATATTTCTAAATTTGGGAGTACCTTATATGGTGAGAGTAAAATGCACAACATCTAATTTAATTAGGAAAAATCTGCACAAACAAGCACAATTATGTTTCCAATTAAGTTAGAAGAAGTAGAATAATTTATAAAAGATCATATGTTTCTGATCACATTAGGTATGGGTATAAATTATCTCTCAAATTCACCCAGAAATGACAGTAAAGCACAATTATTCATTTAAAGGTTACTGATTAATGAAATTAATATGCATAGATAACAAACAATAGGAATAAACATAGAAACTTATATTTTCCTGAATACAAGTGAGTGTTTGGCTTCATAATTCAAAGAATTCAAAGGGTTCAAAAGAAAATAAGTGTAACTCATTTAGACAGGTAACTTTGCCCAGTGCAGTTACACTAATATAATGATTTTCAGCCTGTTTTTCTTGACTCTTGGAATGTATAGCAATAAGGAGCTAATATAAGGGACTTGGCTGAGTTGCTAGGCAAGTCTGAGTTAGAGTGCCCTTCGATGGAACTGGAAAATACTCCATGCTTGCCTCTCTCTTAGCACTTAATGCTCATGTTGCAGTTGCCTACTTAACCTTCCTGTCTCCCCCACCGAGCTGAGTTTTCTTTTAGAGCACGATTCATTTATCTCTAGCACTTAACAGTACACTATGTCTACAAACATTACTGAACAAATAAGATATTTGTTTAACTATTTTCTGTGATGCACAGATCTCTATTACAGATAGTGGGTTGGCAAGCCTCTGCTTATTTACTTCCAATGGTTACACTTGGGGCTTCTTAAGTTAGTATCTCCCTCTTCTCTCTCTCTCTCTCTCTTTCTCTCTCTCTCTCTCTCTCTCTTTCTCTCTCTCTCTTTCTTTCTTTCTTTCTTTCTTTCTTTCTTTCCACTGTAATTATAGTAAGAGTTTCTTTTTTCCTTGTAAAATTTTCTTCTTCATTGGTCTGAAATCTGCAGCTATAAAAATCATACACTCTAGTCTTTTAATACATTTGGGAGATAGGAAAAATAAATTCTTTAGACAAAATAGACAACTTCATAAGGAACATTAAAATTATTGAATTTATTCTTGTTAGTTTACAAATGAGATTCAGTGAGATAGAGTTTTGCCTATCAGAGCTTTATACCACTGTCCAGGTGGTCTAAGCTTCTCCTTTATCTTCAAATGATGAAAGCCAACTATTTTATATAAGTCTTTTGGTTATCTGAATGTTCTGCTATAAAGGGAATTTGTTTCTATGTTCAAACAAATTTGAGGAAATATTTAAGTTTACATGTGTTTCTTGACTATAATACTTCTTAGAGACTTTTAATATACTGGTGTGCCTTATGTCTTTTCAAGGCAGGATTATAAGCTTTTTGAGTAATAGAAACTGGTATCTCAGAAAATTAATGTTTGAGTAGCATATCTTAGAAATTGTGGCTCTATTCTAAACATAGACAGTGTTTTCAAGTGTCTTTCCAATGAAGCAGTTACAGATATTCCATAATAGATAGTATGTTTATACTATCTATATCAGCATATGCAAAATATCAGCATATGCAAAATATCAGCATATGCAAAACCACATAGGA
Organism: Spermophilus citellus; assembly: GCF_964194105.1. Taxonomy (NCBI): domain Eukaryota; kingdom Metazoa; phylum Chordata; class Mammalia; order Rodentia; family Sciuridae; genus Spermophilus; species Spermophilus citellus. The sequence continues at coordinate 179,262,705 of NC_138183.1, forward strand.
GACCCTCTGTGTGGATATAATAGAACATTAATAAAGGCTCAATAAAATTGTTGTAGAGGCTCCTCCTACCATAATTTTCATACTGTATATGCATCTAAAATTCTAACTTTTACTTATTCATTTAATCAAATAAGGTCTTTTTTTAATTACTTGAAATGGGAGAAACTAGCTCTTTCATCACCTTCAATTTATTGAATTATAACTGAAGTTCATTAAATTATATATATATATATATATATATATATATATATATATATATATAAAGTATGTAATTTCATTGGTTTCAAAATATCCCTAAAATCATCATAATAAATATTTTTATTATCCCAAAGATTTTTGTGCCCCTTAACAATGTGTTTTGTATTCTACCTCTCTTAGCAACTGTTCTACTTTTTATCCCTAAAGAATAGTGTGATTTTTTTTTTGAGAGAGAGAGAATCTTTTTTTTTTTTTTTTTTTTTTTTTTTTTTTTTTTGGTAGATGGACACAACACAATGCCTTTTTAAAAATTTTTATGTGGTGCTGAGAATCGAACCCAGGTCCCGTCCGTGCTAAGCGAGCGCTCTATCGCTGAGCCACAATCCCAGCTCCAAGTGTGATTTTTCTATAAAAGTAATTATAGGGCTTGTACTTTTGGGGGGTAAAACAATTCTGCTTTTTTCACCCACTCTAATAATGCTATGATTCACCTTTGTCCTTGCTTAATTTTTTTTTTAAATATCAGGAATTAAACTCAAGGATGCTTAACCACAGAGCCACATCCTCATCCCTTTTTCAATTTTTTTTTTGTTTTTTAATTTTCAGACAGGGTCTCACTAAGTTTCTTAGGGCTTCACAAAGTTGCTGAGGCTGGTTGTGAACTTGTGATCCTCATCCCCAGCCTCCCCAGCAACTGGTATGACAGTTGTGCATCACTGCATCCAGTTCTCTCCTTTTTTGGTATTGACACTTCATGGCTTTTTATTGCTGATTAATTTTCCAGATATACATAATATCTAAATTGTTTATTCATTCATGTGTTTATGGAGATCAGAGTCATTTATGTGCCCTATTAGAAAATAAAATAACTATGAGCATTGTTGAATACATTCTTATGTGGCTATGTTTGTGTTTACATTTGAGTAAATACTTGGGAGTACAATATATGGACCATTTTGTAGGCATCACTTTTTTTTTTAAATGGCATATTTCCTGAACCATTAGTTCTTTAGTGTAAACTAGATTAGATATCTCTTTTTTTTTTTTTTTAACCCCTTTAATGGAAGCACTCACCTGGAAGACAGGGAAAGACTGGGAAAAGGAAGACCTTAGAAAATATAGAAAAGACGTGATTATTAGGCCATTAGGTATAGTAGGGAAGGTCATGTCCCATTAGTTTTCTAAATTTGTATCATGGGAAAAATTAGAAGAAAGCATGCAACTGTTAAAAATCCAAAGATTACCACCCTTATTTTTCGTGTGCTCCTTTACAAGTGACAATTGTTTCCATTGCACTGAGAGTACTAATGTTGTTTGCCAATAATTGTAAGTCTGCTGCAGTCATAAAGATGAACACTTGTGTGGACCTTCCACTGTATTCTCTTGTTTGCTTTTTTAATGGCACATGGTCCACAATCACCTTCTGTTCTGTAGGTGGTGCTAGACAAGGGGAGAAGTGGGAGAATTATATATTCTTCTCCAGACAACAGTCTTCCTGTAGCTTTCTTTTTGGTATGAGTTAAGAGTCTCTCAGAGGAGATGTTTAAGACTTAACTGTTACTTATATGATTTTCAGACTAAAAAATGTAGCATAGACATATAGGGTATTTAATTTGATAACAAAATATAAGAAAGGGACATACTAAGATATCAGCTGTTTTAGGAATGATATATCAACTGTTCATTTGGACAAACTATATAATCTAATCCTAAGTTTGTAGCAATTTACCTGTTATTAATTTTCACATGTTTGTACATTTCATTCTTTTTTTTTTTAAAACCAACATCATGTCATGTGAAAAGTGTGCCATCTGATTTTAATGTTTTCCATACTAAGAGGAACTACCTTTGAAAGTATTCTTAAAGTATCCGCACAACGGTTTTTTTTTTAAATTTTGTTTTTAGTTGTAGATAGACACAATGTCTTTATTTTTATTTTTTATTTTTATGTGATTCTGATAATCAAACCCAGTGCTTCACATGTGCTAGGCAAGTGCTCGGCAAGCACTGTACCACTAAGCCATAACCTCAGCCCAGGACAGTATCTTGTTTTCTTGAAATCTACAATTTTTGTTCCATATTTTTATTTTTAAAAAGCTTTAGGTTGTATAAAAGACATTTTTTTATTTAAAATTATTCCAGGAAATGGAGTCCAAATATAGTTATTTGAAATTGAAGCCAGAGGAGTTTCTGACTCCATATTGGAGGGAGGAGAGTCACGATATTGAGTACTGTGGTAGAGAAAACCAAAAACAGCAGGATATTGAATGTTAACTCTGTCCCCTTGCATTAATTATTGACATTTGGTGTCTTATATGCTTGAACAAATAGGTTTATATTCACAATTCTGAGTTGAATATTTGGGGAAACAAAGAAGAACTCTAATAGAGGAAGGAAAGATTCTGCCTTGTCTTAAGTACTCTGGAACTGTGCTGATTTTGAAAAGGCTTGTTAGAGAGGTACATACATGCACATATGCAAGTTCAGTTTGGCTTCCTGCAGAACAGCATAGTATTTTGGATTTTAAGGAAATAATCTTTTGTGCTTTTTTACTCAATGTGATTTAAATTAAAACCTACTTATGTACATTTTTACAGTTCCTGGCCTGACAGGGGTCTGCATGGTGGTGGTGCTGTTCCTCATGATTACGGCATCTACATATGCAATAAGGTAAGTGTCAGAGTAAGTTTTGTTATCTACTAGTTTATAGTATTGATACTTTTGATTATTTTCATTTTCATATATTGGAAATATCTTGATAAACCAAAGCATTTAGCCAATGCAATGTCCTAGGTAATGGACTGCTACAAGTAACAAAGACTGAAATAAAAATGATTGTAAATATCATTTCCTGTTCTGTAAAACCTCTTTAATGATCAAGGAAATTTGAGTTCTTCAGAAACATATTTCTGAAGGAAGGATTATTTCTGTGGTACACAGGCTTGAATTAAATTGTACACATATGGACGATGGGTATTCCTAAGAATATATGACTTAAAATTATTTTATAGCTAATTTCCTGATATCAATTTGTTATAACATAGTGTTCCAAATAGAGCTGTGGAAATATGGTTGGTTGATATCTGCTAAAATAATCGAAGATACATGCATTCATACTGGTTTTCATATTAAACGATTTTGAGCAATTTTAGAGATACATTATGAGAAGCACTTTTATATTATTTCAGATGGATATGTTCTATGTTTAAGAATATTTATAGTGTCTTATGTTTCTGATTAAACTTTGTTTAAAGAAAGCAAAACCAAAATCTTAAAAAGTCTTTAATCTTTCTATTTGCTGAGGTGTGCAAACATATATATATATATGTGTGTGTATATATATACACATATATATATGTATGTATATAATATATACACTTTGAAAATAATTGCCCAATAATATACTCAAATGAGCCAATGCTTATATTTCCAAAGACACCTACTTATATTCATACACACTCCCCCAAAACTCAGAAGTAAAGTCAATACTTATTTCTTTTCTCTTCCTATCTCCTCCCAAATCATTATATTTCCTTCAAAATCCTAACCTTTCTCTTTTGGCATATATCCATGTACTTCCCCTAAATAAGATCATATCATAGTATTATGTTCAACCTGCTCTTTATTTAAATTTGTGAACCGAATATCTTTCAACTAATATTTTTTAACATTCTTTTTTAACAATGGCATAATATGTCACTATATAGATATTATTTTCCTATACTTATGGATTTTGGGATGATTTCATTTTTCCACTATTTAATTCTGAAACAAACACTGACATCCATGTCTTCACATTATTTTTCAATGATATCCTGAGGGAAAATTCCTACATGTAGAATACTGTGTCACATGGTAAACTCCTAAAACTTTTCATAATAATTAAAATTTTCCTCACAGGAAAATAGAATCTTAACATCATTAGTACATGAGGATGCCAGTTTTGTGGGAGAAACACTGTTTTATGAAGGAAAAGTAAAAATTTTTTAAAACATTTTTAGTTTTGGACTTCTTTTTATCAATATATATTTTATTAGTAAGTAGATGGACCTTTATTTATTTATGTAGTGCTGAGAATCAAACTCAATGCCTCACACATTCTAGGCAAGTGCTCTACAACTGAGCCACAATCCCAGCTCCGTTTTGGAACACTTGAAGGAAAATTAGGGTAATTGACATAGCTATACACAACAGTGCAGATATATGGATACTAATACATACCATTCACAAACAAAAGGAATATTAAAAATTTTCTCATTTCAATGGATTTTAAAATCCATTAAAAAGTCATTAAAAACTTTATTTATGTATTAAGATAATCATAGTAAACTAGGAATTAACTGATTTCTTTGTAATTAAAAAACATAAAAGTCAGAATTTAGAGCATAATTAGCAGTGAAAAGTACCTAAATTTTCAAGAAAATCAGGAAAAGGTCAAGGTTACGTTTTTAATTTTATCTTTTTTTGGATTTATTTTTTAAAATTTTATCATTATTTACATATAGTAAGAAATGAAACATTCCAAACCACAAGAAAAAAATGCAACAACATATTGTCACTATTTCCAGAAAAGTAGATATAATTGCCTAGTCAGAAAATTTGAAAGAATTGTGAAAAGTTTAAGAATTAATATTGAATAAATGAATTGAAATATGTAATCAAATACAAAAAATATTAAAAATGTTTTTTCTATCCTAGCTCCAACCAGTTTGAAAATTGAATAAAATAAAACTCTAACATTCACAATTGAAACAAACACAAAATATCTAGGGATAAACTTAGTGATTGTTATGGTTGGATATGTGGTAACCCCCAAAATTCATATGTGAGACAATGTAGGAACTTTCAGAAGTAAAATGATTAGATTATAGAGCTGTGACCTAATTGGTGGATTAAACCACTTGACTGTATTAACTGGGTAATATTCTTATGTGGGTAGGGTAAGGCTGGAGGAAGGAGTTCACTGCAGGTATAACTCTGGGGTTTATATTTTCTCTCTGGTGAGTGGAGCTCTTGGTGCTTCTTGGTTATCATATCCTGATTGCTTTTCTCCTTATTTTATGCCCTTGTGCCATGATATTCTTGTGCCATGACTTTAGGCCCAAAGCTATGGAGTGGGCCAACCATGGACTGAACCTCTGAAACCATGAGCCAAAATAAACTTTTCCTCCCCTGACTAGTTCTATCTGATCTTTTGGTCACTGCATCAAAATTGACTAATATAGTAAGAAGCTATGAGTGGAAGAAAACCCACATAAATAAGTTCACTGAGAGAAATAAGTAGATATTTGAATAAAGGCTGTATTTTATACAGGTATATTTCTTCCTCAACTATAATTTAGATTTGTTACAATTCCAGTGAAAATACCAGACATGTTATTTTCTTTGTTTTTTGAATTTAGTAAAGTGATTCTATAATTCATCTGAGGGAACATTCAAATGCATGTTGAAAAATAAGAATAAAGAGAGATATGCCCTAGTAAACATTAAAATAATTAAGCTTCAGTAACTTACAGGAAAAGAGGTCTTGCAGAAATGAATGAAGGGGCAGAGTCAATAGTTAACCCTATGTAGGACCTTTTTATGTATAAGACCCACTAAATAATAAAGATGCCATTGCAAGCTTATGAGCAAAGTAAGGTATAAGTAGATGAAATTCTAGGTAAGTTACAGTTAACTGTAAAAATGATACCATTAAAAACTTAAAGAAATTTTAAGTATATATTTATCAGTCCTCAAAGTAGACAAGGAATCATGCAGGAAGTATTTGTCTACAAACATGGAAATTGAAATTTCTGCTTGCCAATATGGTTTATCAAAATTTAAAATTAAGTATGATACTAGAAAAATTATTACAATCACAAGGGACCAGTACATTTTTAAAAAGTAAATAGTTTTCTCATATTAGTCACAAAGAGTTAAAAGTAACATATATATGAAAAAATACTCAATACCATTTATAAAAGTAATAAAACCTTATGAAGTTGGGCCTGGGTTTGTGGAAATAGGCACTTCTACTCTGTGGTAGGACTTGGAATTTATAGATATATTTTTCAAGAGCATTGGGAATTATATATCAAAAACAAGACAAGTATGTGTCCTTTGATCTAGCAATTGGACTTTGAGCAATTTTGATTAAAAAAGAAATATGGATCGGAGGGGGGTCCTAAGATGGCGGCCGGCGAGAAAGCAGCACGTTCAGTATCTCCACAGTAACGGGATCAAAAGATCCATTAATACACCCAGATTCTACCTACTGATGAACTTCGAGCAAAACTCCGCTGAAAAGAGACCTGCCGGAAATTAGTAAGTTCATTAGAGGTGACAGTTTGTCCCAGACGAGTGAATCTTGGCCACGCGGTGCAGAGGACCAGTCCCGCTGCCAGCTGCTGCCAAACGGCTGCCGGCGCCGCCCGCCTGGTTCTGCAAACGGCCCCTGGCGGCGGGAACTGGCGGGCGAGAAGGGTCCCCGCTGCCTGCCCGGTTCTGCAAAGGGCCCCCGGCTGCGGGACCTGGCGCGGCGAGAAGGGTCCCCCGCCCGCACATAAAACAGCTCCCCGCCCGCCCAGCCCAGGAGGCGACGTGAAGGGAATCTAACCAAGCCTCTATGAAATAGCGAACTGGGCTGCCTACGGGGGTGGCTGAAGTGCTGAGCCTGGAGCTCAAAGTAGAGGCTTTAATCGAGTCTTTGCGCAGCTTGTTAGAGCTCCTTTCACCATTAGTCTGTAGTGGACCACCCGGCCAAACAGCAGTAAAAACAAAGAGATTGAAAAAGAGACGCTTGGCTCCCGGACGCTTTTCTGCTCAGAGCCACGGGCGCTTTGCGCTCATCTGCTTCCTCTTCCACTTCGCTCCCCGCAGAGAAGCTGAATGGGTAATCAGCAGTGGATCCTAAGTACCTGAGGCTAAGAAAGCTCAGTACACCCCCGCCCTTCTTTTTTTTTTCTTTTTTTTTTAATATTGTCTATACAGGGAGAATTAGTGGACTGAAATTGTTGGCTGGGCTAGGGTTTCGGGGCCGAAAATCCACTCCGCAGGAGCCGCCATTTGCTTTCGGCATGCTGTCTTGAGGGCCCTGTCTACACGGTCTAGCTGCCGCATCTAGAGACTAGAACTGGGCGGCGTGCCGAGCCCTGTCCTCCGAAGGCTGGGTCGTTCGGCATCTCCCTGCGAGAGGACCCGTGCTCCGGAGGAGGCGGTTGGAGAGCCAAGGCGGCAGCCGCTTGGGCCCTGGGAGCTAGGCACTGGGCCGAGGAATAGCGGAGGCCGCGGCGGCGCTGCTATCTAAAGCCTATTTGCTCAGGATCACTAGGCAATGCTGAGCTGACGTGGAGCTAGGGCGTACACTTTGGGCCCCTCAGAAAACACACACTGAACACGTATCTGCTGCGTTTAAGCCTCAGATCGCCTGCTTCTCGTGACTCGGCACAAACGACCCAACTGAAATAACTAGTCGGCCCACCTGATCTCACAGAGGTAAAAAAAAAAAAAAAAAAAAAACAGAGCACCATAGCCAGACCCAGGGAATCAGGAGTGATGTGGGACTAGCGGCGCAGAAATCCCAGCTATCGCCCCCAACAGGGCTGACAACAGAGGTCCCTTGCACCACCTACTAGGGGAGTTGCTACCTGAGGGCAAACAAATTCGCTGGGGGTCCTCAGCCCCAAACCCTACAAACTTAGGGCCTGAGGGAGGCAAACAGAAAGGGTGTGCCCAGACATCCATGAAAACAGGGCTCCCAGGAGCAGCAGACCCAACGTGTAGACAATAAGGTGGTAAGCGTCACAGGCGAGTGGGGCCTGGATTGAGGAACCACAAGAGAAGGACCCAGGCATCCAGGACTGGAGACCTGCACAGTCGGGGAAGAAGAGCTGAGGCACAGTGATTGGCTCCCACCTATCAAGAGGAGAAGCCTGGCCCAGTGGGCATAGCTCCACCCACTGGAAGAGAAGTCAATCGAGCTTTATGACTGCATTTATTATTAGTATTTTTTTTAATGATTATTATTAGTATTTTTTTTATTCTCACTTTTTGTAGTTGACGTTGTTGTGTTCTTTAACTTTCTTACTAATGGTTTCAATTTTTTTTGTTAATTTTTCTTATTCTATTATTATTACTATTATTTTTTTAAACTTCAATTTCCATTTTTTATTACCATTATAATTTTTTTTGTTTGTTTTAAATTTTTTATTTTTTCGTTTTTTCTCTCTCTCTTCTCACTTTTTTTTTTCTTTTGTCTTTTCATTTCTTTTCAACTTTCTTATTCCCCCTCTCTTGAACTCCACCTGCCTACACTTACTCTATTTAGTGACTTCTTCTCTTCCCTTCTAATACCTCTCCTCCCAAGCATCAAATAAACTTATAAGAGTAAAACAGTAACTCAACAGTCAAACAGAACAAGAAGTATCATGAGCATAAAAAAGCAAGGAAGAAAAGGAGTACAAACAATGAAAGACAGCCTAAATATTCAGGAGGACCTGGAGTCATCAGAAAAATGGCCATATAAAGAACTCAAGGAACACCTTAGACAGATGGAAAGGAACCTTAAAGATCACATTGAAAATGAATTACAAAAACAGATAAAAGAAGAAGTTAAGCATCTTTATCAGGAGATAGAGAGTATAAAAAAAAATCAAACAATAATTCTAGAAATGAAAGAAACGATAAACCAAATTAAAAACTCAATCGAGAGTATCACTAACAGAGTGGAACAAGTAGAAGCCAGAACGTCAGATAATGAAGACAAAATATATCACCTTGAAAAGAGTCTAGCCAACTCAGATAGGCTGGTAAAAAATCACGAGAAAAACATCCAAGAGGTTTGGGATAACATAAAAAAACCAAACTTACGAGTCATCGGGATAGAGGAGGGCACAGAGATTCATGCCAAGGGAATGGGTAACTTACTGAAGGAAATAATTACAGAAAACTTTCCAGAAGTAAAAAAGGAAACAGATATACAAATTGTAGATGCATACAGGACACCGAGCACACAAAATCACAATAGACCAACGCCAAGACACATTGTTATGAAGCTATCCAATATACAGAACAAAGAGAAAATATTAAAAGCTACAAGAGAAAAGAGGCAGATTACATTTAGGGGTAAACCAATAAGGTTGACAACGGATTTTTCATCACAGACGCTGAAAGCGAGAAGATCCTGGAACAATGTATTTCAAACACTGAAAGACAATGGATGCCAACCAAGAATCCTGTATCCAGCAAAATTAAGCTTCAGATACGACAACGAAATAAAAATCTTCCATGATAAACAAAAGCTAAAAGAATTTGTAGCCAGAAAACCAGCATTGCAAAGCATCTTGAGCAAAACTCTACACGAGGAAGAAATGGAAAACAATAACCAAAACCATCAGCGGGAAGTGCCTCAGTAAAGACAGAGGATGGGAGGAAAGCTAATCATGGAGAAACAAACTAAATTAGGGAAAAAAAAAAGAGATAAATAATCAAACATGGATGGAAGTACAAACCATATATCAATAGTAACTCTAAACGTTAATGGCTTAAACTCTCCAATAAAGCGACATAGGCTAGTAACATGGATTAAAAAAAACAAATCCAATGATATGCTGCCTCCAGGAGACACATCTGACTGGAAAAGACATACACAGGCTCAAGGTAAAAGGCTGGGAAAAAATATACCAAGCACATGGTCCTCATAAGCAAGCAGGCGTGGCCATTCTCATATCGAATAAAATCGACTTCAAGACTAAGTTAATCAAAAGGGATAAGGAAGGACATTATATACTGTTAAAAGGAACCATTCACCAACAAGACATAACAATTATCAATATTTATGCACCAAATAATGGCGCTGCGACGTTCATAAAACAAACTCTCCTCAAGTTCAAGAATAGACCACAACACAATAATCATGGGTGACTTCAACACACCTCTCTCACCATTGGACAGATCCTCCAAACAAAAGTTGAATAAAGAAACTATTGACCTCAATATCACAATCAATAACCTAGACTTAACTGACATATATAGAATATATCACCAATCATCAAGCGGATATACTTTTTTCTCAGCAGCACATGGAACCTTCTCAAAAATAGATCATATATTATGCCATAGGGCAACCCTCAGTAAATATAAAGGGGTTGAGATAATACCATGCACTTTATCAGATCATAATGGAATGAAACTGGAAATCAATGATAAAAGAAGGAAGGAAAAATCCTACATCACATGGACAATGAGCAATACGTTACTAAATGATCAATGGGTTACAGAAGATATAAAGGAGGAAATCAAAAAATTCTTAGAGATAAATGAAAATACAGACACAACATATCGGAATCTATGGGACACAATGAAAGCAGTTTTAAGAGGGAAATTCATCGCCTGGAGGTCATTCCTCAAAAAAAGGAAAAACCAACAAATAAATGAGCTCACACTTCATCTCAAAGCCCTAGAAAAGGAAGAGCAAAACAATAGCAAATGTAGCAGAAGGCAAGAATTAATTAAAATCAGAGCAGAAATCAATGAAATTGAAACAAAAGAAACTATTGAAAAAATTAACAAAACAAAAAGTTGGTTCTTTGAAAAAATAAATAAGATTGACAGACCCCTAGCCATACTAACGAAGAGAAGAAGAAAGAGAACTCAAATCACTAACATACGGGATGAAAAAGGCAATATTACAACAGATGCTTCAGAAATACAGAAAACAATTAGAAATTATTTTGAAAACCTATATTCCAATAAAATAGAAGAAAGTGAAGACATCGATAAATTCCTTTAAGTCATATGATTTGCCCAGACTGAGCCAGGAGGAAACTCACAACCTAAACAGACCAATATCAATAGATGAAATAGAAAAAGCAATTAAAAAACTTCCAACCAAGAAAAGCCCAGGACCGGATGGGTATACAGCGGAGTTCTACAAAACCTTTAAAGAAGAATTAATACCAGTACTTTTCAAGTTATTTCAGGAAATAGAAAAAGAGGGAGCTCTTCCAAATTCATTCTATGAGGCCAACATCACCCTGATTCCGAAACCAGACAAAGACGCCTCAAAGAAAGAAAACTACAGACCAATATCTCTAATTAACCTAGATGCAAAAATCCTCAATAAAATTCTGGCGAATCGGATACAAAGGCATATCAAAAAAATTGTGCACCATGATCAAGTAGGATTCATCCCTGGGATGCAAGGATGGTTCAATATACGGAAATCAATAAATGTTATTCACCACATCAATAGGCTTAAAGAGAAGAACCATATGATCATCTCAATAGACGCAGAAAAAGCATTTGACAAAGTACAGCATCCCTTTATGTTCAAAACATTAGAAAAACTAGGGATAACAGGAACTTACCTCGACATTGTAAAAGCTATCTATGCCAAGCCTCAGGCTAGCATCATTCTGAATGGAGAAAAATTGAAGGCATTCCCTCTAAAATCTGGAACAAGACAGGGATGCCCCCTATCACCACTTCTATTCAATATAGTTCTCGAAACACTGGCCAGAGCAATTAGACAAACGAAAGAAATTAAAGGCATAAAAATAGGAAAAGAAGAACTTAAATTATCACTATTTGCGGATGACATGATTCTATACCTAGAAGACCCAAAAGGGTCTACAAAAAAACTACTAGAACTAATAAATGAATTCATCAAAGTGGCAGGATATAAAATCAACACACATAAATCAAAGGCATTTCTGTATATCAGCGACAAAACTTCTGAAATGGAAATGAGGAAAAACACTCCATTCACAATATCCTCAAAAAAAAAAAATAAAGTACTTGGGAATCAACCTAACAAAAGAGGTGAAGGACCTATACAATGAAAACTACAGAACCCTAAAGAAAGAAATAGAAGAGGATATTAGAAGATGGAAAAATATACCCTGTTCATGGTTAGGCAGAACTAACATCATCAAAATGGCGATATTACCAAAAGTTCTCTATAGGTTTAATGCAATGCCAATCAAAATCCCAACGGCATTTCTTGTAGAAATAGATAAAGCAATCATGAAATTCATATGGAAAAACAAAAGACCCAGAATAGCAAAAACAATTCTAAGCAGGAAGTGTGAATCAGGTGGTATAGCGATACCAGACTTCAAACTATATTACAGAGCAATAGTAATAAAAACAGCATGGTACTGGTACCAGAACAGGCGGGTGGACCAATGGTACAGAATAGAGGACACAGAGACTAATCCACAAAGCTACAACTATCTTATATTTGATAAAGGAGCTAAAAACATGCAATGGAGAAAGGATAGCATCTTCAACAAATGGTGTTGGGAAAACTGGAAATCCATATGCAACAAAATGAAACTAAATCCCCGCCTCTCGCCACGCACAAAAGTCAACTCAAAGTGGATAAAGGAGCTAGATATCAAACCAGAGACTCTCCGTCTGATAGAAGAAAAAGTTGGCTCCGATCTACAGATTGTGGGGACGGGCTCAAAATTCCTTAATAGGACACCCATAGCACCAGAGTTAATAACAAGAATCAACAAATGGGACTTTCTTAAACTGAAAAGTTTTTTCTCAGCAAGAGAAACAATAAGAGAGGTAAATAGGGAGCCTACATCCTGGGAACAAATTTTTACTCCTCACACTTCAGATAGAGCCCTAATATCCAGAGTATACAAAGAACTCAAAAAATTAGACAATAAGAAAACAAACAACCCAGTCAACAAATGGGCCAAGGACATGAACAAACACTTCACAGAGGAGGACATACAAACAATCAACAAGTACATGAAAAAATGCTCAACATCTCTAGCAGTCAAGGAAATGCAAATCAAAACCACCCTAAGATACCACCTCACCCCAGTAAGATTGGCAGCCATTATGAAGTCAAACAACAACAAGTGCTGGCGAGGATGTGGGGAAAAGGGTACTCTTGTACACTGCTGGTGGGACTGCAAACGGGTGCGGCCAATTTGGAAAGCAGTTTGGAGATTCCTGGGAAAGCTGGGAATGGAACCACCATTTGACCCAGCTATTGCCCTACTCGGACTATTTCCTGAAGACCTTAAAAGAGCACACTACAGGGATACTGCCACATCGATGTTCATAGCAGCACAATACACAATTGCTAGACTGTGGAATCAACCCAGATGCCCTTCAATAGATGAATGGATAAAAAAAATGTGGCATTTATATACCATGGAGTATTACGCAGCACTAAAAAATGACAAAATCACGGAATTTGCAGGGAAATGCATGGCACTAGAGCAGATTATGCTTAGTGAAGCTAGCCAATCCCTAAAAAACAAATACCAAATGTCTTCTTTGATATAATGAGAGCAACTAAGAGCAGAACAGTGAGGCTGAGCAGGAAGAAAAGATTAGCATTAAACAGAGACATGAGGCGGGAGGGAAAGGGAGGAAAAAAAAAAGGGGAAATCACATGGAAATGGAGGGAGACTCTCATTGTTATACAAAATTATATATAAGAGTTTATGAGGGGAATGGGATAACAAACATGGAGGGAAATGAATTTCAATAGATGGGGTAGAGAGAGAAGATGGGAGGGAAGGGGAGGGGGGATATTAGAGGATAGTAAAGGTAGCAGAATACAACAGTCACTAATATGGCAGTATGTAAAAATGTGATGTGTAGCCGATGTGATTCTGCAATCTGTATTTGGGGTAAAAATGGGAGTTCATAACCCAATTGATTCTAATCTATGAAATATGATTTGTCATGAGCTTTGTAATGTTGTGAACATCCAATAAAAAAATAAAATAAAAAAAAGAAATATGTGTAAAAAATGTATATGTTGCAACATTGTTAATGATATTGTTTATGATAACAAATAGTATAGATAGATTAAATGTCAAAAATTGGCTATTACTTAGGTGAGGAATAATTCTAAAAGGTTGTAGGGGAGATCAGAGTCATATAGGAAGCTTTTGCAAATACCTACACTTTGCCTCCAACATTTTAATATATGAATATTCAGCCTAGATATGTGACTACAATGACTGTTAGTTTTATACTTCACTCAAACATTCAATAGATTTTGCTTCCTTGCCTTTCTTTTCAGACTCTTTGTCTTCCCCCAGAGCAAGAACACTAAGGTATCTTTCTTAAGTTACACAGTCCAAGAAAAAGAATTCAAAATTTTGATCATTTAAGTTTTTCTCCAATTTAATTATCTTGGAACAATTCTCAAAATACATATTAGGATAAGGACATTTGTTGTTTTAGGAATCATTTGGAAATTGAAAATAATGCTAAAAGGGACAAAAAAAACACAAATTAGCAGTCTACTTACTTCTTAGCTTTATGTCATAACTTTAAAATATACACCTTATTTTAATCCTTTCCATGTGTCTTTGAAATACAAAGAACATTCAAAATGATAAAACTATTACTTATAATTTTTGTCATTGCTCTTTGTATGGTATACTAATATTTTAATATGAATAGATACATCTCAGAAACTCAAATTTTAGCTTTTTTAAAGTGGGATATATGTTTGAAACAATGCATTCTCTTTTTAATGAGATGGGCTATAAAGTAAGAATGAAACTAATTTTTTTTTTTTAGGGTTTCTAACTATGACATCTTCTGGTATACTCATAACCTCTTCTTTGTCTTCTACATGCTGCTGATGTTGCATGTTTCAGGGTAAGTCTAAATACATATTTAAAAAAAATGTGTTCCTAAAAATGGGGTAATAAAAGTCACTGCTATAGAAATTATCATGGGAATTGGCTAAAATATTTGATTTGGAATTAAGGATAGCATCAAGAGTGGGAGACATAGTTCTGTTTTTATCATGGCATATTTTATTGAAATCATCATAAAAGTGTATCGAAATTGAACACCAGAGTTGCTTCTCCCACAATGACATAGTTCTCAAAGCTCCCTATAGATACCTCCTAATATCTTCTAAAAGAAAATAAGAAGTGAAGTACTTTAAGAAGATATTTTAGTGCTTACATTTTTAGAAACCGTCTTGCCATTGCAGAATTTATAACACTGAAGTTACTAGGTTTTAGTTTTAAAAGGTCTAGAGTAGTTGCAATGAAAACCAAAGAATTAAAATGGCCAAAGACAAGAATCTGTCCAAAATGCAAATGAAAAACACCATGAAAGGGTTAAACACACATTCTAAGCTTTACATAAAAAATATGTCCCAAGTATTTTATAAATTATGTGTACTCAACATGTATTCTCAAAGTTAGTTGTTGTTTAAAATAATCCATGGAAATAGAGGGAGAAAATAGTATAGTTTGTATACATCTGAAATGACCATCTTTATCCCTTCTGACTCTCTTTGGTTTGAAGTTGACTTTATCTGATATGAAGATGAAAACCTCTGCTTGTTTATGTGGTCCATGTGAATGGTATGTTTTTTCCCATCCTCATCCTCAGTCTATGGATATCTTTTCCCATGAGATGAGTTTCTTAAAGACAGAACATTGTTGGGTCTTTTTCTTTTTCTTTTTTTTTTTTTTTTTTAACCCAATCTGCCAGTCTATGTCTTTTAATTGATGAGGTTAGGCCATTAACATTCAGGGTTATTATTGAAATATGGTTTGTATTCCCAGTAATTTTGGTTTATTTTTGGTTATTAACTTGGTTTCTCCTTTAATTGGGTTTTCCGTCAGTGTATTTCCTCACTTTGCAGATTTTCATTGTTGTTTTACATTTCCTCCTCATGGAATATTTTGCTGAGACTATTCTGTAGTGCAGCCTTTCTCATTATAAATTCTTTTAACTTTTGTTTATCATGGAAGGTTTTTACTTTATCATCAAATTTGAAGCTTAATTTTGCTAGATTCTTGGTTGGAATCCATGTTCTTTCAGAAAATGTTGTTATAGGATCTACTAGCTTTGAGGGTCTGGGTTGAGAAATTTGCTGAGATCTGAACTGGTTTCCTCATGCATGTAATATAAAACTTTTCTCTTGCAGCTTTTAAAATTCTATCCTTAATCTGTATGCTAGGCATTTTCTCATAATGTGCCTTGGTATAGATTTGTTGTAGTTTTATACATTTGGTGTCCTGTAAGCCTCTTGTATTTGATTTTCCAACTCATTCTTCATGTTTGTGAAACTTTCTGATATTATTTCATTGAAGAGGTTGTGTATTCCTTTAGTTTGTGCCTTCCTTTATCTCAATAATTCTTATATTTGGTCTTTTCATGTTATCCCATCATTCTTGGTCATTCTATTCATTACCATCTTCATTGTGTGGTCAACTTTATTTTCAAGATTATATATTTTGTCTTCATTGTCTGAGGCTCTCTCTTCCAAGTGATCTAGTCTGTTGGTGATATTTTCTATTGAATTTTTAATTTGGTTTATTGTTTCCTTCATTTCAAGGATTGCTGTTTTTTTTTTTTCCCAGAGTCTTGATCACTTTCTTGAAGTAATCTTTTGTTACCTCTATTTGATCTCTCATCTCTTTTTTTCCTAAATTTATTTTTTAAAGTTGATGAATATTTATTTAGTTATTTATTTATATGCGGTGCTAAGAATTGAACCCAGTGTCTCACACATGCTAGGCAAGTGCTCTACCACAGAGCTACAATGCTGGCCCTCTCTTATCCCTTTGTTAGAGTGATCATTTGTTGTCTGTATTTGCTCTCTAATCTCTTTGTAGGAGTGATCAATTGTTGCCTGTAATTGCTCTCTTATACTATTCTGTACTTCACAGATCATTTTAATTATGTATGTTCTGAACTCCTTCTCTTAACATTTCATCTACTGTGCTGTCAATGGATTCTATTATTGTAGCATCTTGGTCTCTTTGGGACATTTTATTCCCTTGTTTTTTTTTTTTTTCATGTTGTTCATGTGTCTTCCTCTCTAGCAATGCAGATCTGAGGTATTACAGTTTCTATCCTATAATCTTATAGTATCCTTGCAGGTTATCAATACCTCACCTATCATATAATCAGGCCTGAAGGACCCTGAGTCATGGTCTTTCTGGCCCTGGCTATTATCTCTAGATGGAAGTGGGATAGGACAGTGGGTAGATGGGGGGCCACAGCGTGGCCTGTCTCTACTTTTGTATACATATTATACGTGTGTGTTTGGATTTGACATTCAGAGTCATATCAGATAATAAGTTGTTAAATGACATCAAGTGTACTTGGGTTTGCATAAAGATATAGGACAGGAAGGATAGTCTATCTACATGGTGATTTCTGGTGCTTCTTCAGTGGCAATCCCTATAGTTGCCCAGGGATAATTTTCCACATCCTTCTCCTCAATCCCCCTGTAGCAATTCAGTTTCTAAGATGAAGAGACTGCATGGGAAGTCAGGGACTACCTTCCTTGGATAAGGCTGAGACTGTACAGGAACCAGTTACTTTGTAACAGCCCAAGTTCCCTCAATGGATACCCTTAGTCACAAGGAAAGCACTACTGGCAAGGAGCTAAAGTCTGTCAGTCCCCAAATGATTTTCACAATTTATCCAGTGTCCTTCTATTCCATTTGTATTTTACCAGTAATAAACAGTATTACCTAGAAACACACCTATAGCATTTCCCATTTTTCTTGCCTAAAACATTTCCAAGTAAACAGTGTTTTGAGATAGGTTCAAACCTGTTGTTTGTTCTTTTTTCAGAACATTTTATAATGTAATCTGTCAGTCGTATTGGTAATTTTAGGTACATTATATGTTTTAATTCAGGGTGCATATTCAAAATATTGCCATTTCCCCCTGATTGTGGAGACCACTGATTAAGACAGTAGTATTAAATAGATTTATCTCATGTGCCCTGGTTAACTTTGTTTGGTATCATGATTCTGGAATGTAGAGTTCTTCTGGAAACCTGGCTGACCAATGTAATTGTGACTTCTAGCTAGCTATCCCTGTCTCATGGGGGAGAGGGCTAGTGGATTTGATTTTTCCATTAATTTATCTTTGTGGGGATAACATATTCTATGGAGCCTTGAGATACCAAGAAAACCCTTGGTAGAGAGGATTTGCCTTCCATTTTATTCTTTAAGTGACTAGTTTGCCCATCCAATATTGTGGACACAAAGTTTATTATGGATAAGCAGATACTACTCAGGACTATAATTATTTAAAATATAATTATGTAATGCTTATTATATGTTAAATATAATTTCCAAATGCATTATGGACTTTCTATTTAAGTGTTCCAGATTTATAAGAATGAATAATATTATTAAAACACTTTTACAAGTATGAAAACTGAGACTGAGACAAATTCAGTAACTTGCTGAAGTTCACTTGACCAATAAATTATGGATTAAAACACAAGTACTCTCACTTAAACTCACTTGAAAACTCTTTTAAGTTCTACTACAAGGCCGTGTGTGTGTGTGTGTGTGTGTGTGTGTGTGTGTGTCCATATATATATATATATGGACACTTATTTTTGAGAGCTCAGATGTCTGAGAATTTAGTTTTAAGATTTTCTTTCTCAAAGTTGTGATCTGAGGTTTCAGGTTATCTTGGATTGTAAGTTATTTCTTTCCTTCCTTTCCTCCCTCCTTCTTTCTCTCCTTCTTCTTCTTTCCTTCCTTCCTCTCCTCCTTTCTCTTTTTCTCTTTTCTCCTTCTTTCTTTTTCTGTCTCTTTAGTTCTATCAGATATGAGAAAATAATCATTTTCAGTATAATTAATTATGCATTCTTTTGCCTTTATGTTCTGCTGAATCAAAACTCCGAAAAAAGGTATTCCTTTGCAATTCAAATAGTCAATTTTTAAAGGTTCAGGAGTTCAAAATGACTTTTTAAGTTTAAAGAGGATTATATTAAGAATTACTTTTCTATTTTTTTTGTAAGTAAAAGGAAGGCATATTTATATTTAGCTTTCACTTTTGTAGAACAAAGGTCATAGGCAGAAAGTGTCTATATAAAAAATAACAAAAAATTATTTTATAAGTTTTTTTTTTAAATCACAGAATCTTAAAAGATATCTTGAACAAGCTTGTTTTCCTAATGTCAAGGAATTTGCTTCTATTTATGTTATTTTTAAGTGATAAATAATGTTTACATGTATGAAGTATGTATGATGTTTTGATATATGTTTACCTGTGAAAGGATCAAATCAGGCTATTTGGTGTATTAGTCACCTCAAATACATTGCTTTTTTTATCTTCCCTCTGATCTGCCCACAAAGTAAACATTTAATTCTGAAGATATCCATTCTGACTTTACAAAGCTCTAATTCTCACAAAGTTTTTTGTTTTTCTAACCAGAATTTATTTTACTATAATTTCTATCCAGTGACTTAAAAGTCTATGACTCCAGAGGCAATGAAAATCAAATCTCTCACCTTGTATGAATTCTGTTCTTTTGTTTCTTGTATGATGACATTTTAAATCTTATCATTATACTGACTGGGCCTGGTGGTACACACTTGTGATACCAGCTACTCTGGAGGCTGGGGCAGGAGGATTACAAGTTTAAGGTCAGACTCAACACCTGTCTCAAGACTAAAAATAAATAAAAAGGGCTGAGGATATACCTCAGTGGTAAAGTACCCTTGTGTTCAGTCCTTAGAACCACACACACAGACACACACACATACACACAAAAAAAAGCAAAATAAATCACATTGTTATTCTGAAATTTCTCCTTTGGATATATTAACAGTTAATATTTGTGGAATGCTTATCTTTTACCTTATTAATGCTTTATCTCGTTAAACTTTCCCAGCAACCCTGTATTTATTGTTATTATTATCATTATCCCAATGAGAGAACAAGGCCAGTGAGAGAGAGCGTTATCTGAAGGACACAGCTAGTAAGTTGAAAATCTTGGATTTTAACTCAGACATCCAATTGCAAAACCCCAAATCCTAACTTTAAATTATGCTGGCCTTCATTTTGCATAGCTTCTCTATATCTTTTTTTTTTTTTTTCAAATGGAAACCAAATTAAGCACTGACAAGAATCTTAGTGTGTGTGAGATGATATTGGCTGAGGGAAGCCTCACTTTCCTCACTGAAAATGCTCCATCAGTGTTATTCAGGACCTGGCTATTTTTCACGATCATCTGTGTCCTTATTTTAATCTAGTTTTCATTCTTATTACCTTTATTTTAGATTATTTTCATCATTTATAAGCAAGCCTATTGTGTGCCACTCTAAAAAGCTACACTTCATATACTCTAAATTCAGATTTTTTTTCAGTGCTCAAATGAATTTCAAAATAATTTTCCTTTGCAAGATATCAGAATAACATGGTGGTGACAAACTGCATCACTTAATAACTGAAAATCTTTGGCAGATAATTTTACTTTTCTTTTTCTTATCTATTAAGTGAGACAAATAAAATCATCTTTTTTTAAGTTTGAACAAAGAAAGGTAGTATGAAAGGGAAAATATAGACATATGAAATAAATTTTAGAAAAATCATACTACTACCAGTACTGATGAATATACAGGGAAGAAATGTCACAATTAACTGCCCAAAAATGTCTTTTCTTTTTTTGTTGTTTAGTAATGAATAATTTTATTTTTCAACTATTTCAAGGTCACAACTCTGTTTCTCACTCACACTCTTTCTCATACCAGTTAAAAGAGTTTTAATTTCAACACCTTAACAAGGAAGGGTCATACACTGAAATCAACACCACAATCAGTCTGTTTGTCCATGTACACAGCTGAAATCAATTATAAGTTATGGCCTATCAGATGCTAGGGGAACTTTTTTAAAAGTAGTTTTTACAGGTATTAAAAAAAAAAAAAACTTCTTGCAACTTCTTGTATTGAAGTCATCATACATACAGGGCAAAGCCAGTGATTTTTATATTTGCATTTATTCTTCATTTAACTTTTGAAACACTACTGTAATTAAATATTAAAACAAACAGTAGCAAATAGTGAGCATATTATGATTATAATATTTCACTCAGTCACTACTGATATAAAATGCCTGTAGTAAGTTTTTTTCCACTGGCCCCATTAAGAGATTTGCTTGCCATTCTAGCCTGGTGAGAGGTGAGAGGTTCCATTATCTAGAGTAGATATTTGGCTTTTGGAAGCCACATAATGCTTCTTCAACTAGCTGTATATCCACATAGATGAAAAAGAAAAAAAAAAGTCTTAAGTAAAAACAGCACAGTCCTTCTGATCTGACATAATGATAATATCTCCTGGCTCCAGTCTTGGCTCTTAGTCTCCTTCACTATAGAATGTTATCTTCTGTCCATCTTTCATGCCTTTGTCAACATGAACTTCTACAACCTTCTTCTCTCCAACTACCTTCTATTACAGTGTTTACCTCTATCTCTAAGACTGATCCCTTTCCCTTGGCCCCAGCACTCCATATATACAGACTGAATTTGCTGAACCATTCCAGCTATCTAATGAACTCATATTTGCATTCCAGTACCTGGGAAGTGGGGAAGCAATCTCCTGCTCCTTTCTTTATCACTTCAGCCTTAACATTTGTCACAAAGTACATTCTTTTGCAGAGCCAGTTTTCTTTTTTCACCACTATGTACATCTTCTCACATTACCAAGAGCTTATGCACAACATTTTTTCTTCTTTCTCTCTGCATCCTTCTTCTTCCTCCAAAAACATCAAAGATGTCCATAGGAGAGCCTGTACTGCTACCTGCTCCACCCTTCTTAATTGCCTGTTCTTCTGTGTCATATAATGCCCTTTCCTTGACATCAGAGAGGACTTTAAGCTTGAGAAATCTGTTTAAATTTCTCTCCTTCATTTGTATTCTTGTCATGATGATACTTCAAAGCCAGTTTCCTCTAAGCCTTTTTCAATTATGCCTGAGTGGCATTGGATTTGACCCCAAAACATCATAGTAAGTGGTTTCTTTCACCCTTTTCTACAGCCAGTGAGTGGGCTGAGGTCAGTGTGCTGAAGCGGGAAGGAGCATGTAATAGTGTGTAACTTGGGCAGCTACTGCTCCTCCACCTCTCACTGAGCGTTCTGGAAAGTTACACAGAGTCACAGCACTTTTGAAGAGCCTCGAGTTTCTTATAGGCTAAGTAATTTGGTAACTATATAACAGTGAAAACTGCTTAACATATCAAAAGAATATTCCTTAAAAGGGCCATGATATTTATAACATTGCAAAAACTCTAAAATTAATTTTAGCAACAAATATTTATTCTGGAACTTGTAAAAGAAGCCTTCTCCAGAGGAATTTTTTTTTTCTAATCTTAATACATTTTTCTAAGAAGTTGTCATTGTTGTGTTTTATTAAAGATATTTTAATTCAAAAGATATTTGGGGGAAAAAAACTAGTCAAAATTATTCTCTCTTTCCAGATGTGGAGGGAACTGGAAAGTGGTTGTTTTTGTTTTGTTTTGTTTTCTCTTTTTCATTTGAAAAACATCAAAAGGAGATACATACTTCTATTCTCACTTACTGATAGAAGGGATATGGAAAATAAATTAGAATGTCACAGAGTCTGAGTTTAAGAGCCTAACCCTGCTCCTTTTGAAAGACATGAGGAGGATGCATTGTAAATGGGATTTGGCACCTGAGCCTCTGCAATCTTGCCAGAGTCAGCCATCCTACTGGTTTTAACATGGGAATGTTGGGTGGACACTGATTGTATTTTGTATTTAAATGAGAGACAGTTTATAGTGTGATAATTCTGGTTAAGATAAAGGGGAAGTTCCTCCTCAAAGGAAGAGAGTCTGATTAAGATAGAGGGGAAGGTCCTCCTCAAAGGAATGGGTGCCAATAAGAGCAAATTTACAGTGCAAATAATATTCTTTGCCAGCTAAGACTCCTCTGACTATTGTTTAATATATGATTGACGCTTGAATTTTTCTTTTAAACAGTTATCTGCCAGTGGGGACTATTTGTTGGCAAGGATTAATCATAGAGCATGATTTACAGCCCACTTAAATTATATTTTCTAGGGAATTTAAAGGAATAGTTTTCTCTGTTTCTATAAATACTCTTTAAAACATGGGGAACACAGTGGGTGACCTTTGTCAACCATGACTTTAATGAACCAAAGGCAGTGTCAGCTTCACTGTTTAGGCTCAAGAAATGAATGAGGGCTGGACAAATATTTGTAATGATAAGTTTATTGTGTTGATTTGAAGTTTTCTGCATCTATTATGCCCTCAGGAAGAGGAAATTAAGGATATTCTTTTAGAGGATAAAAGCCTTTATGCCTAATACATATGGGTTAAAATTTGTGGCGAATCCAGTGTATTCTCTTCTAGAAGCCACTTTCACTGAGGCCTCTCTTCACCCACAGTGATGTGGAAGAACGACAGGCTTTGTAATCTTCTGTTGGTGGGAGGTACTTGCTCTTAGAAAATTAAATGGGAACTTGGATAGCATCCAGAGAAAGTCAGTCCCAGAGGTTGTATATTAACTAGTCCTTCTCTAACCCTGAGGGAGAAAACTTTTACTTTCCTTTAATTCCTTTTCAGTTTCCCTTTCATTGCCTCTAGATTAGCAGTGACTATGTAATTTATTCTCTGAACAAGGAATTTTAAAAATTGAATTAATTAATTAACTAATTATTCAGTATAGGGGATTAAGTCCAGGGGTAGTCTACCACCAAGCCACATCCCAGCCTTTTCTTTTCTTTTTCTTTTTTGTTCATTTTTTATTTTAAAAAGGGTCTTATTAAATTACTAAGGCTATACTCAAACTTGCAATCCTCCCACCAGTCTCCTGAGTTGTTAGGGTTAAAGGTGTGCAGCACATGCTCAGACTAGGCACTTTTGAGAATGAAAAGGGGATTCTACTAATAATTAAACAGGGATTGTGGATAAAGCAGGCAATATGGTCATTCTACCTGTTCCTAGTAGTTGGGGAAAGTTCCTCAAAGGTTTATGGACAGTTCTAATGTACACCTTGCATCAGAATCACAAAAGGATTCTTTTGCTCAAACAGGGCCTCTGCATGGGTACTTAGGAACTAGAAACCAAAAGTAATAATTCTGATATTGCTTAGCTTTGGCCCACTTTCGAGATTGTAAGTAGATGTCCACAACCATCTTAGGTAGAAGGTTGAGAATTTGGGTATTTATGATAGTGTCTAAATCTTTTGTGAACTCTGTCATTCTTATAGGTGACTTTTATTCTGATATTTCCTAGATCTAAATGTCTTTTTTTTTTTTTTTTTTTTTTTGACCAGGGGCACATATCTCCAGTCCTTTTTTATTTTAAGGTAGGGTCTTGCTAAATTGCATAGGGCCTTGATAAGTTACTGAGGCTGACTTTGAACTTGTGATCTCTCTGCCTCAGCCTCTGGAGCCCCTGGGATTACATGTGTGTGCCACTGTACCCAGGTTAGATGCCTATTTTTTTTAAATGGATCTAATGACTTATCAGTATGATGCCTATTATTTGTATTAAAAATTGTATTAAAAATTCCACTTTTTCCATACAGAAAGGATTCTTTATTATTATTATTATTATTATTATTATTATTCAGAAAGGATTCTTAACTTGGATTCATAATTCCTAGGAATTATTGAATGGATCCAGAGGATCCTTGAATTTCCTGAATCACAAATACAAACTATGAATATGCATGTCTTTAGATGTGTATTTAGTTTTGAGGCAAATACATGCATTTTGTATGAAGAAGGGTTCCACAGTTTTCATTGGAACCCCATAGGTGTGCATGGTCCTAAAAGGCTTAATACTTCCAATGCTAGATTTTAACCAGAGACCTATAATATCTTTACACATTTCATATCTCTTACTTAAATTTATTCAAGGTTAAAAACACTGGATTGTAGGGAGGAATAAAAAACACAGGGGTGGTTTTATTCTCCCACAAATTCTACTGGAAGAAATTAATATGACATATATAGTGACCAACTTAACAATTGTGCTGTCATTTAAAGGACAGTAATGAAACTCTTCATAATCATTCCCAAGGTGTAGATAGCATTTAATATGTATTAGGAACTTAACATTTATGCATATATTATATGAGCACAGACTAGTTTTTTGTTTTTGTTTTTAAATATGCACAGCACTGGATAGTAAGTGGTCTCCATTTTACAGATGGAGAAATGAGATGTACAAGGTAAATTAAATGACTGTCTCAGGCCAATCAGCTAGTGCTTAAAGAACGCTAGTAGTGATCATAGGAGATCTGGCCCCAGAATCTATGCATTCATCTTTACCCTTTTCATAAATTATTTATTTGTTTATTTATTTAGAAAGTGTCTTCACCTGTGAATGAAATATTTTAATGTAATGTGAAAACCTAGGACATCTTTTTGATTTATCTCTTTAAGTAAATGAGTATACATGTGCATCTTTGAATATTTTAAGTAGTAAATTTAATTTTGGTTCAAGTTAGATAGATTCAAAGGTTTTGAATCTGGTGCTCCCAGAAAGCAGATTTAGAATAAAATGCCTTTTTTTTTGTACTGCTTTAAAAATATTTTACAAAATGTTATGGCATATGATAATAAGTGTAATAACTTTGTATTAACTTAAGAATAAAATTATGTTTATGGAATACCTTAAGTTTTAAATTTCTTTCAAATTACTTGAAAATAACAGAGAAAGAAGTTAGGCTATAGATCAAAGTTGATAAAAATGCTGTAGAAGAGAACTTTTGTGAGGATTTGTACTTCTACAGTATGTCTTTGTAAAGAGATTAAATAAAAAAAAACAACAAGAGGGCTGGGTTGTGGCTCAGTGGTAAAGTGCTTGCCTAGCACACATGAGGCTTTGGGTTCCATCCCCAGCACCACATAACAAAGTAAATAAACAAATGTATTATGTCCATCTACAACTAAAATAAAAAATTTATACACACACATAAAACAAAATAAGAAAGGCAAAGGGAAAAGACATTATTCACAATATAGGAAAAGCACACTAAATACATGGATTAAAAAAAAATGTCTTTAACCACCCCCTTGTTTTTTATTCCCTGCTACAATCCAATGTTTTAAACCTTGAATAAATTTAAGCAAGAGATATGAAATGTGTAAAGATAATATAGGTCTCTGGTTGAAATCTAGCTTTGGAAGTGTTCAGCTCAGAAATATTTTAGCCTTTTTGGACCACACATACCTATTAATGAATTGCCTATAATGTTAGGTGACCCAGGAAGTTAGTATCCCAATATGAGGGATGAATTTGATAGTGGAATTCCACAGTAAATAGAGAGTCCCAAGTAAACTTGCAAATTTGTCGATTACCTTGATCTTCCCCTTCCATACATATTGCTGTCTTGACCTTAAATATAGTGAACAAAACCGCCTAACTCCCTAAATTCTAAGAGAAAAGAAATAGGATTCATGGATCACTGTAGTATGCTGACTTTAATTCTTTAGGTTCAACACTGAGGAGTTAGACAACAATATCATATTGTGCTTCCATGCTTAGTCTTTTGAGAAATCTCATAGTGAGTCCCATAGTGATTGTACTAATTTACAATCTCCCCAACAGTGTAAAAGTGTTCTTTTCTCCCCACATCCTCTCCAGCATTTATTATTATTGGTAACTGCCATTTTGACTGGAATGACGTGAAATCTGTAATTTAGGGCATCAAGCAGTTGTTTCATTTTGCATTTCCCTAATTACTGAAAGTGTTGAAAATTTTTTCATGTGTTAGTTGTATTTTTTATTTTGAGAAGTGTTTGTTAGTTCATTTGCCCATTTGTTGATTGGTTGATTTGGTTTTGTAATGATAAAGTTTTTTGAGTTCTTTGTGTATTCTAGACATAATCCAGAAGAGTAGCTAGCAAAGATTTTTTTCCCATTCTGTAGACTCTTCTCATTTCCTATTCATAAGATTTTTACTTTATTAAAAAGTTGATGTTTTGTATAATAATTACAGAGTAAAGATTTATGGTTTATTTACATTTGTTGATATTTTATCCTATAAACCAGATGGTTTTGAGGATTGAGGGAATGTGCTATATTCTTCCATAATAAGGCTTTATAGTTTCATGGTGTGTGTGTGTGTGTGTGTGTGTGTGTGTGTGTGTGTGTAGGTGGATAGATAGAAATAGTATATTTAGAGCATTTTCATATACATGAAGTCATTTATACTGTAAACTACATGTATTAATGAATTTTTAATCTTACCAGCTATGGGTTTTGTTTTTCACCCTTTGGGGTTTGGAAGTGTCAAGCTTCAGATCAAGTAATTTTTTTTTAACAGAATTTTCATCTCAATTTTTCTCCTGGGAGTGAGATATATATATATATATATATATATATATATATATATATATATATATATATATATATATATATATCTTTCTGGCTGGACTTACAGGGTGAGAATGGTGAGAAGGAAGGAGAAACAACAAAAGTTCATGTAATTTAAGAAATATTGTCACTACATTAGTATTTAAAAAAAATCTTTTTAGTTGTTGATGGACCTTTATTTTGTTCATATTTATATGTGGTGCTGAGAATCGAACCCAGTGCCTCATGTGTGTGATGCAAGCGTCCTACCACTGAGCCACAACCCCAGCCCACATTAGTATTTTTGTGAAATGTGAAATAATTATTTTATACCCCATTGCCATTTTAGTAAAACAAGCCAGTAAATGAATACTAAGAAATAATGGTTGCTTACTAATATTTTTCTTCATGAGAGGTCAAAGCCCTTTTCTTAACATATCTGTGAACTAGGGAAGATGAGATTATCTCTCTCTTTCACTGAGGAAACAGTAAAATGATGTACCCAGCATTAGAATTTTTGATTCTAATTTCTTACACTCTGGGATTTAGATTTGTCAGCTGCATAGAGATTGTGACAACATCAGCTGTTTAATTTGCAGAGTCTATGGCACAATAAAAATGCAGGGCTTCTTGATCAAAAATTATTACTCACTTGGAGTGGAAATAGCTGGAGCACTGAAGCAATGACCTGGTTTTGCTAAGAGCAAGGTTTTGTGGAGTTGCACAGATCACAAATTCATGAGCCAGCCCTTTCTTTTAAGCTTGGACAGTCTCATCAATAAGAGACAGACAAAGTTCCTTCTGTGGTTGAGCTACATGACTCTCAGGTGTCATAGGCAAGGACCCTGCAGGGCCAAAGTGGAGAAAGGAGTAAAGATTAAGTTGAGTGGGTACTCAGAGTTTCAGGACTGCTGAGACTGCATCCCTAACTTAGGATGCTCCTAACAATAAGCTTTGAATATCTGAATATCATGACAACTGTTTGCTTAGGGTAGGTTTGGCTTGGGGCATGGCAGAGATTTCTTTCAGGTAGAAAATGAGTTTAAAATGACTACTACTCAATCATGTGTTTCAACAACAATAACACCAAGAAGTTGTTTATACATTCCTAGTCACCTGTTTGTTCAATGACTATTTAGTTGCTGTAGGTTATAGGTACTGTGTTAAGTACCAGATAAATAGCATTGAAACAGGACAAACCCTTCACTTTCACAAGAAAACATTCAGGTGGTTTCCAGATAAACTGGAGAGTTGTGATACATTTTAAAGTAGAGAATTTGGTTTTATTTTATGATGCAATTTTTTGATATTTTTGTTATTGTTGTTTTGTAGTTTAAACTTAGCAAAAATAATTCTCAGGAAGATATATTTTTACTATAATTTTTTTGTTATAGAATACTAAGAAAAAAGTATGTTCCTAAGGGACAGTAATTTTGCTCTCCTATTTAAAAAGGGTGCAAATCACCAAACACATAAAAGTCACCTAAATGATGCTGCATTCATTATAGATTCTTCACATGAAGTTAAGGTAGGAATGATTTTCATGATTGTCATTTTGGCAGCATGGTATTTTCTAATATTTAATTTTTGCCATAAAGTAGTTCTATAATTTATATGCAGTATTCATTCAATATACTATATTATTTCCTATGACCTTTTGACAGTGAGGCATTAAAACAAACAAACAACAAAAACAATACATACAAACAAAAATCCCCAAATAGGATAACTCTAATGCCCCTTAAGGGAAAAAAGGAATAAAACCCCAAAAACAAAACTCTACCTTTTGAAACACTGTTGAATGTTGAAAGCAGACCCTGTGAGCACAAAAGCAATAGCATTCACAGCCATGTATTTTGATGGATACACATAAAGGATTATAAAATCCTTTATTTCTCATAATGGAAGAGTACCAGACATTCCACAAGTATTTCAGAATTTCTCTTTTGAATCATAATACATTGGAACATAAAATAAGAAGAAGCACTTTTTTCCCTGCCTCCCCTCCTCAGTCCCTCACAATGTCACTGTCTTTATCTGGCCAGGTTTTGGGTTTACCATTCACTACCATCTTTACCCTTTTCTCTTTTTTTTTGTTTTAAATTATTGATCATTTATTTATGAAAGCTATAACAATACATATAAGAATTTTTCCTATTTTGATTTCTAAATGTGCATGCCTTATTAAAACAAATTATGAGGTAATTGCTTGCTTTTAAAATCAATGCATAAGAAAGGCATAAGAAATATATTAAATACAAGAAACTTGCTGAAGGGATGGTGGGGTTTGGTAGAATATGAATATTTGAGGCATAAATGCATAAGACATGGTCTCTTCTATTAATAATGGGAAAAAACCATGTGACTTTGTGCCGCCTGCTTCCTCACACTAGAATGTCATTATCCTGTAATTGTTGGACTCTGTACATTCTTCAATTACCTTTCTCTGTAAGTTCTTTCCAGGATTTCATAATCCAAGTTCTACACTCATCTTTACTATTCTTAGGATGTCTACATATGTCCATATATCATTAATCGTTTGCTTTTGCATTCTTGTTGCTTTCATGTTTGATTATATTCATTAGATCCGTGTTATAAATATTCCATTAAATTAATTGAACTATTAAAAATTTCAGTTTTTCACCTGTACAAGCAACATTTTGATCACTTAATAGCCACATGTAACTACTGACAGTTCAGAATTTTTCCTTTTCACCATCACAGAAAGTTCTATGGGAGAGTCTGGCACTAAATTACGCAGTTGTATATCTTGGTGGTGATATAGGGCAAAATGCAGGGTCAGTATTGAGTGACAGATAAGCTTCAGGCTACTTAAGTGGGCTCTATTGTATTTGAGAAAACATGCATGTTATATCTGCTGAATTAAATAAATGTATTGGAGATTCAAAACAATAGTAAAAACTACATAAATACCTCAAATTTTCACAAATATTGTCAGGGTGAAGACCCTAAAGTTTGAGCGGCCCTTTAGAAACAGTATCTGATTTTATCCATCAATCTGAATATTCCTAATATTGGGTTTACATTCCTATATAAAATTTTTCAGAAAGATTGTTTTAATGTCTATTATAATATGGTTTTAATGGAATTTTTATTCTAAGAATAAATATTCTAAGACTTCTAAGAAATTTTATACTGGTGACAAAGAAATGGACACTTTTTGTTTTTAACTAGTAATAAATGAAATTATAGCATTCAGTTGAACTTGAAAAATGACACGTAAGATTATTGGTTTGTTACAAATATGTTGCTTCCTTTTTTAAAACCTGGAAGCATGTAGAGCTGTAAAATTTTGATCAATGCATTTGTTAGTCTTCAGTTTCACGTTTTTTTTTTTCATAAAATACAGTGGATGTTCTGCAAGGGGAGGAGGCTTGGTATAGCAGAAGGAGCACGATTCAGACTTTGGAAGCAGACTGCCTGGGTTTTCTGTCTCAGCTCTGCCACTAGCAGTGTTGTTTTGGGCAGATTACTAACCGCTCTAGACATGTTCACTCATAGTAGGATGGAGCCACCATTCTTTACCACAGACACTTGATATAAGTTTGTGTAAATGCTCCTTGAAGCAACCAACACCTCGCTGGCATGCTCAGCATCTGTCCTTTGAGTGCTGAGTTCAGAACCTGCTAGGCCCCTCCCTAGTGAAACTTTCAGTATCTTCACCACAAATTACAGCACAATAAACTTGAGATTCTCTACTGGATTTTTTTTTATGAATGCTATTTTTCATTATTTGTCTTTATTTTTCACACTTTTGTGATGACAAAAATACCAATTCAGATAAAATAAGAAAAATTTTAATACATTTTTTTAGAGATAGCCTGTGTTATTTTTCTTGAACATAGCTTAAAATAACAAAAAACTCTCCAAATAAAGGGAATTTTAGGATATTATATGCCAACAACAGCAGCAGTATTTATTTTATTGACTTAAGAGGTATAATTTATAGCAGCAATACCACCATTCTGAGGACCTTGAACATGGTATGGTTATGTCACTTGAATATTGTTAGGACTTGGGAGGAGAGATTGACAGCATTCTTGTGCCTGAAATTAAGACCCTGAAGTATAAGTATAAGCTACTCCTTTCCAGCATGCATGTGCATGCATGTGTGCAAACTCTCTCTCTCTCTCTCTCTCTCACACACACACACACACACACACACACACACACACACACGGGGTGGGGGAGACAGAGACAGAGCTAGCCTTATTTCAAAGGATTTTTTTTTTTCATTTTGAACATATTTGACATCCATTTCTTAAGCCACTGACATGCTTTTCATGTGGTGAGAGCAACTTGATTTCTAAAACCCATACTTTTACTACCACCTAGTTAATTTATCTGAATAAAAGCCTTGGGTTTTTTCATGTTTTTAATGGGGGGAAATACTTGCCTAGTATGATTATTTTGTTTTGAGGTTTATTTAATGAAAAAAGATGTTTAAAAAATTATCAACATGCTTCTTTGTTAATTAAAAAATTATAAACATGCTCCTTTGTTAATAAGTATTAATCTTCCTTCTTCTTACCTTTTTCAGTAGTAGGTTGTGAGGATCCAGTGACCTAAAGTGCTGTATTATGAGAGGAGAAGAATATAGAATTTGAGTGAGCTTGGTTCAAATCTTAGCTCTGTTATTTATCACAAACACACACACAGCTATGTAACAGTAGGGTAATAATTAAAATATTTTTTTTAATTTGTAAAATTAGAATAATATTTCAAGTTCATATATTTTTCAAGAATTATATGAAATATGAATAAAATTTCTTTTTGTCCTGGAACTGGAGTCTACCATACCTTATGAAACTATTATTAAGAGTCTATAATAATTATTATCTGTGGTTTGACTTAAGTTTATCTTCTTCCAAGATATCTTACAAAGTAGATTTTAAGTTTCTGGAGGGTTAGGGAGTAGAATTCAGTCCTCGTTGAACTCTAGCACCTAGAACAGTGCTATGTATATCACATCAGTGTTTGTTCAACTTATGGGTAGTAGCATGAATCAAATTTTTGACAGAGTTACTTGTCAGCCATTTACCATTGGGATGACCAGTGGGAACAACATGTTTGGATAAATCATTAGTTGTAATGGAAACTGAATCAAATGAATGGGTTGTCCAAGTATAGTACATAATTTTATTCTATAAATAGAATGCTGTGAATGACTAGTGACAAAAATATTGGCTCAGATTTAATTTCTATTAATTTATTCAATACCTAGGCTGTGTCTGCTCTATTCCTTTAAAAGTTGTTATCTGTATGTGTGGTCTCCTGTGAATGCCATATAATCCAGCCCAGTAATTAGATGCCTTTCACGAATGCACTAAATGCTTTCTTATGATTTTACGATGACTAGTTTTAAGGAACAGAGTGAAATAAAAATAACTAGAGAAAGGGAACTTACTGTGATCAAAAGGGAAAAGGGGGGGTGATCAGACTGGACAGATGGTGGATGCCAGCACTGCCTTGGCCTTTGCCTTCCCACCATCATATATTCAATCTAATGGTTTTACTGTTTATGCTCTTAACTTTTGATTAAAAAAAAGTATCAGTTTTTAAAAAAGTTATTTGTTCATTATAATGATACATACTACTGAGATTCATTGTTACATATTTATATGTGCATGCAATATAATAATATAATTTAGTCAATTTCATTTGCAAGTACCTCTCCTTTTTCACTTGTTCCTCCCTCTGGTACTCTTTCTCTACTCTTCTGGTCTCTCATTTATTTTCATGAGACCCCTACCTTACCCTTTTCTTCCATTACACGTATGAAGAAAATATATGACCCTTGACTTTCTGAATTTAGCCTATTGCATTTAACACAATGTTCTCAAGTTCCATCTGTCTTCCTGCAAATGACATAATTTTTTCATTCTTCTTTAAGCTGAGTAAAACCCATTGTTTATATATACATTTTCTTTATTCATTCATCTGTTACATAGGCTGGTTCTACAATTTGGCTATTGTGCTGCTATAAATAATTTGTATTATTATGACCTTAATTCTTCAGGACAAAATGCTGAGGGGAGGTACACCTGGGTCATATGGTTGTTCCATTCCTAGTCTTTAGAGAAACCCCTATACTGATTTTCGTTGTGGTTATACCAAAAAGTATAAAAGTTTCTTTTTCCTCACATCCTTTCCAGCATAAAATATTGTCTTTGTAAAGTTAGTACAGTTCTGTGACACTTCAATTTTTCTTAAGCTATCAAAATTGATTATTTGGAGCATGAAAGGTAACCTGAAATTAATGCATTTTTTAGCCAATTAGGGAAGAATAACTTTGGAAATAAATTTACTTTTGGTACCCTTTAAAAAATAAAGTATAATACAAAATTTTTAATGTTTTTCTAAATCTGACTTTTTTCTTCATTGTTTTCTTAGGCAACAGTGACAAGAAATGTAGAACATAGAATTTAGAATGTCCTAAAATATGAAACAAAAAGAACAAGATTTTAAGATGTGATCTCTCCTACCAGATTCATTCTTCTGAGCTTTTTATGTGGTTGTGTTTGTGAAGAGATTGAAAAAAAAAAACAGATTTGGGGGTTGGTTGCTGAGTATAAATTGTTTTCTGAACATAGAACACACAAGCTTATGGTTCCTGTTATTTTTGTTTAACATTTCCTGTACTTTAGTAAGGCATGTTTTATTCAGTCTTAGCCAAATCAAATATTATCCCTGTATTTTTTCTTTATGTTTGGAGATTGCAAAGTAGTCATCACTGCAGTGTTCATTGAAGTGAAAACTTGTATATGATTTCACAAATGCATAATAGATTTGAAATAAAGACTGTCAAATTTAAAAATTCTTTGAAAGATTGCAAGTGTTCTTCCCTACAATGTATTTATTGCATTTGTTTGGAAGTAAAAAAGATTTTGTTTAGTCCCTTAGCAATTAAGTTATTAAAATTTTAAACACTTTTTGATTTATCCTAAATATGACACAAGGGAACACTTTTCAGGTAATGCTATGTAAATTTAGCAAGAAAAAGTGATTATTTTCCTTTATTACAGCCCTTGATTTCAATTTTTCTCTTCCTCCCTCCCTCCCTCCCCTCTCTCTTTCTCTCTTTCTCTCTCTCTCCCTATGTGTTTCTAATTTAATTTTAGAGGACTGTTGAAGTATCAAATTAATTTGGATACCCATCCTCCTGGATGCATTAATCTTAACAAAACACGCTATCAGGATATTTCCTCACTGGAATATGTCTCAGAACATTTTCATGAACCATTTCCTAGAGGATTTTCAAAACCAGAAGAGCTTAACGGGAAAACATTTGTGAAGATTTGTGTGGAAGAACCCAAGTTCCAAGCTAATTTTCCCCAGGTTAGATTAATTGTATGTTTGATCTCTGCAAAGTCTATGTCTCCATTCAATTGATCAACATCACATTTAAACATATTTTGACACTGTGCATTTATGCATAAGATGTTTCAGAATACCTATTATTACATCACAGTACCTGGTAATCCAAGGCAAAAGACATGATATTTGAAATTATACAGAATTTCTGCTTATTAATTTTATGATCTTTGCATACTGAGAAGTGCTGGCTGAATAATAAAAACAGTATTAAGATAACTATATACTACTAATTATTATTTCATTGTATGTTATTATATTGTAATATTTAAACACAATATCATCAATGACAAATGGTATAATTGATTTATTGAATGCTTTATATTCTAGGCACTGTGATGAAATGTTCTGTATTAATATATTTTTTAATATTTAAAATGACTATTAGAAGCAATTACTGTTATCCTCAATTTTCTAATGAAGAAATTGTACTTAAAATGCATAAAATATCTTGATCAAAGCCTCTCAGACAGTAAATGGTACAGGTAGTATGCAAACTTAGACCAAATGCTTGGTCTTGGAAAACTTCTCCAAGTACTTAGCTAAGAATTTAGTTAGGGCCCTAATCTTTCCTTATAGCTGCGGGAACTATCCACATATAAATTCCACCCTGGCTCTATCTGTTCTGAATGAAGGTAGGGAATACTGATGTCAAATTTTACTTTACAAAAAGAAGAATTAGAAGTCAAAAACTAGAATTTGTAGAAGATTTTTGAATAAATGTGCTAGTTTTGTGGTTTCATTAGTAATAATCCTCTAGATATCTATCAGATTTATTATTTCCATAAGTTTTCTGAGCTTCACAAAATGCTGTGTATCGGACAGGGTAGGTATGAGGACTCCCACTTTGCTTATGCAGAACCTGGTGCTTAAAGGGTAATTGTTTCAAAGTTTCAAGGTTGCTACCTTGCAGAACTTGCCCTTCCATGTCTTTTCTTCACACAGTGTGAGGCTAAACTTATAAAAAAGAGGCCCACTCTAGCTTCATGGAAGGGGGGAGTCCTGGATCAACTATGTAAATAAGATTTAAGAAATGACCATTAAAGTAAGATTAGTTAGAGGCTTCAAAGTGGTGAGAGAGATATAGTGTGCTGTTGTAAAGGAAACATTGGCCCCATGGGCGGTAATTCCCAGTTGTAAATTGTCAGTTTTTATATAAGTATTATTATCTGCTCATAATATTTAAAAGTAAATTGTAAATAACATGCCTGGAATGTTTCACTTTTAAAAGATGTATGTGCATATAATATGTGTATGCATTGTGTATATGTGCATTTTATACATATACACAATATGCAATAAAATATCTAGGGCATTATCTTTTTTAAATATTTTGTTTTTTAGTTTTATTTGGATACAATGCCTTTATTTTATTTATTTACTTAAGTGTGGTGCTGAGGACTGAACCCAGCGCTTCGCATGTGCTAGGCGAGCACGAGTGTTCTACTGCTGAGCAGTGACCACAGCCCCGCATGCATTATCTTTTTACTACACATTGTACTGATGCTTTTATTTTCCCCCCTAAAACCACCCTTAGATAAATCTGAGGTTTCAGTTTGCTTTTATTTTCTTCTACAGAGACAAATTGTGTATATACATTATATTTTTGTTTACACACATGGATGTAAGAAAGAATGAATGATGGCTATACCTGGGATGTGGGCTTGAGATTGAGGTTGGGTCTCAACAGTATTTTATTTTGCACTCTGTTTTTTTTTTTTTTTTTTTTTTTTGAATGAATGAGCATCTATTATTTTTGACTCATTTTATTTGTATTTTATTATTTAAAATACAAGCTGAAATATTATTATCATAATGTATAAAATAAGCATACAGGCAGAATATACATACTTACAATTCAAGTGTTTTGAAATATATTTTTGAAAATTCTCCTTTAGACTTGGCTTTGGATTTCTGGACCTCTGTGCCTGTACTGTGCAGAAAGACTTTATCGGTGTATCCGGAGCAATAAGCCAGTCACCATCATCTCAGTCATTAGTCATCCATCAGATGTCATGGAGATCCGAATGGTCAAAGAAAATTTTAAAGCAAGACCTGGTCAGGTGAGTCAATGGTCAACAACTTTAAAAACACCCTTAATTTCTTAATTATAAAAATATAAAAAAATAGTACACATAGCTTCATTGGGATAGTTGAATTTCTTTTTTAGTAATTTAAAATCAATCTGTTTGTTGCTTTTTCAGTATATTATTCTTCACTGTCCCAGTGTATCTGCGTTGGAAAACCATCCATTTACTCTCACAATGGTAAGACACTTGTTTCTTGATTTTTAAAAATTTTAGAGTGCAGTGGATTTTTATGTGCGTTTTTAACTTCATTCAAAAAATTATTCAAGGCTTTTATGATATTCTTAATGTTTCAGTAAACTATATTTTTACAAAGAAATGCATCCATTCAGAACCTATGTGGTTTTTTATTACTTTCTGATAGTTTACAATTTGATAAGTAACGTACTTCAAATATATTAAAGGTTGTTCATTCAAAACAGAAAATTTCTGAAATATTTTCACTTTCTCTTTTATGAAGTATTTTTGAAAATAAAATAAAGTTTTCTTTAGATAGGTGGAAAAGAGGATACTCTGAATTGAAGCAGAGGAATTAGAAAATAAGATTAAGGATATGAGAATCAGAAAATCAAGGCAGCATTGCCCACATGGATTATAAAATTGGGATCTTGGAGACTTTAGGATACAACATTGGAAGCCAAGGAGCAGGGCCATGTCCATTGCTCCTCTAGGATGTGCCTGTGACAGAGGGTTATTCTTTTACATACCGACTGCAAGGGGCTTGTTGAATACATCTCACTAACAGAACTTTCCTCTGGAGTTTCATCTGAATCATGTGTTATTTCTGACAGATATGACATTTCCCTTTCTCTGCATTCATGTGTCCCATAAACATGAAATTGGTATCATACAAAGAAGATAAGAATGAAAAAAAGAAGAAAATGTCTAAGTAAATTTGTCTTTATTTAAGTTGACATAATCTTATAGTGATAATTTTTTTTTCAGAAATTGACCTTTCCTTGTGTTGAGATTTATTTTGAAATTATTTCCTTACCAGAGCATGAAATAGTAAACATGGGATAAGCAAAGAATGCAATTGCTGAATGGCAAGTACAGACAAGGGAGACTTTATTTTATAAAATAATTTCCAACATGCTCAAAAGTAGAATAGTGTGTACAGGAAGATACAATGTACCCATCAAAAAACACATATAATATATGTTTCTTTTTGGTATACACTACCACTGAAAACTTTTATGCTCTCTCAACACAGAAAATCAAAGAATTTCTTACCTATAGTACACATTGAGTAGAGACCTCTAGGTCCACCCTTCTTCTGTTAGCCCAGCCTCTTTCATGAGGCAAAATGAGAAACACAAAAGGAGTGGAGTGTACAACCTTAAGGACTTTATGCAGGTTCCTAATGTGGGCTGCCTAGCTTTTTAAAATGAAATTGTGGTAAGATCTATGACAGCCTTGTAACTGGCTTGAAACAAAATGGGAGGGAAATTAGAGGGGTTGAAGGGAATGTAAGGAACAGATAGAAGAAATGAAACTGAAGATAAGAGAGAACTGAAGAAGGGAGACCAAATTATATGTCAAATAAAATGAAATTGTGTGTTTGTATAAAGAGCACAGAACTTTAGAATTCAGCTGTTATTTATTAGATCTGTATGTTGTGAGTGTATCTCCTGACTTCCCTAAGTTTCAATTTCTTGGTCTGCAAAATAGTGCTAGTGGTACTTATCCAATAAAATAACAGGTATACAACCTTAGTTACATGACTCCTGCCCAGTACTTTGTAATTATATTACTATTAACTTTGATAATATAAAATATCTTCTTTCAATTTGAATCATTTTATTCACTTCTGAAATTATACTTTTTAAGAGTGTTTTCATTATCACATAATACTTATACGTAATAGTGGGTTCATTCTGACATAACCATACCTGCATGGAATATAATTTGCTCCATTTCAGGACCCAATACTTCCTCTTTATACCTTCCCCCATTTCACTTCCTCCATTCTACTTATCTTCTTTGTATTTATTTATTTTTAAAGTTGTGCTTTATAGATATACATAAAAGTGGACTTCACCTTTATACATATAATAATATATATGTATAACCTTAATTACCTTTATACACATATTCATATATACAAACATAATTTGGTCCATTTCATTCTGCAGTCCCTCCCTTTTCCTATACCCTTCCTCATAGGGAATCTTCAATTTCCTTTCTCACAATCACTAATATTCCTTCCATTTCATGGGATCCTCCCTCATACCTTTTTTCCTTATTTTACTCTAATTTCCATACATGAGAGAAAACAATTGACCTTAACTTTCCAAGCATGGATATTGTGAATTGTACTGTTATAAACATTGATGATTGTGTATCAGTAAGTATTATGATATTCATTCTTTTGGAAAATACTAAGGGGTGGGATAGCTGGGTTATACTGTGTTCCATTCCTAGTTTCTTGCGGAATCTCCATGCTGCTTTCCAAAGTATCTGAGAATTTGCAGATCCATTAACAGTGTATGATTGTGCCTTTTCTTCCACATATTTACCAGCATTTATTATTATTTGTATTCTTGATATTTGACATTCTAGCTGGAGTGAGAAGGAATCTCAATATTGTTTTGAGTTGTATTTTTCTGATTGCTAGGGATGTTGAATATTTTTCACATATTGTTAACCATTTGTATTTCTTATCTTGAGAAATGTCCAGCTTGTTTTATTGCCCATTTATTGACTAGGGTATTAGTTTGTTTGCTTTTTGATTTTTTTTTGGAAGGGAGGGAAGTCTTTATATATTCTGAATATCAATCCCCCGACAGAGGAGTAACTGGCAAAGATTTTCTGCCATTCTGTAGGCTTTTTCTACCTGCTCTTCTATTCTATTCCATTGGTCTTTATGACTATTTTGATACCATTATTGGGCTGTTTTTTGTTGTTGTTATTTTTTTTTAACTATAGGTCTGTTGTATAATTTGAGATCAGTTATTGTGATACCTCTTGCATCATTATTGTTGAGGATTGCTTTAGCTATTCTGGGTCTCTTATTCTTTCAAATTAATTTTAGGACTATTTTTCTAGTTTTATGAAGAATGCCATTGATATTTTGATGGGAATTGCATCAAATTTGTATATTGCTTTTGGTAGTATAAGCATTTGGACAATATTAAATCTGGCTATCCAAGAACACGGGAATTCCTTTCATCTTCTAAGGTCTTCTTCAATTAATATTTTAAAAAAAATATACTGTAGTTTTCATTGTAGAGATCTTTCACTTGCTTTGTTAGATTTTTTTCTTCCAATTTTCTTTCTTTTTTTTTTTAATATTTATTTATTTATTTTTAGTTTTCGGCGGACACAACATCTTTGTTGGTATGTGGTGCTGAGGATCGAACCCAGGCCGCATGCATGCCAGGCGAGCGCGCTACCGCTTGAGCCACATCCCCAGCCCTTCCAATTTTCTTTCAAGGTTACTGTGAAAAGAATACTTAACCTGATTTCTGTCTCAGCAGCTTCATTATTGGAGTATAGGAAATATATTTTTTATTGTATGTTGACCTTTTATCCTGCTACTTTGCTGAATTGGTTTATCAGTTTTAGAAGTCTTCTGAGAGTTTTTTGGGGTTTTCTAAATATATGATCATGTCATCAGCATGCGGAGATAATTTGACTTCTTTTTTTCCTATTTATATCCCTTAAATTTCTTCTATTGCTAGATTATTCTAGCAGGAATTTCAAGAACTATGCTGAATATGAGTTGTTGAGAGTTGACATCCTTGTCTTATTCCTGATTATAATGAAATGCTTTCAGTTTTTCACCCTTCAGTATGATGTCATCTTGAGTTGGTTGTATATCTTTATTGGTTGTATATCTTTATAAAGTAAAGTAAGTTTATAAAGTACAGGTAAGTTCCTGCTATTGCTTTTTTCTCCAGCGTTTTTAACATGCATTGGTGGTGGATTTTGTCAGTGGCTTTTTATGCATCTATTGAGATGATCATATGATTCTTGTTCTTAATTCTATTTTGTGGTGAATTATATTTTTTGATTTACATATGTTCAGTCAACTCTGTACCCTAGCATGAAATTCAGTTGACCATGGTGTACTATCCTTTTAATGCATTTTTGAATGCAGCAGGCTAACATTTTATTAAGGATTTTTGCATCTTTGTTCATCAGGGATATTAGTGTGTGGTTTTCTTTCCTTGATGTCATTGTCTGGTTTGGTATCAGAGTAATATTGGCT
Source organism: Spermophilus citellus (assembly GCF_964194105.1). Classification (NCBI taxonomy): domain Eukaryota; kingdom Metazoa; phylum Chordata; class Mammalia; order Rodentia; family Sciuridae; genus Spermophilus; species Spermophilus citellus. The sequence goes on from NC_138183.1 coordinate 179,303,693, forward strand.
AAATAGAATAAATTTGGCAGTGTTCTCTCCCTTTTTGTTCCAGGGGAAAATTTGAGAATACTCAGCATTAGTTCTTCTTAAAGGTCTGGTACAAGTTGGCTAAGAATCCATTCATCTTTGGTGTTTCTTTGAAGGCTTTTTATTGTTGTTTAAACCTATTGCTTGATGTTGATCTGCTAAGGTTTTCTCTATTCTCATGGTTCAATTTGAGTGGTTTGTGTATGTCAAGAAATTTGTCAGTATTTTGTAGATTTTACAGTTTATATAGTTTAAATTTTTAAAATAGTTTCTAATAATTCTTTGTATTTCCAAAGTGTCTCTGGTGATATCTACTTTTTTATCTGTAATTTTGTTGATGTGGATCGACTCTTTTGGTTAGATTGGCTAGATGTTCATCAATCCTTTTTATCTTTTCAATGAACCATCTCTTTGTTGTATTAATTCTTTTTGTCTTGTTTCTTTGTCATTAATTTAATTAATTTTAGCTTAAATCATAATTTTTTCTTGTCCTTTATTAATTTTGTAATTAGTTTTTTCTTCCAGTTCTAATATTAGATTATTTTGGATATTTTTGCTTTAAAAAATATATATAGAGACACTCAAATCTAAAACTTTCCTCTTAGAACTGCCTTCAGATTGTCACAGAGATTTTGATATATTGTATCTCTATTCTCATTTGTTTCTAAATATTTTTTATTTCTCTACTGATTTCTGGTATGATCCTCACTCAAAATTTTATACATAATCTCAGGTGTTAAAATGGTTTCTATTTTTTAATCTTGTTATTGATTTCTAATTTCATTGCATTATGATCTAATATTATACAAGAAATTATCTCTTTTTTTGTTTTGTATTTGCTAAGTCTTGTTTTGTGTCCTAAAATATTGTCTATTGTAGAGAAGGTTCCATGTGCAGCAGAGAAGAAAGTGAATTCGGTTGTTAATGAATCAAATATTTTATAGAGTTCTGTTAGGTCCATTTGATTAATATTACATTTTATTTCTGAAATCTTACCTTGTTTATACTTGAATGACCTATCTATTGGTCAGGGAGGTGTGTTAAAATCAACCAGTATCATTGTATTGGGGGTTATTTGATTCTTCTCTTGAGTAAGATTTGTTTTATACAGATTTGTTTTATACTGTCTAAGTGCACTGACATTTGGGGCATGAATATTTAAAATCATTTTATCTTGTTGTTGGATGATTCCCTTAACCAGTGTGGCATGGCCTTCTGTGTCTCTTCTGATTTATGTTGTGTTGAAGGCATCTTTGTCAGCTATGAAAATATGTACCCTTGCTTACTTTCAGTCTCCCTTTACACAGTATAGCTTTTCATCATTTCCCAATAGCCTATAGATGTCTCCCTGTAAGATGACTCTCTTATAAAACAACCTATGGTTGGTCTGTGTTTTAATCTGTTCTGCCAATCTGCTTTAGTTGGGGAGTTTAAACCTTTTACATTTAGTTTTATTATAGAAAGATGATTTTTTTCCTGACATTTTGATTTATTTGTTTAATTCAGACTTGATTATTCTTTGACTATTCTTCTAGTGAGATTCATTCTTATGTTGGCTCTGATGTTTATTTATTTATTTGGTACTAGTTATTGAATGCATGAGTGTTTTACCACAGAGCTACATCCCCAGTCCTTTTCATTTTTTTAAAAAAAAAATTGAGCAAGGGTCTTGCTGACTTGCTGAGGTTCCCACTAGGTTTCTGAGACTGACCTTCAAATTGAAAGTCTCTTGCCTCAGCCTCCTGGGCCTCTGGTATTACAGGTGTGTGCCACCATACCCAGCTTCTGGTATTTGTTTTTCATTTCTTCTGTATGGAATATTTTAGAGTATGTTTTGTAGTGCTAGCTTAGTATTATAAATTGTGGTAATTTTTGTGTATCATGGAAATGTTTTAATTCATATTTAATTCTGAAGTTTAGGTTTGCTGGATATAGCAAACTTTGTTGGTACCCGTTTTTCATGGCGTGGTATGTATTATTTCAAGGAGAAGGTGAGAGTAGTGGGAAGACAGGAATATAAAGAGGAAGAAAAAAGGAAGGATCATGAACCCAAATCAGTTTCCATGTATTTAAATGCACTGACATTTGGGGCATGGATATTTAAAATCATTTTATTTTGTTGTTGGATGATTCCCCTAACCTGTATGAGCCCAACTACTATATAATCATAAAACTGCAATAATAATAATAGTAGTAACAACAACAACAATAAAGAACCTGAACGCTGATAACATTGTGCACTATTCTATGCTTTGGTAATGTGGGATTGTTCTGTTTTTGTTTAATTGTTTTGGGAGGGAGGATTTATTTCAGTGCATTTACTGTGGTTGGAATTCAGAAAGCAATACAAAATATATTGAGTTTACCAATGTGAATCTCTTTTTTGTAAGTTAAAATTATCTAATATTTGCAATTTCATATGACTGAACCTCACATTGTTTTAAAAGCTTACTTTAATTTTGTGAACTATTATTTTCTATTTTTGGCTAATTTGTTATTATGTCTATCTATGGCTGACTTTGGGGGTCTGTATAAGTTCTATTTAATTCTATTACTAACATGGTGAAATACTTTAGAATTTTTTTTTTTTGAAAAATTTTAGGTACATTTTAGTGTCTTGTTGCAATAAAAATTAAATAGTGTTCTTTCAGCTTTGAAAAGATGTTTTGGCTTCAAATATCTATATCTATATACATATATATCTATATATCTATATATCTATATATATATATATATATAATTTTCTAAGAGAAAAGTTTGTATAATATTAAAAGCTAATATGTAGAATAAATTTTATAGTGCTTAGCATTTAAATTTTATTATAAAATTGATGTAAGCAATTTAGAATTATGACCTTATTCTCATAATAAGATAATTTATATAATATTTGACCTTTCAATTAAAAAAAAAGGAACAACAAATCTCTTGGCTGTTAGGGTCTTGGCATAGAAATCAATAGAAAATCTAACTGGCTTACCTCTAAATATTACCTCTAAACGTTTTCTCTTCCAACTTTTAAAATTTTATCCTTGTTCTGGGTATTATACATCTTAATTACAGTGTATCTTGAAGAAGATCTTATTAAATATTGTCTATTTAGGCTCTAAGTGGGTCTTGTATTTGGGTTGCCATCTTATTTCTAGAGTTTGGAAATTTTTCTGATATTATTTCATTGAAAAGGTTGTGCATTTCTTTAGTTTGTATATTCGTGCCTCCTCTATACGAGTGATTTAAAGGCTTTCTCTTAATGTTATTCCCATCTGCTGAGATGATTATCTCCTACTTTTATGCAAGAGACTATTTTGTGAGCTTTTTGCTATTAAAGCCCACAGGCAAAGTAAATATCCAAATATTGATACTGCTGCTCAATGTATCCTCTGCAATGCCAAATCTCAGCACCACTTTGAGAGAAGATACTAAACCCTATTAACTGCAAGCACTTCAGATCAAAGCCATGTATTAATAAACCTCAGGAAAAATAAAAATAAACTTATTGAAAATATTTTCCATTGTTCCTCAATTCCAAGTATAAAATCATAATAATGTTCTTAAATAGATTTAGAAATGGATTATTGAATATAGTAAAATTACTCTTACACTATATAGATGTTGAAAAGAGAAGATTAAAAAATGAGAAAAGGAAAAAAAAAGAGATATAATAGACAAGTAATATGAACCAAGGTACAAAAAAGAAATGAGATTTAAGGCAGGAGATTAACATTTAAATTTTGTTATAAAAATTATGTAAGCAATTTAGAATTATCACCTTATTCTCAAAATGAAATAATTTGCATTATATTTTACCTTTAATTTTTAGAGAAACAACTAACATTAAGGATAAGGCAAGAGGGAAAAAAGAGACTAAGAGGAGCAAGTATAAAGCAGTATTAGGAAAGCAAAGATGAGGAAAAGAATTATTCCAGTTAATGCTCTAAAACACAATAAATACAATTTATTGGGTTGAGGACTATAATATCAAATATTGAGGGAACATGTATTGATTCAATAAAAAAGTAATATTTTAAGATCAAAATTGATGTTCCAACTATTTATGATATTTAATGTCTAGGTGGGGAGATTTCTTACTGAATCTTCCTAATTTGAATGTTATAAGGATTTGAGTATAGCCATGTAAGTGTATACACACTATCAGTTTTGTTGCCATGAGTTTTCATTTACATGCAGGGCACTATATACTCTGATAGTCACAGTGCTGGTTTGTTCTTTCTTTTTTTCTTTGGAGATTTTATAGTTGATGTGGCTATTTTACTTTATTTTTAGTTGACATAATAATTGTACATATTGGGTTGGGGATGTAGTTGTGTTGTAGAGAATATCCTGAGCATGTTTATGACTTGTCTTCAATTCTCAGCACAAAAAACATCTATTTTGTGGGTTTTAGGATGATGTTTTGATATGGGTATACAATATGTTATGATCAAATTAGGCTAATTAGCATATTAATTATCTCAACTATTTATTTTTTAAAATGGCTAGAAGAGAGTTTTAAATTCTCCTTTGTAGCTGGTTCTTTATCATTCAGATTTCAGCTCACATGCTATCTTTATTCTCCATCTCCTTATCTAAGTCACTCTTTAACCTTTTATCCTCTTTAAATTTATTTTCTAAAACTCATTCTTAATTGGGATGATTAGATTTATAATTTGTTCATGTATTTTCTATTTGCCTTTGCTCCTTGAGAAAGTAAAGTACATGAGTGAAGGACCTGGTCTATTCTCCGTTGTGGATCTCTCCAACAGTGTTGAGAACTGTGCGTGGGGAACAGTAGGCACTCTGAAAGATTGTGGCTGGGGCTGGGGATGTGGCTCAAGCGGTAGCGCGCTCGCCTGGCATTCGTGCGGCCCGGGTTCGATTCCAGCACCACATACCAACAAAGATGTTGTGTCCGCCAAGAACTAAAAAATAAATATTAAAAAAAAAAAGATTGTGGCTGGGTGAATTAAGGTGGGGGGTATGTCTATAGCTGTCATTGGATTCTAAAATTTAAGAAATAGTCATTGAAAGGATTATTTCAGTTATTTTGTCAGTAATTTGGAACCTGATTGTATAAACCCTCAGCTGGCAGGCTAAGAAGTTGATTGGATCAACATAAAGATTTGGAGGGGAGAAGCATATCAGGACTGCTCTGTAGGCAGCTCCACTGGGCACATTTCTCCCAGAAAGGTCTATGTTCTGCTGGTATGGGATATTTAGAGGGAAAGAAGGCTGGGATGGTGGGCTGGAATTCTCTGGCAGACAGTATTTAAGGCCTTACTGTGATGATAGTGGACAAAAAAAAAAAAAAAAAAAAAGGATTTAGGATGTTTAGAAGATGTCTTAGCTTTATTCTCAGTTTCCTTGAAAATGAAGAAAGTGATTATACTCTGATATAATTCTAGGAGACACCCTCTGATTTTTGGTATGTTTAGGTATGTATGAATTTTTTGCTGAGTCATAGTTCATAATTGTTTGTGCCTTATCAGCCAAGTTACTCTCTGTTCAGGGATGCAGTGTTATGTGCCCTCCTAAAGAAAAGTTTCATGTATCCAGCACTGTCAAATACAGTGTGGGTTCCCCTGTGTATATTTCGGAGTGTGTGGGGTATGGGAATGTAGGGCCACTGCCCTTCTGGAGTGCACAGGTAACAGGTTGGTGGACTTGTATCTGGGCACTATGGGTGGTGGGCAGTAGTGGTGTCTGTATGATGCTTCTATGAAAACCCCTTTTGCGGGTATACTGCAATTTTTTTCCACTAGTACCTTGGGAATCATCCACATGAATTGCCTTCTGTTGGTCTGAATTTCATCTGAATGAGAACTGAGTTAACTGGCAACTCTGGGACTCCCATCTGGGCTCTTGGGGCACACACACTACTTCCCTGGTTGCTATGGTTTTATCTGTAATAGGTGCTTATTTATCAGCCCAGAGGCCTGAATCTGCATACTTTGAGGTTTCTGCATCTGCTTGCTCTTTTTATTGAGTATGGGGGCACATGGTACAGGGCTCAGGACTGTTGTTGCTGTTGTGGGACCCTGAATACCTGTTCCCTGTGCAGGCTTCTTTATAGCATACACAGCGTCATCATTGTTTGCATCATGGGTCCTGTGAATACAGGCTCTCTCTGAGTGGTTTGTGGCACAAAAGACTCCACCCTGGCTGATGTAGATCACTGAGGTACCATTCTAGTGACTGGGGTAGAGTGACACTTGACACATCTGAGATCCTGCAGCCAGTGATTATGGACCACTGTGTACTCATTTCTCTCTGCTGGGGCTTTTTTATAGTGGTAGTGTCTAAGCACATGATGACTTTCTGCAGCTGTGGGAACTGTGGGTGAAGGCTTTCTGTGGGCGTCGTAGGCATAGAAGCTTCCACAACTAAGTACAGCTCACCTGGCTTTTACCAGTCAGTGTGACTGTGCTAGGGTATCAGATGGGTCATCTTGGCCTGACCTACTGAGGAGGTTATGCAGAGCCCTGGGTTTGGGTTAGCATCCCCAAGGAATGATTTTGTTTTGAGTCAGCTCTATCTAGTCCTTTAATCCAAGGTGAGGGAGTAGGGATTTGGGTAACCTCCAGCTAGCAGCTTCCTTCTAGATGAATTACTGAGACAGCCCATTTCAGAGACCATCTTAAGAACCAGCATTTTTACTACTCTAGGTGTGTAGAAGCTGTAGTGATTTTAATTCCTCCTAGGGACAGTGGCTAGCTGTGGGCTTACAAGATGATTGTCCTACCTGGCATAGCTTTCTGTCCACAATTTGGGCTGAATTGTGTGATCTCCTTTACCGCCTTTGCTGATTCTGTCCCATTTTTTTTTTTTAATGAACTTTCTATTTGTCCTCAGATACATAATGAGAGAGAAAAATAAGAATTCTTACTTTAATGTGTCCTGAGCATAGGCTATTAGTACATTTTACTAACTGTATTAGTTCATGACATATATTAATTTTCTAGTTAATTTATAAAGATTTTATTTATTTTACATTTAATTTGCATTTTAAAATTTTATTTAAATTAACAGATGAAATGGTATGTATTTTTTAATAACATAATTTTTTTCAAGTTTTTTAAAGACTTTGATTTGTTTTAGTTATATTACATTTAGTTATATTTTGGCAGATTATACATACACGGAATATAACTTATTCTATTTAGGATTCCATTCTTGTGGTTGTACATGATGCAGAGTCACCCTGGTCATGTATTCAAATACAAGGCTAGGAAAGTTATATACAGTTAATTACTACTGTCTTTTCATCTTTCCCTACTCCCATCCATTCCCTTTGTCTAACCCAATAGATTTCTATTATTCCCCTCTCTAACCTCCCTTGTTTTGGGTTATTATACACAAATTAGAACATTTGGTCTTTGGGGTTTTGGGATTGGCTTATTTCACTTAGTCTGATATTCTCCAGTTTCATTCATTTATTGGCAAATACCATAATTTCATTCTTTTTTATGGCTGAGTAATATTTCATTGTTTATATATACCACATTTTCTTTATCCATTCATCCATTGAAGGACACCTAGGTTGTTTCCATAGTTTGGCTAATGTGAGTTGAGCTGCTATAAACATTGATATAGCTGCATCAATGTAATATGCTGATTTTAAGTCCTTTGGGTATAGACCAAGGAGTGGGATATCTGGGTCAAATGGTGCTTTTATTTCAAGTTTTCTAAGGTATCTCCACACTGCTTTCCAGAGTGATTGCACCAATTTGCAGTCCCACCAACAATATGTGAGAGTACCCTTCTCCCCACATCATCGCCAACATTTATTGTTACTTGTATTCTTGATAATTGCCATTCTGACAGGAGTGAGATGGAATCTCACTATAGTTTTAGTTTGCATTTCTCTGATTGATAGAAATGTTGGACATTTTTTAATATATGTGTTGATCATTCATATTTCTTCTTCAAAGAGCTGGTTCAGTTTCTTTGCCCATTTATTGATTGGGTTATTTATTTGTCTGGTGTTAAGTTTTTTGAGTTCTTTGTACATAGGTATTCTTTTTTTGCAGGGGGTTAACTTTTCATTTATTTGTGTTATCTTTAATTTCTTTTTTAAATTTTTTGACTTATTATATATGACAACAGAATGCACTACAATTTATATTACCCATATAAGGCACAATTTTTCATATCTCTGGTTGTACACAAGGTAGAGTCACATCCTATGTGTCTTCTTACATGTCCTTAGGGTGATGATGATCATCGCATTCTACCATCTTTCCTACACCTATGCCCCCTCCCTTCCCTTTTCCCCTTTGCCTATTTAGACTGTGGAAATGTACAGGGAAGCATTCCTCTGGTGAGCAAACTCCCAGGGGGTAACTGGCATTCTGTTTTTCATGCTTGTAATGCTCAGCAGTTTCTCCTTGAAGCTAGTAAGAGAACTAATATAGGTGCGGTATCTAGTTGCTATGGTAATGTCTTTTGAGAAGATGCCCTGTGTCTTATCAGCCTGGACTTTGATCTCAGATATTCAGCACCTGGTATTAAAGTAATAGTAAATAATAATGTAGTCATGGCACTAATTACCTAAAGTAACCTATTGATATAAATAAAGCTGGCAGCTGGCCCTCTCTACCATTCTGCCATTCTTTTCCTGTCTCTGCATCTTGTCTCTGTGTCTCCTTTTGTTTTCCTTACATTCATTTGTATATCCTGGAAATTAATGCCTTATCTGAGGTACTAGTGGTTAAAAAAAAAAATCTCACATTTTGTAGGATCTCTGTTCGGTTTCTTGATTGTTTTCTTTGCTGTGAAGAAGCTTTTTAGTTTGATACCATCCCATTTATTGGTTCTTGATTTTACTTCTTGCACTTTAGGAGTCATATTGAGGCAGCTGGTTCTTAGGGCCACATGTTGGAGAGTTGGGCCTGCTTTTTCTTCTAGTTAAGTTCAGGGACTTTGATGTCTAACACCTAGGTCCTTGACCCACTTTGAGTTGAGTTTTGTGCAGGGTGAGATATAGGAGTTCAATTTCATTCTATTACATATGGATTTCCAGTTTTCCCACCACAATTTGTTAAGAGGCTATCTTTTCTTCAAGGTATGTTTATGATGCCTTGTCTAGGATAAGATAAAAGAAGAACAAACCAGCACCAAAAGTCATAGAATACAGGAAACAATAAAAATCAGAGCCAAAATTAATAAAATTGAAACAAAAGAATTTAAAAATCAACAAAAAGATGGTTCTATGAAAAAATAAACAAAATTGATAAACCCTTAGCTAAGCTAATTAAAAAAAGAGAAACCCCAAATTACTAAAATTAGTAATGAGAAAGGAAATATCACCATGGACATTACTAAAATACAGGCGATAATCAGAAACCACTTTGAAAATCTATACTCCAATAAAATAGAATGTCTTCAAGACATTGACAAATTTCTAGAGCCATATGACTTATCCAGATTGAACCAAGGGGACATAGAAAATTTAAACAGATCAATTTCAAGCAATGAAATTAAAGATGCCATCAGAAGCCTACCAACAAAGAAAAGCCCAGGACCAGATGCATTCCCAGCCAACTTCTACAAGACCTTCAAAAGAGAATTGACACCAATAATTCTCAAATTATTCCTTGAAATAGAATAGGAAGGAACTCTTTCAACTCATTCTATGAAGGTAGTATCACCCTGAAACCAAAACCAGGCAAAGACACATCAAGAAAAGAAGATTTCAGACCAATATCCCTGATGAACATTGACTCAAATATTCTCAAAATACTGGCAAATCACATACAAAAAACATATTAGAAAGATAGTGCACCGTGATCAAGTGGGGTTCATTCCAGGGATACAAGGTTGGTCCAACATATGGAAATCCAAAATGTAATTTACCAAATCAATAGACTTAAAGACAGGAATCACATGATTATATCAATAGATGCAGAAAAAGCGTTTGACAAAATTCAGCATCCGTTCATGCTCAAAACACTAGAAAATCAAGGAATATTACATCAACATGATAAAAACTATATATGCTAAACCCAAGGCCAAGATTATTCTAAATGGAGAAAAACTGAAAGCATTCTTTCTAAAAACTGGAAGAAGACAGAGAGGGCCACTTTCACCACTCCTATTCGACATAGTTGCCGAAACCCTAGCCAGAGCAATCAGACAACAGTAAGAAATTAAAGGAATGAAAATAGGAAAAGAAGAACTCAAACTATCCCTGTTTGCTAATGACATGATTCTATATTTAGAAGACCCAAAAACTCTACTAAAAAACTTCTAGAACTCATAAATGAATTCAACAAAGTAGCAGGGTTTATTGAACACCAATAAATCAATTGCAGTTCTATACACCAATGATATATCAGCTGAAAGGGAAATCAAGAAAATTGTCCCCCTTTACAATAGCCTCAAAAAATAATTTTGGAATCAATCTAACAAAAGGGGTGAAAGACCTTTTTAATGAAAATTACAAAATAGTAAAGAAAGAAATTGAAGAAGACCTCAGAAAATGGAAAGATCTCCCATGTTTCTGGATAGGCAGATCAATATTATCAAAATGGCTATATTACCAAAAGTGCTATGTAGATTTAATGCAATTCCTATAAAGATCCCAGTGATGTTTTTCACAGAAAAAGCAATCATGAAATTCATTTGGAAAATAAGAGGCCTAAAAGAGCCAATGCAATCCTTAGCATTTGAAAAGTGATTCAGGAGGCATCATAATACCAGACCTTACATTACACTACAGAGCTATAACAAAAACAGCATGGAATTGGCACCAAAAGAGACATGGAGACCAACAGAACAGAAGACATAGAGACACACCCACATAAATACAGCTTCTTTCACATTTTAACTTGGTCTGTTTTCTTTCCCAATCATTGTTAGGAAAGTAAATTTGTAGGCTTTTCCTGTCTCTCTTTCTCTCTGTTATCTTCCTGTCCTCCAACCATGCCAGGGTCACAGTTCAGGATCAAGGAATTCTTTCATTATTTTCTGCTCTGTTAACCAAATTCCTAGTACCCATAAGTCTCAAGCTGTCTAAAACTGAGTTTCAGAGTGCTTACTTTGTCTCCCACCTCTTAAGTCAGCTAGTTGTTCTTTTACCACTTTGTTTTTGGGCTGTGGAGGAGTCGAGGGTTGCTGCCTAGATCCCCTCCACTATCTTTAGTCTAAGTTCAAGTCATAACCTGGCTTGCTGAAGATGGGCAGGTGAAATTATACTTTGGTTGAGAAGCAGATATAAGGTGAGCATATGGTTTTTCAACCTGAAAATGAGAAACTCTGGGTATATGAAAGAAGTCAGAAATATGAAAATTTATAGTGTAGATGAAGGATTTATAGTTCATTTTTCCTCCTTTTGGGTCCTGAGCTCTGGAACTAAGACTAATAGGTAAAAAAAATTTAGGAACATTAATTTTGATTCATATAACAAATATATATTTACCATAAGAACAATATGGAAATTATAAAAAGCTATCTCACAAGAGATAGCAAGGATATTGTACTAGATTAAAATTTTTTAACGTTTGCATTGCAGACATTTTAGGTCAGATACTTTTTTGATGGTGTGTTATACTGTGCAGTATAGCATATTTAGTAACATTCTTGACTTCTGCCCATTATATGCCAATAGTACCCCCTAATTTTGACTACGAATGATGTCTTCAGATATAGCTAGATGTCCCTGAGGAATGAAGCTACTCTGTTGAGAACCACTATACTAGAGTAATAGTATCTAACACAGCTTAAAATGCTCAGGAGCCCCAAGGTGCTTGATTCAAAGCCACTGTAGGAAAAGTCTAGGACGCAGTGGAGAAATTGGGAATTTTTAATCTCTGTTCTGGAAATTCAATCTTGGGTCAGCATCCTGCTTTCAGCTGGCCTGCATATAATGATTCTGAACATCATTATCTAAAAATATGTTTTGCTTTCTCAACTAGAATGCTTTTTATAATTCCATGAAAATTATTTTGGTTACCATGAGTTTCTGAATACTGTCATGTGGTACAGAAATTTATGAGAGGATTTGATTACTTTTCAAATTTAAAATTATTTTTTCATAGTTACTGTCATGAATTAACCATAAAAACGTTTAGATATGAACCTAAAGCAAATTAGGGTAACAGTCTAACAAGGATCAAGTGTTTAAAATTATCATTTTTTTTTTCTATGAAATCCCAAGTTGTGGAAATAGGAACATACATTGTTCTTGGAGAACAAACATTGGTTTACTGACTACCTTGGGAAATAAGTGATTGGATTGGTAGAAAGAGACAGTAGAAATTTTCCTCCCTTCAATGAAGTTCCATTAGATGCAAAGGGCTCCTGAATCTCCCTGTGGGGAGCCTTCAACAACAAGGGACAGTGCCCCTGGGTGTTTCTTAAGATAGCCTTATAAAACCTGGGCACTGAGATTCTGGGTCCAAACAGGCTTGTTTAGAAGATGCAGAGTCAGAAGGATGTTGGAATTAAAGATGTTGGATGCCTGGAATCAATAACCTTTATGATTTTTATTCTTATTCATTTTTTTCAATTAGGAAAATGTTTTAATTATTTCTTCTATTTCTACTGTACCAGAATTTCTCAGCAGAGTAGTCATTAAGAGGAGAAAGAACAATAGTTGTTGGTGTCTGCATCTTTAGATCTCTTAAAGAATAATGTTCTCTGAAAATTCTCGAAGAAAGGAAGTGATAGAGATAGATATGGAGATAAGAAGAGGAAGATGAAGAAGAAGGAGGAGGAAGTGGTGTAGGATGAGGAAAGAGAAAGGGAAGGAGGGGAAAAAGAAAGGAAGGAAGGAAAGAAAAGGCATTTTTTAAGGCCTTAAATAGTTTAGAAAATGCTGTTTAATATCTATTACTTTTAGAAACCCAGAGTGCCTATTAATATGTTAATAATTTTGAGAAATTCTTTAATATAATCTCACGAAATTTTATTCAACCATTTAGCTAACATTTTCTCAGTTGCCTATTTTTGAGTATCTGTGTAAACTAATATCTTTATCCTGGGAACTACCCTCTTTTTCTTTCCCCTATTCACACTCCAAAGCCTGGGAATTCTTATTTGTACTTTGTATCTTGTCTTAATATCACTTCCACTGAGAAGCTCTCACATTCCCTATTATATTGTTTCTATTTTTCCTTTAGCCTCTTCCTCTTGTGAGTATCCTATGAACTTTCTTGAACACCAGTGTCATTAAATTATTGGCTATTTCCTGAGTTTTTCCTAGAGCATTAGATCAATGAGACTTTTCAAAGATTAATTTGTATCTCATTGTCTGGCACATAGTAATCCAATACTATCTGTTGAAGTGAAAAACACCTGATATCTAATTAGTGTCTGGAATCTTACTTGAGAAATCCTCTATAGATATTATCTCTTCTCTAGCTATTTTTATTACTCTCTTAATTGGAAAATGAAGCCAGAGAAAAGGAAAAGTTAGAGGGTTAAGGAGAAAGGAGAAATACTCATTGCCAAACTTGCTGTCAGTCAGGGAAAACTTACAAGTCAAGTTCTAAGTCTAATCATTGAGGTCATGATGCATATTTCTTTTTAATGGAGAACAGGAGAGAGAAATGTGCATATGACTGTGGTGAAGGTGGTTGGGCAAGAACCACCAAAGACAAAACCACACAATTTCTGGGTACATCTGGTCTGAGATGGAAGTCATTTTTCATCTCCCCTCTCACTTTCTCAGGGATAACAACCATGGAGAATTATTTCCTCCTAACTTCTAATCTGATAAATGCTTTCCATATTTCTTAGATTCGTTTCACAATATGTAGGTTGAAGTGGATCTTTTTTTTTTTATTGGTTGTTCACAACATTACAAAGCTCTTGACATATTATATTTCATACATTAGATTGAAGTGGGTTATGAACCCCCAATTTTACCCCAAATGCAGATTGCAGAATCACGTCGATTACACATCCACAATTTTACATAATGCCCTAATAGTAATTGTTGTATTCTGCTACCTTTCCTATCCCCTACTATCCCCCCTCCCCTCCCCTACCAACTTCTCTCTCTACCCCATCTACTGTAATTCATTTCTCTCTTTGTTTATTTTCCCATTCCCCTCACAACCTCTTATATGTAATTTTGTTTAGCAATGAGGGTCTCCCTTCATTTCCATGCAATTTCCCTTTTCTCTCCCTTCCCCTCCCATCTCAAGTCTCTGTTTAATGTTAATCTTTTCTTCCTACTCTTCCTCCCTGCTCTGTTCATAGTTGCTCTCATTATATCAAAGAAGGCATTTGGTATTTGTTTTTTAGGGTTTGGCTAGCTTCACTAAGCATAATCTGCTCTAGTGCCATCCATTTCCCTGAAAATTCTATGATTTTGTCATTTTTTATTGCTGCGTAGTATTCCATTGTGTATAGATGCCACATTTTTTTTATCCATTCATCTATTGAAGGGCATCTGGGTTGGTTCCACAGTCTAGCTATTGTGAATTGTGCTGCTATGAACATCGATGTGGCAGTGTCCCTGTAGCATGCTCTTTTAAGGTCTTCAGGGAATAGTCCGAGAAGGGCAATAGCAGGGTCAAATGGTGGTTCCATTCCCAGCTTTCCCAGGAATCTCCAAACTGCTTTCAAAATTGGCCGCACCAATTTGCAGTCCCACCAGCAATGTACAAGTGTACCCTTTTCTCCACATCCTCGCCAGCACTTGTTGTTGTTTGACTTCGTAGTGGCTGCCAATCTTACTGGAGTAGATGGTATCTTAGGGTGGTTTTGATTTGCATTTCTCTGACTGCTAGAGATGGAGAGCATTTTTTCATGTACTTGTTGATTGATTGTATATCCTCCTCTGAGAAGTGTCTGTTCAGGTCCTTGGCCCATTTGTTGATTGGGTTGTCATCTTATTGTCTAATTTTTTGAGTTCTTTGTATACTCTGGATATAAGGGCTCTATCTGAAGTGTGAGGCATAAAAATTTGTTCCCAGGATGTAGGCTCCCTATTTACCCCTCTTATTGTTTCTCTTGCTGAGAAAAAACTTTTCAGTTTAAGTAAGTCCCATTTGTTGATTCTAGTTGTTAACTCTTGTGCTATGGGTGACCTATTAAGGAATTTGGAGCCCGACCCCACAATCTGTAGATCGGAGCCAACTTTATCTTCTATCAGGCGCAGAGTTTCTGATTTGATATCACGCTCCTTGATCCATTTTGAGTTAACTTTTGTGCATGGCGAGAGAAAGGGATTCAGTTTCATTTTGTTGCATATGGATTTCCAGTTTTCCCAACACCATTTGTTGAAGATGCTATCCTTCCTCCATTGCATGCTTATAGCCCCTTTATCATATATAAGATAGTTGTAGCTTTGTGGATTAGTCTCTGTGTCCTCTATTTTATACCATTGGTCCACCCGCCTGTTTTGGTACCAGTACCATGCTCTTTTTGTCACTATTGCTCTGTAATATAGTTTGAAATCTGGTATCGCTATACCGCCTGATTCACACTTTCTGCTTAGAATTGCTTTTGCTATTCTGGGTCTTTTCTTTTTCCATATGAATTTCATGATTGCTTTATCTATTTCTACAGGAAATGCCGTTGGGATTTTGATTGGCATTGCATTAAATCTATAGAGAACTTTTGGTAATATCGACATTTTGATGATGTTAGTTCTGCCTATCCATGAACAGGGTATATTTTTCCATCTTCTAAGATCTTCTTCTACTTCTCTCTTTAGGGTTCTGTAGTTTTCATTGTATAGGTCTTTCACCTCTTTTGTTAGGTTGATTCCCAAGTATTTTATTTTTTTTGAGGATATTGTGAATGGAGTGTTTTTCCTCATTTCCATTTCAGAAGTTTTGTCGCTGATATACAGAAATGCCTTTGATTTATGCGTGTTGATTTTATATCCTGCCACTTTGCTGAATTCATTTATTAGTTCTAGTAGTTTCTTTGTAGACCCTTTTGGGTCTTCTAGGTATAGAATCATGTCATCTGCAAATAGTGATAATTTAAGTTCTTCTTTTCCAATTTTTATGCCTTTAATTTCTTTCGTCTGTCTAATTGCTCTGGCCAGTGTTTCGAGAACTATATTGAATAGAAGTGGAGATAGAGGGCATCCCTGTCTTGTTCCGGATTTTAGAGGGAATGCCTTCAACTTTTGTCCATTCAGAATGATGCTAGCCTGAGGCTTAGCATAGATAGCTTTTACAATGTCAAGGTAAGTTCCTGTTATCCCTAGTTTTTCTAATGTTTTGAACATAAAGGCATGCTGTACTTTATCGAATGCTTTTTCTGCGTCTATCGAGATGATCATATGGTTCTTATCTTTAAGTCTATTGATGTGGTGAATAACATTTATTGATTTCCGTATGTTGAAGCATCCTTGCATCCCAGGGATGAATCCTACTTGATCATGGTGCACTATTTTTTTGATGTGTTTTTGTATTCGATTCGCCAGAATTTTATTGAGGATTTTTGCATCTAGGTTCATTAGAGATATTGGTCTGTAGTTTTCTTTCTTTGAGGTGTCTTTGTCTGGTTTCAGGATCAGGGTGATGTTGGCCTCATAGAATGAATTTGGAAGAGCTCCCTCTTTTTCTATTTCCTGAAATAACTTGAAAAGTATTTGTATTAATTCTTCTTTAAAGGTTTTGTAAAACTCCGCTGTATACCCATCCGGTCCTGGGCTTTTCTTGGTTGGTAGTCTTTTGATGGCTTCTTCAATTTCATCCATTGATATTGGTCTGTTCAGATTGTGTGTATCCTCCTGACTCAGTCTGGGCAAATCATATGACTTAAGAAATTTATCGATGTCTTCACTATCTTCTATTTTATTGGAATATAGGTTTTCAAAATAATTTCTAATTGTCTTCTGTATTTCTGTAGCATCTGTTGTGATATTGCCTTTTTCATCCCGTATGTTAGTAATTTGAGTTCTCTCTCTTCTTCTCTTCGTTAGCATGGCTAAAGATCTGTCAATCTTATTTATTTTTTCGAAGAACCAACTTTTAGTTTTGTTAATTTTTTCAATAGTTTCTTTTGTTTCAATTTCATTGATTTCCGCTCTGATTTTAATTATTTCTTGCCTTCTGCTACATTCGCTGTTGTTTTGTTCTTCCTTTTCTAGGGCTTTGAGATGAAGTGTGAGCTCATTTATTTGTTGGTTTCTTCTTTTTTTGAGGAATGACCACCAGGCGATGAACTTTCCTCTTAAAACTGCTTTCATTGTGTCCCATAGATTCCGATATGTTGTGTCTGTATTTTCATTTATCTCTAAGAATTTTTTGATTTCCTCCTTTATGTCTTCTGTAACCCATTGATCATTCAGTAACATATTGTTCATTTTCCATGTGATGTAGGGTTTTTTCTTCCTTCTTTTATCATTGATTTCCAGTTTCATTCCATTATGATCAGATAAAATGCATGGTATTATCTCCACCCCTTTATATTTACTGAGGGTTGCCCTATGGCATAATATATGGTCTATTTTTGAGAAGGATCCATGTGCTGCTGAGAAGAAATTATATCCATTTGATGATGGTTGATATATTCTATATAAGTCAGTTAAGTCTAGGTTATTGATTGTGGTATTGAGTTCTATAGTTTCTTTATTTAACTTTTTTTTGGAGGATCTGTCCAATGGTGAGAGAGGTGTGTTGAAGTCTCCCATAATTATTGTGTTGTGGTCTATTTGATTCTTGAATTTGAGGAGAATTTGTTTTATGAATGTCACAGCACCATTATTTGGTGCGTAAATATTGATAATTGTTATGTCTTGTTGGTGAATGGTTCCTTTTAACAGTATATAATGACCTTCTTTATCCCTTTTGATTAACTTAGTCTTGAAGTCGATTTTATTCGATATGAGGATGGCCACCCCTGCTTGCTTGCGAGGACCGTGTGCGTGGTATATTTTTTCCCATCCTTTCACCTTCAGCCTGTGTATGTCTTTTCCAATCAGATGTGTCTCCTGGAGGCAGCATATTGTTGGATTTGTTTTTTTAATCCATGATACCAGCCTATGTCGCTTTATTGGAGAGTTTAAGCCATTAACATTCAGAGTTACTATTGATATGTGGTTTGAACTTCCATCCATGTTTGATTGTTTATCCTTTTTTTAAAAAAATTTTAGTTTGTTTCTCCATGATTGTCTTTCCCCTCGCCCTCTGTCTTTAGTGAGGCACTTCCCACTGATGGTTTTGGTTATTGTTTTTCATTTCTTCTTCTTGTAGTGTTTTGCTCAAAATGCTTTGCAATGCTGGTTTTCTGGCTGCAAATTCTTTTAACTTTTGTTTATCATGAAAGATTTTTATTTCGTTGTCATACCTGAAGCTTAATTTTGCTGGATACAGAATTCTTGGTTGGCATCCATTGTCTTTCAGTGTTTGAAATACATTGTTCCATGACCTTCTTGCTTTCAGTGTCTGTGATGAAAAATCCGTGGTTAACCGTATTGGTTTACCCCTAAATGTAATCTGTCTCCTTTCTCTTGTAGCTTTTAATATTTTCTCTTTGTTCTGTATATTGGATATCTTCATAACAATGTGTCTTGGCGTTGGTCTACTGTGATTTTGTGTGCTCGGTGTCCTGTATGCATCTTCAATTTGTATATCTGTTTCCTTTTTTATTTCTGGAAAGTTTTCTGTAATTATTTCATTCAGCAGGTTTCTCATTCCCTTGGTTTGAATCTCTGTACCTTCTTCTATCCCGATGACTCGTAAGTTTGGTTTCTTCATGTTATCCCATAACTCTTGGATGTTTTTCTCGTGATTTTTTACCAGCCTTTCTGAGTTGGCTAGACTCTTTTCAAGATGGTATATTTTGTCTTCATTATCTGACGTTCTGGTTTCTACTTGCTCCACTCTGTTAGTGATACTCTCAATTGAGTTTTTAATTTGGTTTATCGTTTCCTTCATTTCTAGAATTATTGTTTGATTATTTTTTATAATCTCTATCTCCTGATAAAGATGCTTAACTTCTTCTTTTATCTGTTTATGGAATGCATTCTCAATGTGTTCTTTCGCTGCTTGAATTTGCTGTCTTGTATCCTCTTTAAGGTTCCATTCCATCTGTCTTAGGTGTTCCTTGAGTTCTTTATATGACCATTTTTCTGATGACTCTAGGTCCTCCTGAATATTTAGGCTGTCCTGCATTGTTTGTACTCCTTTTCTTCCTTGTTTTTTGAAGCTGCTCATGTTGCTTCTTGTTCTGTTTGACTGCTTAGTTACTGTTTACTCCTATAAATTAATTTGATGCTTGGGAGGAAAGGTATTTGAAGGGAAGGGAAGAAGTCTCTAAAGAGAATGAGAGTAGGCAGGTAGAATTCAAGGAAAAAGGGGGGATAAGAAAAATGAAAAGACTAAAGAAGAAAAAGAATAGGAACTAAAAAAGAAAAAAAAATTAAAAAAAAATAAAAAATAAAATAATAATAATAATTAAAAAAATTTAAATTGAAATTAGTAGAAACAAAAATTAAAAAAATATTTTGGAAAAAAAAATTAATAAAACAACAAGAAAGAAAAAAATGAAAATGAAAGAAAACCCCCCCCCCCAAAAAAAAAAACCTAATAAATGCAGTCTTAGAGTTTGATTAACTTCTCTTCCAGTAGATGGCGCTGTGCCCACCAGGTCAAGTTTCTCCTGTCAATACGCGGGAACCAATCTCTGTGAAGCAGCTCCTCCCAGACTGGGCGAGTCTCCAATCCTGAGTGTCTAGGGCCTCCTCATGTGTCTATTCACTTCCCACTTTTTCTCTAGCCAGGCCCCTCTCACCACAATACTGGCTACACGCCAAGTCTGCTGCTCCCAGGAGCCCTGTTTTCATGAACGACTGGCACACTCTTCCAGTTTGCCATTCCCTCAGACCCTAAGCTTGTAGCGTTTGGGGCTGAGAATCCTCAGCGGATTTTACTTGCCCTCCAGTATCCACTTCCCCGTAGCTGGTGCAAGAGACCTCAGCAGTCAGCCCTGGTGGGAGCGGTAGTTCCGTTCCGCGGGACTTGCACCACCTCTGATTCCCTCGGGCTGGCTGTAGCACTCACGGGAGAGCTGGGAGGGGCCCTTACGGGAGAGCTGGGAGGGGCCCTTAAGTTTTCCCGATGTGTGGAGAGGGAAGGCTATGGGATCACACACCTGTTTCAAAGAAGTTATCTCCTCCTCAGCAGTCTGATGACGTTGTTTCCCTTTGCCGGGCAACCAATTCAACGGGTGGGTCCTTCTCTCCCAAGCCCCGTTTCAAACCTGTGGCCACTACTTATGAAGGCTCGGTAGGCATTTACCTTCGTATGATGAGAAGGGCTGACCAGTTGTTTCAGCCGGACGAATTAATGCCGAGTCATAGCTGTTTGTCTGCGGGAAGCAGGTGACCGGGAGTTTGAATTCAGCGGGTCAGAGCTCAGTGCGTGTTCTCGGATCACTTGGATTTTAAATTGTCACTCATCTTATCAGCTGTTTCATTTAATTCAGCACCTCATTCGCGCGTTGAAGTGTCTGCTCTATGGGGCTCCGCGGGAGGCGGCGGCGGCCCCAAGAAGAAATTCTTGTTGGTCTTTACAGAACCACTTCTCCACAAAAGCAGTCTGTTTTAGCACATGATTCTACTTAACAGATTTTGCCCTCTCTCTTGCTTGGCCATGGCGGCCGCAGAAACCCAGGGAGCTGCCCAGGCGCCCAGCAGCTAAGGCAATGGCGGCAGCCAGCAGCCTGAAGTGGATCTTGAAGTGGATCTTGTTTGGATTTTCTAGTCACATAAGACATTCATTGCTTATGTTTTATTATCAGTCTAATTTATAACTGTTTTTTAAAAATATATTATTTTTAAATTATCAAAATTTAAATCATTAGAATAATTGGCTTCCAAAGAAAGTTTTAAGACAAAGGAAATTATTATAAGAACATATGTATACTATGTAGTGTATATTAGGTATAGGAAATGGTAGATAGCTTTCCCAGATTTGGGGGATGAAGCAGCTGCTAGCTAGATCAATCTTATTATATATCCCCCAAGGAAAATTTTGTTTTCCTAAATGGGAAACTAGGCATTTTCTTTGCAGCCTAGAAATGAATTTGAATAGAGTGAACATTCTTTAAGCTAAATTTACCTTATCTATTATGTAAATTTAATGACTTTTCCTATAATTTTCTTCTACTTGTCCAATTATGTCTACTTGGCACGTACATATAAAGTACATGCTTTCAAACATTTTCATTGCATGATTTCCTGAAGGGTATCATTAAAGTAAAACAAAGCAGCTTCTCATAGGTGATTGCCACTACAAAGTGGGTATATTTCCTTGATTGTCAAGGATAATAATCGCTACAAATTAGGTGACTAAAAGGTTCTTTCATAGCCTTTGCAAATATTATTTTCATTCATGGTACATTTCCAAGACATGTATTGTTAACTCTATATGACACAGGAAACAATGTGATGTAGTCAGGTTCACTTATCTGCACAAAGTCACACAGCTAGTTGAGTGGTAGAGGTGAGATGCAAACAGATTTGCCTTTAATTATTCATACTTTCTGTCTCCTGCCACTCTCCACCTCTCAATTATCCGGTCATTCATATTTCTAATATTTCTATTACTTTTGGAGATTCATGGTTTTGGAGTTAAAAACAACAACAACAAAAACCCCCAAAACTTACCATTTAGGAGAGACGTTTATTACAAATATTAAAGGGTATTTTCCCCAGAAATATATTGTAGTTTTAGATTTTCCATACTATTAAGTTCTTCTAGTAATGTGGAGAAGTGAAATTTAAAACCAAGTAGTAATTATTTTCATATGCTGTGCCAGTATTAGGAAAAGTCAAGTCTATAAAATATACAACTGTCACAATTTTAGTAGTCTTGAGTTTAATCTCATTTTTTTTAATGGAGATTAAGCTTTTAAAACTGAAAATAGTTCAACTTCAAAGTACAGAAATTAAGGTACAGATATACTGTTTCAGTCAAAGTAAGCTTAGACACTGTCTTATTAGGAATGCTTGTTCATGACATCTACTTTTCTAGATAAGGGAGACTTGATAATTTAGTGGATTTTCTCAGGAAGTCGCAACTGTTCTCTTCTAGTGTACCAGTGATCTCTCAAGGTTGAACCCTGAACATGTTTGCTGACAAGATTGATGAAAGATAATCAGAAGGCAGTGAGCAGGGTTAGACCATGGATTTCTGGAATCCTACAACTTGGATGGAGATTTGGATCTCCTATTACTAGTATTATGACCTCTGATGTGATAATTAACCTACTTAACATTTGATTTACTGCTTCAAAAAATGTGGTTAAAAATAGCAACTTTTCTTTGGAATTACTATAGATATTAATTAAAAATGTATAACTGAGTGCTAAGTATGACACTTGGTGTATAATAAAATCTCATAAATGGATGTTGTTA
Organism: Spermophilus citellus; assembly: GCF_964194105.1. Classification (NCBI taxonomy): domain Eukaryota; kingdom Metazoa; phylum Chordata; class Mammalia; order Rodentia; family Sciuridae; genus Spermophilus; species Spermophilus citellus. The sequence goes on from NC_138183.1 coordinate 179,326,035, forward strand.
CAGTTGTAGTTTCAGATTTTGAATAAAGGATCAAGACATGAATTGAACTGATTTTGTTGGCTCATCATGCAGTATATTATAATTGACAAAGCTCTGGCTACAGGTTCATTTAGAATCAGTCATTTGCGGGACAGATGATTTTCCTCTGTGGTTTCTTGCCTTAAGGATGAACAATGTCTGAGGTTGAGTTTCCTGAGAAACAGATCATGAGGCAGATATTAGTACATCAGAGGTTTGTTGGGGAGTGTGCTGTGGACAACCCAATATGATTGAGGGATGAAGAAGACAGGCAGAACTTGAACTAGCTGGTATGGTAAGGGCAGAGACCTCCAAAGGTCTGACAGGCGCTCGGCAGAGAAAATGATAGTTCAGAGTTGTCCTCTCTAGAAATCAGGGTACCAAATGGTTTTTCCTTCTAATTGACCAGTTCTTGAATCACAGGAAAGTGGGGATCTAAAGCTCCAAATCTCAGTACTTCTATTCCAATGGAAGAAAATTTAAAGTGGGATACAAAAAGCCATGCAGCAGAACTTTTGTAAGTGAAAGTAGAGTGAAAGTGAGATTCAAGCAAAGAGCACTCTCGAGAGAGTGGATGGTCTCTGAGCAGAGAAGGATAAAGGAGACAATGCCACTTTCAAATTTATTGCTGTTTCATGTTTGCCTTAAGAACTGGGGAACACCTCTGCATTCTTTGTCAATCCTTCCTCAGGTGGGGTGGAGTTTTTTACTCTAATTGGTCCTCTCTGGAACTGCTCTGGTGGCCATCCTATTCAGGGGGGCTTCATCTATAAGTCAACCCCTTGTTAATGTGGGGACAGAGGTCAGTGTCCATTCAGAATTTACAGTAGTATGACTGCTTTTCTAAAGAAACCTCCCTTCTCAAATACACAAATACATCTATGGCCATAACTTGTAGGTTTATCCTGACCTTGGAGGACCCTATCAAGAGTTAGTCTCATTGATTCTTCTTTTTGGAGACATTTCCCCAATTAGATCCCTTTATTTTCTATTTGCCTATTCTTAAGTTCTGTGGTTCTGGTATTTTTTTTTTCAACAAGTTATTTACTAATTTGTGTTGGAAGTTGTTTAAAGAACACTCTAAAAGTAAGTTAAAACCTGTGACCTTGCCAAATATTTCACTGCTCATTACTAACTAATACCTAATGCTTAAATTTGGGATGGTTCCAGTGCAAAGCACTTAGACACATAGAGTGAGGTAGCTTTATCCTGTGAATAGAAATTCCTGGGTAGAGTCCCAGAAGTGAACATTCAGCACGCAGCACTTCCAGCAGCTGAGAGAATGATGAATGGGTATTTTGATCCAGTCAGAAGGACATGGGGAGGCAATTCAAGCTGTGCACCACAGTGTAACATTACATATATGGTATTAAAAATATTCATTTTGAGTGATAATTCTACTTAATTTTTCTTAAAATTGAGACACATAAATACCATTTTATGTAAATGGTATTTAATTGAAATTAAAAATGGTATTTATTTGAAATTAAAAAATCTTCAGTCCAAATTTATTTGCACTGGATAAATCTAAAGCATATATTGTTTAAGTTATCCAAATCACCAAATTGATGATGAAGTCAGAACTAGAAACAGGTTTCCTGATTCTTCTCTGTCTTTAGACTTTTACTGACATAAAATCTGTATAGAATTTTACATTTTTGTTCTTCAACTATGCAATGAATCTCTACAAGTGTTTTTTAGCTATGCTCTGTAATTATGATGGTTTAGATTTCCTTTGAAAACACATATTTTATTAAAGTATGATCTCAGCTGATTTAGAGGTATAAATCAGAGAATATTTTTAAGAAAATCAAACTTGAGAAATCATGAAGACTAGGGCTTGCTCCAAAATGTAACATCTCTTCATATTTATCTGATGTAGAAATTATGCTCCTTAGTATTTTTTATGGGTTCTCAATTATAGAAATAATATAGACTCTGTCTTTTTAATTATGGTAATTGATTGAAGCATATATGTATATCTCTATATCCTTCCATTGTTATTATTATTAAGAAAGAAAGTGCATTTCTGACGTGTATTCAAAGCCAAATGATTCATTGTTTTTAAGCTTTGATAAGTTGTTTTCACATGTATTTTACATGTTTTTCCATCTTGCTGCTAGTTTGTTGTATTTTTATATAGAATGCCTACATTTGCCATTATTTTTCTACTTTGTGTTTTTAATCTTTCAAATGGTCACTTTTAGAATAATTTTTCCAATTTTCAATGAAAACCAGAAAAGAATGGCCATGGATCTTTCAAGGATCTGCAAAATCATAGTGTTGTAATTTATTTTGTTTTGTGGAAGTAACTACAACTAAAAACTCCACACCAGCCGTTTTGATCTCTGGTCTTACTACCAACTACTTATTACTTAAAATTGTTTTACTTTACTTATTTCACAGCTCTTTTGCTGGGAAAATTTAGGAACTCAGCTGGATTATGGTTGATTAGCATAACAACACTGTCTCACCAGGAGATACTAGGCACAGTGGTGGAAATTTCCCCAGAAGGTCATTAGTGGGATCATAACAGTATGTCTGAGTTCTTTGAAAATAAAATATCATCTAACTGCTCTAGTTTGGATGTTTTCCAGAGGAAAAGAAACTGTTCTCTCAGTTCCTAATGATAGTCTCCATATATGTGAATTCAGACAGGTCAGTGCAGTCAAGAGTAAATCTATGGTTTGATATTAAACTTAAGTTTATTCAGTTGAAATTTTGGATCCCTCTTTTCACATGGAAAAAATAAAGAAAAGCTCCTTTCTTAACTCACATCTTATAGCTATTGCCCCATTTCTCAAATCTTCATTTCTTTTCTTCTCATTCTCTCTTAAATCTACGACCATTTTGTTTTCAGCAACATTCCAATGAAAGAGTTCCAAGATGAGTAATGACCATATTACTGTTAAATCCTTTGATCATTTCCCAGTGCTCAATGGGCTAGATTGATTAGCAGCCTTCTGTGCAGCTGATCATTCACTTTATTAAACTATTTTTTCTCATTTTGTTTCCAAGGCATCTACCCATCTGAATTTTCTGACTTTCTGATTACTTTCATTAAACTTTTCTTTTCATTGTTTTTCCTTGTCATTCCCACAAATTCCAAATATCAGAAAACTCTATCACCTCTTCCTTGAACCCCTCTTCTTTTCTAGCTATAAACATTTTCCTGATAATCCTTTCAGCCATATTGATGCATCTATATATAATCTCTCAAATTTTTATTTCCTGCTCAGATTTCATCTCTGAAGTTTAGGTTCATATGTGCAAGTGTCTACCAGACATTTAGGTCACTGGCTTTTACTTCGACTTAAAAAGGAGCCACTGGAAATTCTGAGTAGAGAAGTCACTCCAGACGGCTTACTTTTAACTGTATAATTTTGGATATTGTAGTAAGGTTAGATGAAAGTAGCAAGAGCAGAAGCTGGGGGGTCAGTTAGGAGGCTGATGTGGTCATCCAGACAAGGTATGATGATGGCTTTGAACAGAATGGGGACAGTGGAGGTGCTAAGAGGGATCAGATTTTGAATATATTTTAAAGTTAGATTTTATAGGATTTCTTCCACTGATTGGATATGACATGTAAGAAAGAGAAGTTAAGGTTGTCTTTAAAGTTTTTGGCTTGAACAACTGGAGTTTCATTAACTAAAATAAGGGAATAGGGAGCAAGTTCTAATGGAAATTTATAGAACATGGTTTGGACCATGTTGTTCAGAGGTAGCATTCAGTGTGTTTGCATTAAATATTTATTCTGTGACTTACTGGTAACCCAGCCCTGCCTTCTAGTGTACCCATAATTCCCACATCTAGAGCCCTTTGTCTTTTGCCTCTGCTTGCCTTTGGGTTTATGGAGCAGTAGTTGTTTGGTTTGTGCTCCCAGTGAGTTGAATCTGGGGTCAAATCACCCCATATACAACTATAAGCATGAATTATTTTCTTAATTATCTGTTCCAACCCTAGCTTCCTCTTAACTGCTGTTGAGCCTGAGCTTTTCCAATGCTATGATGGAAAGATGGGCTTGCTTCACAGTGATTGCCTTTTGAAGGCATTGGGATTTCAGCTTAATATGTTTTGTTCAGCAAAACCACAATCTTCCCCACCTGCACCTTTCAAAAATTTCTTGCATCTCTCTTATCACTCCCTGTGTTATCTTTGCCATTGTTGTTTGTAGTTTTATATCTTCCAAGTGGTTATTTTAGTTTAGTATTTTAGATAAATACACAAATTATACACATATCCTCTCATGCTTTTAGAACACTTCTCATTTGTGAAATTATGTGAGCTCCTAACACAGTCTCATGAACATTTTGGACATTGAATAAATATTTCTTGAGTGTATGAATAAATTATGGAATTGTCTACCTGTGAAGTACTTATTTATTCTCAGGTTAACTCTTTAATTTTTTTTCAAAGATACCTATTTTATTCAACTGACACTTATTTTATTCAACTGATATTTATTTGTTCTCTTGACATCCTTTATGTATAGGGTGCTATGGAACATATGATAATAATTTATAAATATGAAAAAATTATGTAAAATAGAGATTGATGTAATATTTGTTATAAAATTCAAGTAAGTAATCTGAGGGCCTAGAAAGTAAAGAATTTTACTAGTAGGGAAATTCAGTAAATTTTCATAAAATAGTGACATTTGAGATAAGTCTGAAAGAGTTGCCAAAGGTCAACATGAAAAATATAAATGAAGTCATTCTAAATGAGTAAGCTCTAAGTAAGGAGATGAAAAGGACAGAAAAATGTATTCAATAGTAAGAGATGGTTCATCAGGATTAAAATGGATGAAGGTTAAGGATGGAATATAAAGGTAAAAAAATCTGGAACAAATTGTTAGGTGGTAGTGATGAGCAGTGGAATGCAAACCAATACTATGCCAGGATCACAGAGTTTAAAAAAATTACTTTAGAAGTAAATGAATAACTGAATAGCTTATAGAAAATAGCATGTGCATAAACTTTGAGGATAAACAGGTAGAAATAAACAGGTAAGAAATATGTCAAGAGGGGCTGAGGTTGTGGCTCAGTGTAAGAGTGCTTGCCTTGCAAGCATGAGGCACTGGGTTCAATCCTCAGCACCACATAAAAATAAATAAATAAAATAAAGATATTGTGTCCATCTACAACCAAAACATTAAAAAAAAAATATGTCAAGAAAGAAAGGTCAGTGGGATTAATTCCTGATAGGATCTGTTGGGGTCATGGTAAAGTTAGGTTTTATGAATATAGGCTTCTCAATGTATTTCAGAAGATACATTTCTTTAGAAACACAGGCACACTAAGGTAAGTTCTGTTTGCCAGTGACTCCAGTACCCACATTAACATAGGATTGACTTGTAGATGAAACTCCCCTGAATAGAATGGTCACCATGACAATTCCTGAGAGGACTTATTAGGGTCAAAAACTCTACTGCCAGTTGTGAAGAAGGAGTTAGTTGAACACCTGATTTTCAGGGTGCAGAAGGTAGATCCCATTTCTCAAGGCAATCATACAACAGCAATAAATTTGAAGACAGCACTTTTTTCACTGTCATTCTCTGCTCAGAGATGACCCACTCTTTCTCAAGAGTGCTTTTTGCTTGAACCTTACTTGACTTTCATTTATAATAAGGTTCTCTTGCTTAGCTTTTCATATCTGACTTGAAATTTCCTTAGTTAGGCCATAAGAATCAAGGTTTGGTGCTTCAGCTTCCCATTTTCTGTGACAAGATGTGTTTTGCTATTGGCCAGAAGAAAGAAAAGAACATGTGTGTTTTTCCAAAGAGGGCAAAAAGGATTCATCAATAGGAGATTGCTGTGGACATTTTCTTTGGGGATATTCTATGAAAGGAATTGAGAACTGATTGAATGCTGGTAGCAAGAGAAATAAGTAATGATTTTTATGATATTTGAGCCTCTGTTCTGAAAAGGATGTAGGATCCATTTCCAGGTATAGGAGATTAAGAAGAAGAAGATAATTTGAGAGCTAACAGCAATTTTATTAAATTTAAAGTGAATTTAAGGTAGATAAGTCTAGGAGATAGCAGAAATATGAAACTAGAGCTTGGGAAAAAAAGTTAAATTGAAGACCTGACAAAAATGACTAAAGAATGCCATATTATGTGATTATTTTATCTGATTTAACAAATTTGGTTACATGAAAATTTAGATGTTGTTATTTTGAATCATTTTTAGTTATTATTTCAAGGCTCTTGATGTACAAATGAAAGCACTGCAGCTGTTAAATTACTTTTCCATGTTGAAGGAATCTTTGTGCAGCAATATCATTTTTATATTAATTCCCAAATATGAGTTATGCAATATCTTTTTATATTTTTGTGAGACTATTATGAAGTCACTAGTCATTTCTGCATATTAAAAACTCAATGCCATATTGAACCAATAATTGGATAGAAAATATTATTTTAACTAAGGTATAAAAATATATGTTCCTATAGGTTTATCATTACAGATCGATTTTGCCATTCTTCATTTCTTCTGTCTTTAAGCTTAGGTGATATGTATTTGATGTATCTATTGGGGCCTACACACTCCATATTCTGCATCTAGGAAACTGAAGTAAGACTCAGTAATGTATTAATGTCTACATGTAAATTAAAATTTTAAAATATTTTAAAATATAGACAACAATGGTCCATAATTAAAAATAGAAGTATATGAAATAATTATGTGACCTCTCATTTTCTCTGTCTTCAATTTTACTTCCCAGCAGTTAATATTCCTAGTAGCTTATTATGTATTCTCTTCAAACATTTTTTAATAAAGAGAAACTTGTAAATACCATCCATTTTATCTTAATGTGAACTTAACCACTCATTTTTTCCATAATTTTTAACTGAAAATTGTCATGAGCATTTATTTCTTTTTTAATGTTCTAGGAGAAACAATATATATATCAACATTTCCATTATTTCTTCTCTTGGAGAAGTTTTCCATACTATTACAACATCAATGAGAAAGATTTTAAGAATCAGGACTATATGGTTTAGACATTAGTGAATCTGAATATTATTTGTGCACAGGTAATAAAATGAAATTTTAAGAAAGATCTCCATTCATTATTTTCATACCATATATGCTAAATTCATTCTGTATGTTTTTCTGTGAAGAGCCGTTTCAAATATGTGTTGATATTCCTAAGTGAAAAATGTATTAAGATCTGTCTCTTAAATTCTAGTTGGTTGAGAGATGGATCAGTGACATACAGAGACATAATTCCTAAGAAGTTGAGAGAAAAACATTTTGTTCTGTGCATTAAAAATTAGACTAGCTTCAGAGGCTAGTTTACCATTTTTATGCATTAAAAATTAGACCAGCCTCTGAAGCTATGTGTATAGATTCATCCAACACATTGGAGAGGAAGGTTTGCAGTCTCCTATGAGACTGAGGGGATGTTAAATATTATATGCAATTACCTTTTGCAACGTCTGCAGTGAAGGCATGGAACAGATGTGACTATTTGGTGAAATGTATACTTTCTTTTAGAATTCACTATGAGATTAAGTTAAAGCCAGCTGTACACCAAGGTACATACAATGATAAATCTTTTTTGTCCTCCATTCTGATATCTTCTTGGCTTACATTACATTCTTTTTCTTTTTTTTTCAGTACTGGGGATTGAACTCAGGTTAACCACTAAGCCACATCTCCCACCCTTATTTATATTTTATATAGAGACAAAGTCTTGCTAAGTTATTTAGGGCCTCATTAAGTTGCTGAGGCTGGCTTTGAACTCGCAAACCTCCTACTTCAGCCTCCTGAGCTGCTGGGATTATAGTTGTATGCCACTGCACCTGGCACATTATATAACTTAAGATCTAGTTTCCAATGAAGGAAACATCAAATGACATTTGGGTAATCAGATCGATAGTTCAGAACTCTATTGAGATTCTTGCTTTCTGCAAGCTACAAATTTTATTTCTGGAAGGTTTTGGTCAGCTTTAAATAGTATGAAATAAAAATGGTAGATAGCATTAATAGATATAATTTTATTTGGAAATTTACTAATTACCACACTGGTTACTATCAGAGCTATTAATACAGAGAATATAAATTAAATAAATACAGAATCATAATTATAAGTACAAATTATAATTAAATTAGTATTAATGATGTTTCAAATATGATTTAAAACATTTTAATTTGTCTTGTGTCTCTTACTACTGTTACCAGTAATAATCCTATCAGAAAACCTCATTTTTAAAGTAGTAGTTTGGAAATTCCATGCTACATTAATTCCCCTCCTTCAATATAGGTCATATGCTTTTAGTTAATTTATAATTTATTCTGAGCAGATGGTTAATATCTACATTTTTATTTAATGTTTTCATTGATTTACAAACTTCTTTCACTCTTTAATGAGTTGTTGACCTATCTACAAAGTATTATTTTCTTCTAATCTCCTTTTCATAGAGCAATCTTAAATGACCCACGTCAGTTGGTCAACCCAGTTGGCTCTGAGGTCTTGAATTTTCTTTATGTAATCATGGGGCCTCTCAGCACACTGCCATTTTCTTTCATCTTTGTTTTAATACCTCCCATTTATCCTTGATTTATATTGTTTTACATACATTCTACTATTATTTAACAAGTATCTTTTTTCTTCTCTTTTGATTTTTTATGTAATCCTCACTTCTATTCCCTATCTTTACTTTAATGAAGACAATGGCTTGCCACAGTTAAAAACCATGTAGTCTAATAGATCTAGTCTAAATTCCATCTTGTCTAGTTGTATGATCTTGTAAATTTAATTCCTTTTCAGTCTCAATTACTTCTTTAATATAAGGCAGCTCTTCAAGGTTATTGTGAGATTTTGGAAGTAAAATAGCACCAGCTCTGGTAAATGCCACTTAAATAACACTGAGTCACCACAGGCAGATGAGCTCTTAATACAAAACCCTTAGGTTAAATGCTTTTTCAGAATCCATAATTATTCATGATCTTTAAATGGTATACATATTCTATATGTTACTTAAAACTTCCAATAAGTGAGTCAACATTTGTAAACAAATTGGTAATTCTTTAGGACAATAATTCTGTGTGAATTATTATATAGAAATATGAGCCTCCCCCAACATGATGGAGATTAGGGCCTACTTTTTCTTCTATTAGACGCAGGGTCTCTGGTTTAATTCCTAGGTTCTTGATACATGTTAAGTTTTGTGCATGGTGAGAGATAGGGGTTCAATTTCATTTTGTTGAATATGGATTCAGTGTTCCCAGCACCATGTGTTGAAGATGCTATCTTTTCTCCATTGTATGTTTTTGCCACCTTTGTCTAATATAAGATAATTGTAATTTTGTGGGTTAGTCTCTGTGTCCTGTATTCTGTACCATTGGTCTACCAGTCTGTTTTGGTGTCAATATCATTGCTGTTTTAGTTACTATTGCTCTGTAGTGTAATTTAAGCTCTGGTATAGTGATGCCACCTGCTTCACTCTTCCTGCTAAGGATTGCTTTAGCTATTCTGGATCTCTTATTTTTCCAGATGAATTTCATGATTGCTTTTTCTATTTCTATGAGGAATGTCATTGGGATTTTGATTGGAAGTGCATTAAATCTATATAGTGCTTTTGGAAGTATGGTCATTTTGATAATCAGTCTACATCCAAAGTACTTAAAAACAGCATACTACAGGGACATAGCTACATCAATGTTTATAGTAACACAATTCACAATAGCTAAACTGTGGAACCAACCTAGATGCCATTCAATAGATGAATGGATTAAAAATGTGGCATATGTACACAATGGAATATTACTCAGCAATAAAAGAGAATAAAATCATGGCATTTGCAGGTAAATGGATGGAGCTAGAGAAGATAATGTTAAGTGAAGTTAGCCATTTGCAAAAATCCAAATGCCAAGTGTTTTCTTTTATATAAGGAGGCTGATTCTTAGTGGGTTAGGGACTGGAATCATGGGAGGAATAGACGAACGCTTGATAGGGCAGAGGGGTTGGAGAGGAAGGGAGGAGGCATGGGGTTATTAATGATGGTGGAATGTGATGGTTATTATATCCAAAGTACAGGTATGAAGACAAAAATTGGTGTGAATATATTTTGTATACAGAGATATGAAAAATTGTGCTTTATGTGTGTAACAAGAATTGTAATGCATTCCACTGTCATATATAAATTTAAAAAAAAGAAATCTAAGTCTCCTATCTTCAGTCTTCCATCAGTTGAGGTGAGAGGTGTGATAGTACCACCAAATGGATTATGAAAACATTCATTATTCAAACTTTTAAGATTTGGAATTATGGATAAAAGGCTAAGAATCTAGAAAAAAAGGGGGTTCTTTACTGCCTTATTTATTGTGGTCTGATTTTTTTTTCTTATTTTGAATACCTGCATGCTTTCTAGATTTTTTAAGTATGGGATCACAGACACTTTTTCTTTCCTCCGGTTCCACAACTAATTTTCTTCCACAGGTATCCTCGAGAGTCCTTTTGAGAATGAAAGGAAGGAAGGAAATAGAACTATTTTAAATGTGAACATACTTAAATGGACATAGCAAGTTCATGTCACATTTACAATTTTTTTCTCTCTAATTTGTCACAATGTGAAATATATAATAATATTTGGAGAAGAATACACAGAAATCATTAGTATTCATTTCTTGGTTTATGAGGAAGCCTGGCTCCTTTTATATATTTTAATTGGAAGATGATTTAGCAGAATTTGTAGTTAAATACAATGTACTAGCAATTTCAGATTGTATGTATTTTATTGTTTTACGAAAGTACTTATAAGTTTTTGAGAAATATAGAGTGTCTTATTGATGAGTTAGCATTGCTTTTTCTTTATGAAATGAGGGTCAGTATAGATTTAAGTCTGTTCTCTCATTACCTACTGTTTTATGAAAATGAATGTTGTGATTAAATCATAGTCAGGTAATATATAATTATTCATCAGAATTAATTCCAGAATTTATTTTTTTCAGTGTCCTACTGAAACCAAAGCAACATTTGGGGTTCATCTTAAAATAGTAGGAGACTGGACAGGTATGTAAAACATAGAGGGTTAACATATGTGCTTTGATAATAATGGGTCATAGCAATAATTTGCATGTGTTTAAGTTGTATAATTACTAATACTCAAGGAGAAGTGTATGTGTTTCAATCTATTGTTCTGATTTCTTTCTTTGCTTCTACAGTTTTGACATGTAAGTTTTGTTTTTGTAAGATATATTTTTTAATTAGTATACCTTGAATATCAGTAACTATCAGCAAATCATAATTTTCTCCCTACTAGTCAGATATACTGGTAATAGTGAGAATGCTGAAATGTGTTTTAGAAAACATAATTTTAGAACTCATGCTAGGATTGACTCTCAAAATAGTCAACATCTGATCTGAGATAAAACAAGTCTTCCGATTCTTTTATATATATATGACTGTGGAATGCATTACAATTCTTATTACTCATATAGAGCACAATTTTTCATATCTCTGGTTGTATACATAGTATATTCACACCAATTTGTGTCTTCATACTTGTACTTTGGATATAATGTCCATCATATTCCATCATCATTAATAACCCCATGTCCCCCCTCTTCCTCTCCCACCCCTCTGCCTATCTAGAGTTCGTCTATTCCTCCCATGATTCCATCTATTCCTCCCATGATTCCTCCCTATCCCACTAAGAATCAGCCTTCTTATATCAAAGAAAACACTTGGCATTTGGATTTTTGCGAATGGCTAACTTCACTTAGCATTATCTTCTCTAACTCTATCTATTTACCTGCAAATGCCATGATTTCATTTTCTTTTATTGCTGAATAATATTCCATTGTGTATATATGCCACTTTTTAAAAATCCATTCATCTATTGAAGGGCATCTAGGTTGGTTTCATAGTTTAGCTATTGTGAATTGTACTACTATAAACATTGATGTGGCTGTGTCCCTGTAGTATGCTGTTTTGATCCTTAACATGACCTTTTGTGTAGTGAATCTATACATACATTAACATCACAACATCTTTGAAACAGTGGTCACTTTGTATTAAGAGTTTTGATTAAATAAAAGATATATATTCCTTTGACCCACTAGAGTGACTGACAAGGCAGCTTTAAGTTGTTTTTTGAAGGAAAGAATGAAAAAGTAAACATGAATATCAATATAAATTAGAGTAGTTCTATAGCTAAGCACTAGGCAAAGAATTACCCTATAAAATATTTGTAATCAGAAAAATATAGATTTGCTGTTATATAGGATACAATAGAAACTTCATAGAGAAGACAGAATTTGAATTGAATCTTGGAAATCAGGTACATAAAAAAATATGTAGGTAATAAAGTGAAATTTACAGCATTGTCAAAAGTCAGTGAAGGTATGGACTAAACCAAAATTGGAAATAATGACTCCATCAGCCTTCAATCAGTCAAACAAAAGGCAAAGTCTCTCACATGAAACAACAACAACAAAAAAATAGTCAACCTAATAAAATCAAAGATTTTCTTTTGGCAAAAACTATGCAAAAGCCATTTTGGGTCACCCTGGTGAAAAGTACTAATGCCTCCCTCCATTAGATATTAGAATAACCTTGATATTCTAGGGAGCCTTTGAGGACTTTAGAACACTGATGAAAATGGTATTAATAAGCTTCTATTTGGATGAATTAGAAACAAATGTCGCTTCTGAAAGCAGGGTAGAAGGAAGTCCTAGAAGGTTAGAGATGGAAAACAGAAGAAGTAGATTTGTGAGCACAAGTTAAGAAGTAAACATTGGAAAAAAAGAACTAGTTTCTTTTGAATATCAGGGAAGGATAATATGTTGGGTATTAAGAAATATTTTGGCATGAGAAAAAGTGTAGTGGATATAAGCCAATTATATAATATAGTTAAAAAAATAATAGTAGTGTGTATACAATCCTCTATCTTTAAAGCACTTTAAATGACTTGAAATTCAAGTTTAAAGGATAGGAAAATATGGACCATAAAATTCAATTGATAAAAACCTAAATAAGTTAACAAGATCTTTGAGCTCTAATGTCTTACCCAAGTGTAAGACATTAGATATCATAAAATCAGACTTAAAATAGCTAACGTTCATATAGTAGTATTCAAAAGAGACCAAGGTAGTCCATACGTAGAACAACATGCTGGAGTATGAAGTATTCATTCTTATGTTATATTCTTATGTATAACCAGAATCAGCTGATAAAATCACAATTGTTTTGGTCCTGCTTGGGAAACAAAGAATTAGGGAAGTTTTTTACTGGTAAGAATTATAGTACAGTAGAAATAAAGTTCAGTGATAAATGCTAATTGATAGAATTCTACATCTGGAAGAACAATGAAGACCTAATTTAATTTAAGGGTAAGTGTAAGCTTCACGATGGTTTATTACTAACTATTGTTTCTAAGTTTCTTCTCAAAGTTATTTATCAGTAGCTTATTAAAATAAATGATTGCATAACCATTTATTTTAATTATCTCTATTAGTAACACATAATGATGTTAATTTTATCCTTCATTTTAATGTACTGTACCATTGAAAGGAAAACAAGATCGTTCTATTCAAAGAGTAAAGTTGTACTCAGATGCTTTTCAATTAGTAGACCTTCTTTACTGTTGACTTGAAATACTTATTGGCTTAGAAAAAAATGTCAGACATTCATACAGAGAACACCTAAATAATTCTACCACTGATATTTTCATTCAAAAAAAGACTTGGCTGCCTTAAAAAAAATGAGATTGCAATTATTGAGGGAAAATTGAGAACACTACTCCTGAGATCAGGATCACTGGTTTTTATTATAAAATTGGTTAGAACTCAGTATTAAGAGCAGTAGTTATAGGAAATATCAGAGGTGCTAAGGTGTTTGAACATCAATAGGTTTGTTTTACTTAGAGATATTTAATTGTAACTTTTCTATGGTGATATACCTTCTGCATGTGCAGTGTACAGGATATAAAGAGCAGATTTATGAGTGTCCGATAAATGTTTATTCCAAAATAAATTTACTACACATACTGCAGTGTTCCCAAGAAATCATGAAGAGCTGCATAACACAGAGCAAGGTGGCATGTAAGTTTCACATTTGTTGTCTAGATTTTTATTTTCACTAGGCCTCTAGTGTGAGGCCTCCTAAGAGTGCAAGATGCCCATTAAGTTTGGAAAATTTATATATTTTAGTGTGTGTGTGTATGTATGTGTGTGTATATATATATATATATATATATATATATATATATATATACTATCAATGGCTATAGCCACAAAGGAGTAACTGGAAATGTACTTTATGTTGTTGTTGTTGTTGATATGCCTAGAGAATTGCACTGGTTAGAATCCCACAAGCACTAGTTAGAATCCCACAAGCACATTGAGGGTTTTTTCTTGAAATGATGAGAGAGTGGAGTAGATTACCCAAATAGTTTTCTCTTTTAATTGAAATAATATTTTTGTTGGTATTCTAGAATCAGTCATATTCTCCATTTGCAAACGTATGGTCCTAGATTGCCTATTGACTTGGTCATCATTTTAACTGTTGAAAAAATGTCTTAGTTTTGTTATATATGATTACTGTGAAATTTTCTGAGGTATGCTATAACATTGGTCATTTTAATGGTCTAAATAGCAGCTTATTCCACAGATCATTGAATTCAACTGCAAAGGTATTATACCTTCACACTAATTTAAAATTTTGCCATTGACATATTCAATAATTAATGGATAGAAAAGAATTGTACATAAACATGCAATAGAGGACTTGTTGTATCTTCTTGGAATCTGGGATAAAATTTTTCATATTGTTTATTTTTGATGGGGTACAGAGCATTGTGGATTTGACTTTATCTCATCATATTAATTACTCAACAGTGCAGATAATCTTAGATGCAGCCTTAGTTAAAGAACAGGTAGAAAAAAGAGGCAATAGTTGTTTCTTTTTACTTATTTCTATACAATTATGTAAACCAGGAATATTTCAGATATCATTCAGCTGATTTTTCATAAAGAGATTAAAGCATAATATGTATTATGTGTTTAAAATAATTTAACAGACTTTTGATGTATTCCTTATAAGTAAAAATGTGATCATGATAATTACAAGTGCTATTACCTTATAGTTACAACATATTTTAGGTCAATTGTATCATCTACCTTGTGCTAAATATAATAGCGAAGAGCTTTGGGTTGATGCAAAAAAGCAAAAATAAAATAGTGTTTCTATTGAATGTTTTACCCATTTGAAAGCCATGCTAAAAAGAATATCTAAAATAAATTGGAGCAGACTGATTTCTTTGAATAATACAAATCATTTTTGTGTATATGAAATTTCAAGCTTTTACATAATTCATGTAAATGTTAGTCTAAAACAATAATAAATATATACTATCAATGGCTATAGCCACAAAGGAGTAACTGGATATGTACTTTATGTTGTTGTTGTTGATATGCTTAGAGAATTACACTGGTTAGTCACTTGTGAAATATAATATTTAAGCTATTTGCTATTTTGACTAAAATGAAATATACATTTAATACTTATTATGTTCTAGACTCTGTTTAGTCTCTAAGAATATAGCACCGACCAAAGCAGACAAGGTTCCTTCTTGCATAGACATGTATTCTGGTCAATGAAGACTTCTAGTAATCAACAAAGCACTTAGTATATTATTGGACTTTTTCAGGACTTCCATTTATTTATTTATTTTTTCTAATGTAATGGCAACCTATTTGAGGACTTGGGCCAGGATCTGACTCATAATTTGAATGGGTAACTCTGGATGCTGTATAGAGAGGGTACAAGTAGGCAAAAGTAGAAACAGGAAGATGAGATGAGGAAAGCTTTTGCTGAAGTACAAGTAAGAGAAAATGCTAAGTTAGCTTAAGATGATAGTGATTAGAGGTAAGGGAAGTGAGATATGGGTGGATTTTACAGGTATTGTCGATGACAGATTTTGTTGATGCATTGGAGTTTAAATGTAAGAGAGGTTAGGAATCAAGGAAGACTCCAAGATTTTTAGCTTGATTAGATGGGTAGTGCTGCCACTTGTTGATATAGAGAATACTACTGTATGTTGGGGATCACAAGTAGACAATGAAAGTTCAATTTTGTACATATTATATTTGGATTTCCAAGAAGGGACGTTTTTAGGAATTTGCATATACAAGCATACCTTGAAGATATTGCATGTTTGGTTCCAGACCACTGCAATAAAGCAAATAAGATAGGTCTTGTGAAATTTTTTTTTTGTTTCCTAGTGTACACAAAGTTATGTTTACAATATACTTAGTGTATTATGTGTACAGTGCTATTGTGTCTAAATATGTACATACCTTAATTACATATTCTTTATTCCTAAGAATAATAGTGATCATCTGAGCGTTCAGCAAGTAATAATGGAGGGTCTTGCTTTGATGTTGTTTTCTGCTGAATAGTCAGAATGATGCTTCTAAAGGGATGGCTGTGGAAATTTCTTAAAGTGAGACAAGGCTGCAACATCCATTGATTCTTTCTCAAAATAATTCTCTGTATTATTTGATGCTATCTGATGGGATTTTCCTCCCATAGTAGAACTTCTTTTAAAACTGTAGTCCATTCTCTCAAATCCTTATGTAATATTCTAAATCCTTTGTTCACATTTCAACAATATTCCCAGAATTTTCACCAGGAGTAATTTCCATCTCACAAAATCATTTTCTTTGATCATCCATAAGAAACAACTCCTCAACTGTGGAAGTTTTACCTTGAGATTGCAGCAATTTAGTCGTGTTTTTAGGCTGCACTTATAACTGGTTTAGTTGCTGTTTCTACTACATCTGTTGTTACTTCCTCTATTGAAGTCTTGAGCCCTTGAAGTCATCTATGGAACTTGGAATCAGTTTCTTCCAAACTTCTGATAATGTTGATATTTTTACCCTGTACTATGAATCACAAGTGTTTTAGTGGCATCTAGAATGATGATTCCTTCCCAGAAGGTTTGAATTGACTTTGCTCAGATCCATCAGAAAAATCACTGTCTTGGCAGCTATAGCCTTAAAAAAATGTATTTCTTAAATAGTAAGACTCGAAAATTGAAGTCACTTTTTGATATGTGGGTTGAAGAATGGATGTTGTATTAGCAAGTATGCAAATAACTTTGATCTTGTATATCTGCATCAGAAATTTTGTGTGATTTGGTGCATTGTCAATGAGCTGTAATATTTTGAAAGGAATCTTATTTTTTTGAGCATTTGGTCCCAACAGAGTGCCTAAAATATTCAATAAACCATGTTATAAACAAATGTGCTTTCAGGCTTTGTTGTTCAATTTACTGGGCATAGGTTGAGTAGACACTATAACTCTGAAAGGACCTAGGAATTTTTGGAATGGTAAAAAAAACATTGGTTTTAACATTAAGTCATCAGCTGTATCAGTTCCTCACAAGACTGTAAGTCTGTCCTTTGAAGCTTTGAAACCAGACAATTGACTTCCCCTCTCTAGCTAGGAAAATCCTAGATGGCATCTTCTTCCAGTATAAGGCTGTTTCATCATCTACATTGGAAGTCTGTGGTTTAGTGTCACCATTCTCATCAATTACATTAGCTATATTCTAGCTTCTTCTTTTTCTTTTTTTAAGATTTTATTAGTTGTTGGTGGACCTTTATTTATTTTTATGTGCTGCTGAGAATCAAACCCAGTGCCTCACACATGATAGGCAAGTGCTCCATCACTGAGCCACAACCCCAGCCCTATTCTAGCTTCTTGCTGCACAGTCTCTATCAGCATTTGTATGGAGATGGAGCCTTCCCTTAAATTCATGAGCCAATCTCTCCTTCCTTTAAACTTCTTCTGTGGCTTCCTCACCTCTCAGAGTCATCATAGAATGGAAGATAGTTAGGACATTGCTCTGAATTAGGCTTTGATTTAGGGAATGTTGTGGCTGGTTTGATCTTTAATCCAGATCCCTAAAACTTTTCAGCAGTAGGACTATTTAAATTTTTTTATTATACAAATGTTCACTGAAGTAGCACTTTTATTTTTTCAAGAACTTTTTATTTTTGTTCAAAACTTAGCTACTATTTGGTGTGAGAGGCCTAGATTTTGGTTTGTTTTTGCTTTGACATGCCTTCCTTACTAAGCTTAATTATTTCTAGCTTTTGGATTTAAAATAAGATGTGTGACTCTTCATATCTCTTGACTACTTAGAGGCAATTATAAGATTTTTATTTTATTTTTTTGGTACCAAAGATTGAATCCAGGGGTGTTTAACCACTGAGCAACATCCCAAGCCCTTTAAATATTATTATTATTATTATTATTATTATTATATGTATTTATTTGTTTATTTTTGAGACCCAGTGTCACTAAATTGCTGAGACAGGCTTTGAATCACAAATTCCCAAGCCACTAGGATTACAGGTGTGCTCCACTGCACCTAGTAATCATAATGTTTTTAATTGGCCTGAATTTGAATATTGTCATGTCCCAGGAAATGGGGAGGCCCAAGAAGAGGAAAGGAGACACGAATGTGCCTGGTCAATGGAGCAGATAGTATACACACATTTATTAAGTTTTGTGTGATAGGGGTCAGTTTGTGGTGCCCCTAAACACTTACAATAATAGTAACATGAAAGATCACTGATAACAGAATATACTGAAGGACTTGGAAATATTTAAGAATTACCAATTGTGACAGAGATGTGAAATGAGCACATGCTGTTAGAGAAATGGTGTCAATAGACTTGTTCAATGCAGGGTTGTTTCAAATGTTCAATATCTTCAATATCTGCAATATGAAATAAAGTGAAATATATATGCTTATGGAAGTTAGAGGTCTTGGCTAGAGGTCTCAATTTGGGGATCATTGGTATATTAACAGTTTTGAATCTGTATGGGATCACCTACAACAGCAATTTTCAATTTTGTCATATCTAACATCTTCTTTTATAATATTACATATGTCCATTTTGCATTCTTAAAATTACATTTACAGGCAATATGTATGTAATTTAAAGAACAATTTAATATACTAATTTAGTATAAGAAATATAACATAATTTAAAAAAATATTTAAAATTTAGGGATGACTACACCAGGAGTCATAATGAAGTAGATGTAAACCTATATGCAAAGAAAGATCATGAATAAGACAATCTTACTACAAGCTTCAAATACAATTCAAATACCAAGGAACTTGTTCCTTTACTGTCTTGCTCATACTTCCATGATCAAATACCATAGATTAGGTGGCTTAAGCTACACAAATTTATTTTCTCACCAGTTGGGAGACTGGAAATCCAGGAATAGGATACTACTATGATCTGTTTCTGGTGAGGCCAGTCTTCCTGGTTTATACACAGCCACTTGTCACTGTGTTCTCATGAGAGACATGAAGCATGCTGTAAGATATTAGAGAAGAATGAGCTAGCTTTCTCCTGTTTGTATAGGAACACAAATCTTTTAAATCAGGGCCCTGCATCATTTGTAACTTTGTTTAAACTTGATCACTTTTGTGAAGGTCCTGTCTTCAAGCATAGTGACATTGTAGGTTAGAGCTTCACCATGTGAATTTTTGGGGCATAGAATTCAATTCACAGCATATACAAAGGGATTTTCCATCTTTTGGTTTAATTGTGAACACAATAGACCTGTACTTCTTCAGTTTACAGGGTAGTTGTAATCCTAGAGATTTAATTTGTATATTAAAATCATGCAAAAACTTTGCATTTTTTATAATTATAAATGAGGTTTTTATTTGCAGGAGTATCCAGGAAGTTACTTGAAAAGTGTGCAGGAAGTGGTATTCTCTATAACACTACTGGATATCTAGTGTCTCTGACCCTCACCCTCTTAATATGATTAACTTTTCATCATCATTGTGAGGAGAAAATTGGTTCCCCAGCTCTCAAAATGTCTCATAAGAGGTGGCACTGTTCCTTCAAAAATAACTAATTTAAGAAATATGCACAGTTAGAGAAAAGATATCACAGAATACCAAGCCCTAAAACATTTCAATTCAATACATCAAGTTCAGTGTAGGTTATTAAGAAGGACTGGCCACCAGGCAAGAAGAGTAAGTAATATTGAGTCCTAGACACCACAGGCAATGCTTAAAAAAACAAGCAAACAAACAAACAAACAAAAGATTAATTATGTCAAATGTTGCTGAGAAGTGGACTGAAATGAAGACTGAATTTGGGACTATGGGAGCTGGCTTTACTGAAATGTTGGGAACAAAAACGTCACTGAAATAGGTTTTCAAGAGATAATAATAATAAAAGGACAAGTGGAGATGAAAAGTGTAGATAGATAAATCCAGGAGTGTGCTAAGGATAGCTCAGATGACCTTGAAAGGTGACTTCTCTTCCTAATAGCATATTCAATGAAATTATGTTTGGTAGTTTCCCACTATTCACAGTGAAATTATTTATTCTATAGAAATTAACAACCACTAATGCTGACACTGTCCCCTAAAATTCACATTTTGAAACTTCCTCACCAATGAGATAGTGTTAAGACTGGGGGTGTTTAGAATGTGGTTAAGACATGAGGGCAGACCTATCATTAAGGATATTGGGGTCTTTATATAAGTGGTTGAGGGAGTAGGTTTGCTCCTTTCTGCTCTTACATCATGTGACATCATAGAATTCATCCCCTCTTGGCCCTCCTACCTCCTGCCATATGACAATGCAGCAACAGGCTTCATCTCAGAAGCAGAAGGCAGTCCTACCAGATACCAAGTTACCTTACTCTTTGGCTTCCCAAGTTCCAGAACTGTGAAAAATAGATTTTCATTGTTAATAAATTACCCAGTCTTAGTTTTTGGTTATGGCAATACTAACGGACTAAGACAATCATAAAGTAGTACTTTTTAAAAATAATGTATCCATTACTTATCTATTCTTAGACCTGACTATGGAACATGAGCCTGAACATCAGTGGACAAATTCTAAGGTTTATAATACAAATGAAATGAAGAAATAGGTCAGTAGATGAAGGGAGATTCAGGACAAGGCAGATATGATATGGGTATTTCATTATATTATGATATTTACATTGTAATAATTATAACCTATTTATATTTCCCTGGGAATGATATGAGTAATGAGAATGAAGTAAAGTGAGAAAAGTTTACCTTGCTGGAGAAAGTACAGTTATAGGAGCAAGTCCACAAGAGCCTGCTAAGAGATTCCATACAATTTAGATCCCAATGTACAAGAGGAAGAATTGACTTAAGCTATGGTGGCATGAGCACCCATTCTTCATAACACAAGTGAAGCGGAGAATATGGTTACAGAGGATGGGTATTGGCGGTTGGATTTGGACTTAGATAAATGAAACTTCTATTTTGTTTCCTTCTGTTTCTTACTGAAATAACAGGGTTATCACTGAGAAGAAGGACGGAAAAGTGTGGTAGAATTTTCAGTAAAAAAAAAAAAAAAGAGGCAGTGCATCATTTGAACTAGTATATTGATGAGTGAAGCATGATGGTCTCTCTGAATTGTGCAAAGTGGTTTTCTATGGTATGTGTTCCTAAATTCAAAGTGAGACCAGTCAGAATGATTGTATTCTTTTTTTCCCTAGTAACATTCACTGCTGTAGTTTAGCAGTTGAGCAGGTGGAGAGTTGGAGTTTAATCAGCACTGGTCCACTCCTGATTAAATTCACTGTAGTTGTCACCTCCAATCCATTCTCTGCACTGTAGCCATAGAAACCTCAGAGCATGAATCAAATTAAATAACTTCTCTTGCTTAAAATCCTTTAATAGCTTCCTATTGCTTCTAGGAGAAAGACAAAAATCTTTACTATGACCTAGAAGGGACTCCATGCTCTGACCCTGTCTACTTTTCATTCCGATCCAATTAACTTACTTTATGCTCACAACAACACTAGCCTTTGATTCTTTCTAATTTTTTTTTCTTTCTTCCCCTGCTGTATATGTCCTGATTCAAATATTTACCCACCATCATCATTGCACACTGCCACCTACATGTGCACTTAGTCTCTGCATCACAGTTCAGGAGGCAATTGCTCTGAGAAAGCTTCTGTATGTATACCTTAACTGAGGTGGTTTGTGTTTTGTATAAGCTACCATCATGTTTCTTTCAGAACAGTTCTCTCCACTGGTAATCATATAGTCAAAATGTGACCATTTGTGTAGTGAGTGAACCATTATAGACTCTAAGCACTATCATGGTAGAGACTTGTATCTCTTTTTGCTCATCATTGTACTCAATTTACAAATTGCTCATAGTAAATGCAAATACTTTTTAAGGTAAAGGAGGGGAAGGAAGGTAGGGGAAAGGGAAAGAGAGTGAGAAGGGAGGGAAGGAGACAAATAAATTCTCTGCATTATGAAAACCCACAAACTAGCTGGGCACAGTGGCACATGCCTATAATCCCAGCAACTCTGGAGGCTGAGTCAGGAGGATGGTGAAAGCCAGCCTCAGCAATAGTGAGGTACTTAGCAACTCAGTGAGTTCTGTTTCTAAATAAAATACAAAAAAAAAAAAAAAAAAGGCTGGAGATGTGGCTCAGTGGCTCAGTGGTTGAGTGTCCCTGAGTTCAATCCCTGTGTATAAAAAAACCAACCAAACAAACAAAAAAAAACTCACAAGCTAGTGGAAGTGGGGTCAGGTACACAGAATTGCATGATATGTAACCACCCAAAGAGAAGATGCAGAAGTTTGGAGAGGGATACTTAGGAGACTTTCTGTGTCAAACTCAATGACTTGCACAATGTGGTAGATTATTCCAGGGAGAGAAATAGTTTGAATTGTTCAGATGAGTAAACCATCATAGAAAGTCAGGATAATGTTATGCTGTTGTGAGGCCAGTCTGAGGGAGCATCCAGACGAGAGGGCATGAGCAGCTTGTAGGAATTGCTATTAAGTTTAATCTTTCTCCTAATGATGTTGGTGAAACACCAAAGCATTTTAAATTGGAACTTAGATCAAATTTGTAGTTTATATTTGTCACCCTATCAGTGGTCTACAGAATGGAAAGCAAAGTAAATATTTCTCTTAATGTTAAGGAAGCAGAAGAGTTTATTTCCTGAATTCTGAGAAGGCATCATCTATGGTAGCCAATGAATAGGACACAATGATTGCAATGGGAAGGAATTACTGCTAGCTTGATAAAAATATTAATGGGACAATGAAAGGGAAAGAGTGGGGAATGGTATAGATTGCTGAGAACTCCTGAGTCAATTAATAAAATAAGCAGAAAAAGTGTACAAAAAAAAAATCGGCCCTACAGTAAATAGGCCCTACAGTAAAGGACCTGTTTCTAAATTCTTCCTGTTTCTAAATTGCTCCATAACTTTGCAAAGACTGAATTTATAGTGATCTGGCCTATGATTAGCAGTGGGAGAAGGGTAGTAAGTACAGATGCAATTACCTCTGTATTTATGTGGATGAATCTGGGTCAAGAAGAAGATTAACCTGTCATACCTTAAAGCATCTATGATTTGAATCATGAAACACTGATTATAGCCTTGCATGAGTCTTTGTGGAAATCATTGAAAGTGATTAATTTAATGAAACTTAACACAGCATATTTACTATCCTAATAATCCACTCAGTGAATGACTTTCAGCAAAAATTACAAGGCTTATAAATGGTAACAGCACAGTTTGAAGAAAGAAAACAAAGTGCTAGATATAGCAGTGATGTTAGAATTATCATACTAAGAATTATTTAAAGGAAAATGTAGACAACATGCAGGAACCGATAGATACTGTAGGCAAAGAAATTATATAGGCATGATATTGGTTAAGAAACAATATATTTTTCTTAAAAGAATGGAAAGATCTTTGTACACTAAGCCAAAGACATTGGACTTTGTTTTATATTCTATAGCGGATGAAGAATCTCTGCTTCAGTACTTAACCTTATTATCCTGTAATGTCTCCCTATTACCGTAGAACTCAGTAAGTATTCAATGAAAATAAAGATCATTACTGTTTGAAATAGTTTTGTGAAGTTTTTTTCAAGGAATGGGGATTTGGGTTTGACTGGCGAACTCTTGGGCAGGGATTGGTTAAGAACAAGAGATCCTGGCAGTGGGAAAGCATACGCAAAAGGAAGTCAGAGGGGTCAAGGAAAACCCTATTTTGTTTGTCTAGAGTTTTAGGTTAGAACTTCATAAAACCAGAAAAGAAAACCTGTATTTTTTGGATCTTGGATAAAATTGCATATTTCTTTTTGAATATGGTGTTCAGAGTTTGTGCAGAAAGTGGGAACTGAATTAGTATCAAGCTGAGCTTTGATCACTTTGAGGTGTTTCTTTGGTTGAATGCCAACATTGTTAAAGAAATGCATTTGCTGTGACAAATGAAAATACAGCATTTTCCTTAAAAGGCGTATTGTGTTGTGGAAAGCTTAGTAGCAATAATGTGTTTATCCAAAAATGCCTGTTTCCTTTCACTTTCCCTGAACCTCTGTTTTTCAGCCCCTGTCAATTTTTGTTATGGCTTAGCCTTCATGGTAATAAAACAGAATTTATATTTTATAAGAAAGCAGGTTATAGACATTGATTCATTGATGTAGTTTGAAGGCCAAGAAGTCTGTTTGTAGTTCTTTTCAAAAGTTGCTTTTGATTTTTAATATAGTATGTTTAACAAGTGGAGAGCAGAATAATGAGTGCCAGATAAGTAGACTTTTATCACTCTGCTTCCTTTGAAAATTATAAGGATCCATTAAATAATTTTCCTTTGTGTAATATTGCATTTTCTACCTTAAGACCTTACAGTTTTTTAAAATACCAGGTGTTGAGGCATGCATATTGCATTTGACCCTGCTGTGCTTTTTTCTTATTATGTAATCCTTAGGCAAGAAGAAAGTAAAGGGAGTGGGCAGAGAAAAGGGAGTGTTTTCTTTCAAGAGAATGAGGCAGTGGAATAAACACTGAACTGTGAGTTTTTTGTTGTTGTTGATGTTGTTGTTTTTTGTTTACTTAATCACTTTGCTTCTTGCTATCCATATGAGCTCAGGACTAGCAGGTAGTTGTCTGGTTTTAAGTTTTCTCACCTATAACATACTTAATGGAGGGATTTGTTTCCCTGTTTCTGAACTCTTTATTGCTGTACAGAGAAGTATTTTCTAGGTTGTGGCTAATTTAATGCCACAAAAATGGTAGTGATAATAGACATTTGGTACAGGTTAGGAAATCTCACAAAATATAATAGAGGATATATGCCAAATACAGGATTTTTGTTACTTATTTTTCTACATCCTGTTAGTGTTCCTATTCATTTATTACCTCTGGTTTGTACATATATTATGCTCAATGTTCTTGTCTTCTAAAAAATTGCATACATGGACTTGTTTATTTTTTCTTTAAGAAAAGAACAAGACAGAATAAGACTTAATTTTTCTTTATACTTTTACATTAGCCTTAATATTCAGGAAAGTTTTATAAAAAAATTCCACTGATTATTTTTCCTTTTTAAATTGCTTCTGTCTGAATTCAGTCACAGAAACATGACCATATCTTTAATAAGAAAACATTTTTTCTCTGTAACTAGATTTCTTATTTTATCTAAAGTAGTATTAATTTGAATGCTTTTGTTGCTTTGAAAGCAATATTGTAAACAGCAACTATTGTTATCCACTACTTGGTTACCATGGTAATAAGGGACATTAATTTGATTTAAACAAACTTTTCTGAAAATGGAAATGTATGCTCTATATCTTTCCAGTTGGTATGGATGCATTCTGTCCACCCTTTATTCTCATTGTTTGTAGCAATTTGTTTTTCTAAGACTAATGCACATATTTCTTTTTCTAAAGAAAATGAAACATCAAATTTTGACAAACCACTAATTTTTGAATTCCTAGGATTAATGCTCTTGTTTCCCTCTTTAAGTAATTTTGTAATTGCATTTTTAAATCTGTTTTCAAGTAGCTGTAATGACATTGCAATTCTTTTGTTGTTTTGGCATTTCTTTTTGAAAAGCAAAGCTGCCTTGATAATTTGTTTTATTTATAGTAAGTGACAAAGAATGGCTATTCTATAAAAGTTTGTTAAATGAGTGGAAAAATGAAAAATGAATATAATAAAATATAATTGATAAAGTTTTTTACTTTCCAAATTATCAATTTTATCTTAATTCTAAATTCTCTTCCAATAGAGATTATTGATCTTTAATGATATAGGAGAAAAGGCAAAAATATTCACATCCAGCATCTTGGATCAGAAGGGCTCCCTGTTTGTTCTTCTTTTGCTTTTTGTGGGGTGGGGAACTGGAGATTGAACCAGGAATGCTTTAACACTGAATCAAATCCTTTTTATTTTATATTTTGAGGCAATTTCACCAAGTTGCTCACTTGTAGTCCTCCTGCCTAGAACTTGTAGTCCTCCTGCCTCAGCCTCCTAAATTGTTAGAATTACAGATATACCTGGATACGTCTTTTGCTTTTTATTATTTGCATATTCAGCAAAGTTGGCTGTTCTTGTCTTTTAGACTATCAGAGTATTAATTTAGCTCTTATTTATTTATAGTATCTGTAATTTTTGATAAAATATTTCTCCTTCACTTGGCCTTACTCACTGAATACCTAAGTTATTGTCTGACTTTTAGTACACAATCAACAAACATTTCTGAAAAAATTGTTTTAGATGTGCACATTTAAGCATATATACTTAAATAATACTTCCAAACTGTTGCTGAAAATTTAATTTGTACCATTTCTTTCAAGTTACATGTGCACTATGTATTTGCATGTATACATGTGTGTGTGCCTACATTGGTGTGATATAGAGGAGTTCACAATGCTCTAAAAGCTATAGTGTGAGAATGTGAATGACCACCCTGAACGTTAATTACATGTATTGGGCACATCTATGTGCTATATCTACTTTTTAAAAATTACTACATTTAGATAAGTACTAAAAATTAAATTTCAAGAAAGCTATAAAATTACAAATTCAAGATATTGGTAAAATAAAATAGGTTAATGACTTTTTTCCCCTAATTATTCTCTAATCCCTATTATATTCATTGTTGACTGATATACATGCTACAGATTTTGGACTTCTGATTGATAGATAGATAGATAGATAGATAGATAGACAGACAGACAGACAGATAGATAGAAATGAAGTTACCCAACACCTTAGAGAGAAGGGAATGTTGGAGAAAACTTACTATGTGTGACTGTTCATCAATTTACCAAAATTCCTACAAGGAAGTCTTTCACAAACGCTTTGGAAAATACATTGGTGATACATACACCAGAATCTTTAAAGAAGATGATAACTCTTTTCATCCTGAGAATGAAATGATTGTGAAAGAGGTTGTCACTGAAGTGGGTTCCTTGATATCAGTAGAGATAATGAGGTCACCAAGAGATGGGGTCCTAGACATAATACCAAGTTACAGAATCAAAGTGGGCATGGTTATCATAGCAGGTAGCATTACTAGAAGAGTAATCAGAATGGTTTGATATGTGGATGTCTTTGGTGTTGAGTAACTGCTCATGGTGTCCTGACGACTCAGATAAATAAACAACCTAGTAAAGTCTAACTTACTTTATATAAATGAAGTAAACCTCTAGAATGCAATAGAGTCATGGCCTGAATCACCTCCAGAATTGTAGTACTTTGTCCAATTCCCAAACTTGAACCAGTTCATAGATTCTGAGTCCCTCTACTAAAATTCTTCTTGATAAAAACCCTTATATATGTAAAAAATTAAAGTGTAGACTCTTCTCTTAGCCTTTCCCAAAATCATCCAAGCCACTTAGCAGGTCAGCTGCGTATTAGAGAAGTACCCAGTCTTATGAAAACTGAACATTGTCTCTAAGGCTACATCATTTCCTTAGAAAACAAAACGTTGCTATAGTTGGCTGGTAAAAATAGGGGCTTAAAGAAAACTAATAGAATTGTGGCTGAACTCAAGAATCATTATGAATCTACTCCACCATTATTTGGTCAATTCCAGAATGCACTATTGGAATAAGCATGTTCAACCACAGTCATAACTCTCTTATTTATTTAATCTCCTTTTCTCTCTCTTATTATATAACGTTTTCTCTTTATTCACTGTTGACATTTTGTACTCTTAGATGAAAAAGAATCCCATCCCACACTCTTTTTCATTTTACTGATATTCTTAACTTTACCTTTTGTCTTTGTCATTCTTCTTTAATGCCACAGTCAACCTTCATTCTTTTATATTTGTATAAATGTTGTTAAATTGTGACCTTTAGCTCCTGTTTCACTCACCAGAACATGGGAAACTTAGTTTCTTCTGCCTAACTCATCTTTCCAAATGAAAAATGTCTTTATTGCCTGTGATGGGGGATACTGATTTTGTACTTAAGGGGGTGGGTAGAAAAATGACAAAATAGAAAAGTAAAAGAAGTTTTCATTAGAAGAAAGTTTTATTATTTTTAAAAGAACAAATATTTGAGAGAAAGGATGTTCAGAAATACAGGAGAAAAAAGAGTGAGGAGACTGCCTTCTAATTAAGAATGCTGAGATAGACAATCAGTGGGAAGAGAAATATGGGGCATGTTAATGTTTATGGACATTTGAAATGTTCTCTTTCCTCACTCCTACTCATTTTCCAATGTATTAATTGTGTTTTTTAAATACTATAAAATCAGAATTGTTTTATCATTTTTGATAAATGGCTAATCATCTGGACATTAAAACGGGGTGAGGCCATTTGGATCCTCATGTATTCATTGTATCCTAGTTACTGGTTTTGTTCATTCCATTTGTCACCTATCACATCTCTCTCTGTGTATTCAACTGCCATTTTTGGACAGTTTTCATAAAATATGTATCACTTTTGAGGTACATGTTGAATCATCATCAACATGTTTGTGTATTTTTATATGTTCAGTGAAATCATGTTAATGAAACCAAGAGTGGGAAATCTTCCAGGAAGGCAAATATTGACATACAATTTGTTTGGGTTATACCTTCATCATTAACTTTCTTGAAACAAGAGAAAGAAACAATGTTGAGGTTTATTGAACTTTGTTTTTAGCATATTGGTATTGAAATTATTTATGTCACCTTATAATAAATGTACATGAGTGTTCCAGCTACTCTTTATATTCCAGGGAAGGCTGTTTAACTTCTATTTTCTATGCATTTTACACGTCAACATAACTTGATGGCTTTCTACATCCTATGGTTTGCAGCCCTGAACATGCTACAACTAGCTAATCGACCATGTGGCCTGCAGCACAGTTGTCTATTTTGCCTACCATCAGACCACAATCAGATAGTGTTACTTGTCCTGGGTTACCTGTGTCTGAGAATATTTTATTTTAATAATGAGCACCTGCACATGCAACAGAGGTGCCATTTCTGAAACATTTGGAAAAGACTGGTAAAAGGGAAATGTTTTACTGTTGACCTTTGTTCCACTTAATCACATACATATGTCTCACACAATTATATCCAAGAACATGGTAGAAGCTTTCAGGACAAAAGGAAAGTCTAATAATTCCATCTTTTGTATATTATGTTCCCCAGATAGAAACTGACACTAAGGAGTGTATGAATGTGAAATTTTTTTTTTTAATGAATCAACATCTATGTGAGGAAGGTTAATGAAAAAGAAGTTGAACCACCATAAAGGCTTGGTGAAGCCCAGCTAAACTGGTGGTGGCTGTAGAGCAACTATTACTCATCAAGTTACCTGTGTAGGAGCTAAATTATCCCTGGCTTGATCAGTCACTGGCTGTGAGCTGTTTGCTGAAAGTGATTCCGTTTGCACCTGAGGCAGACCAAGACAGGGCTGCAGGCTGCAGGCTGCCTGTACTTTCCACAGCTCAGCAACTAGTCCTTCTCTTTGGGGACTTTGGGGAGTACTTTTCTATTTCAAACACAATACCCCTATCTTATTTTTTCTTATTATTTAATTTTAGAAAATAAAAGTCTGAGATGAATACTGTCCTAGGAAAAGACTCGTGGCCTCGCTCCTTTTCAGAGATTTTGGCCACATTCTCCTCATTTCCCCAAACATATGTTCTTTAAGGAACTCAAGGTCAAAAGATCCCTGAACTCATCTGACATAGTATCACTGGAGAAAAGGAATTAGAAATAGAGGTCAGAGGCCAACAACTCAGGATTTCTGATAAGTTTTTCCCCCCCAAAATTTTCCCCCCAAAATTCCTGTTTTCCTCTTTAAGGAGAACTGGCAAATAGAAACTGTATATACTTATGGTATACAACATAATGTTTGGCTTACATATGCATTGTGAAATGACTGCCAAAATCAAACTAATGAACATATACAACACTTCGTGGAAATAAAAGCCTGGCTGTCTGTGTGTGTGTGTGTGTGTGTGTGTGTACATGTGAGATAATACTTAAGATCTCTTATCAAGCATCTTTTCTATAATAGTTGCTTTTAAGTACTGCAAACTATAAGTAAAAATTTGTCCCTTTATCATCTACACTCACTTATAATATGCCCTGCTTTATGAGGTAATCCTAAGCTTTTTTTGCAAAATGAAAGTAAAATGATATAAATATTATGATAGAATGATTTTAAAATTTAATTTTCTAGGAGGGGGTAATGTTTCTTTCCTTGCAACATAACTTTTGTTACTACATACTACATTACACTAGCCATTTTTTTTAAAGCTAATGTTAAGTCTTTAATGGGCCTGTTTAATGGACTTGCTTGTGAACTTCATTTCAGTGCATTTTGAAAAAATTAAAATGGACAAATCAAGATTGATGTATTAAGAGGAAGAGGAGAAAACTTTTACCTATTAAGTAAAATGTAAGGGACTTCTTTTCAGTTGTTTGAGGGATATGGTCAATCTTTAAGATATTTGAGTTTCTTTCCTCATCCATGATAGTGTAATATTTAAAAGTTGAAATATTTATTTTTATATTATAGAAAATTCAGAAGCAGTTAGGGAAGGAGAATCATCTGCAGGGAAGGCATAACTGGTTACCTGTCTGATGGCAGGGTTGCTGTAACCTGTCTGAAGGCGTCCCTCCAGCAAAAGGCTTTCGTTTGTTACAGATGAATATAACAAGGTAGCTATGATCAAGTCCTTAGATACAAAAATATGTATTTATTGAATTATTTAGTGTTCTGGCTATTGAACTCAGGAGTGCACTAACACCGAATTTCACCCCCAGCCCTTTTATTTTTTATTTTGAGACAGTGTCTTCCTAAATTGCCAAAGCTGGCCTCAAACTTGTGATCTTCCTGTCTCAACCTCCAGAGTCACTGGGATTACTACGTGTGAGACACAGTGCTGGAATAGTACTAATAGCATGACTTTTTCCCATTTAAATGATTATTTTCTTTTTTCCATTTAAAAATATTTTTTTTGTTTCAAGCTAAGTTTTAATTTTGTTTTCACAGCAAGAATATGTTTGCATACACTTTCTTGTTGTTATGTAAATCATTATTTCATTTGGCTTATTCTTTATATTGGTAATAATTAGAGATTGGTATTCTTCCATAAAAGGGGAGATGAAACTGGCTCATGGTGTGTGTGTGTGTGTGTGTGTGTGTGTGTATGTGTGTATCAAAAAGTTTGGATTAGAAGAGTATTTTATATTCCTCATCTTTGTTTTTAAACAGTTAAGTATATTATCTCACAACTAATTGTCCAGAGAACACAAATTAATATAATTGTGTAGTGTGGTCTGGCAGCCTCAAAATCTTTTTGTTACTTAAATGAAAGGAGGAGTGGGTAAAGGTCTACAAAAGCTTGTGTTAATTAAGATTTATCCTCTACTGGTAAAAAATCATGTTCAGATATCATCACATCATTAGTCAGCCCATCACAATATCACATTGCAGAAAAGCCTCTGGCTCTTTTCAGTAGATTTAATAAAATTATTCCAAGAAGCCCTGTGAAAGGACTGAACTCTAGCACTGGATACTTAAGAAGTAATTCAGGCCTGCTGAAGAAACAGATCATCTAGTTTGACATCTAACTGCAAGAGAAGAAGTACCATTTTACAATTTTTGTTTTTTAACAAAGAAAAAGTCGATTTTTTTGTGGTCTTTTTCCTGGAATCAGATGAAGAATGAAATGTAATTAAATATTTGATAGACAGAAATCTGAGAGACCAAAGGAGAACTAATATATGAACCATAAAGAAATTATCAAAGAGTAATTTTTATCATTAATATTTATTCTCTCAAAGTAAAAAAATGAACAATCAATATGACTTCCTGAGATAAAACTAAATTTTCACATTTAGAAACTTGTGAGTACAATGACAAAAATAAAAAATTGAGAAAGGATGTAATTTCAAGGTAATATGTAAAATTTCTACTTATACATATGTGAAGGTTTCTTTTGACAATCATAGCTATTCAGGGGCTTTAGTTCTCATTCATTTCATGTTTTTCACATTATGATATTCAGATTAAAAGAGATTTCAAGTGTACTAATATTAGTTTTAGATTTTCTCACAGCTTGTGTTGCTCTTATAAGTGATTTTTAAAAAATAGCTGTTTTTTACTATCTATAAAAAGTATGTTTGTTGTGCATGTTTTTAATCTTAATAATATAATGGGGATGTGGCTCAAGTGGTAGTGAGCTCGCCTGGCATGCGTGCGGCCCAGGTTCTATCCTCAGCACCACATACAAACAAAGGTGTTGTGTCTGCCGAAAACTAAAAAATAAATATTAAAAAATTCTCTCTCTCTCTCTCTCTTTAAAAAAATAATAATTTAATATATCCAGAGATTTTTTTTCTCCAGGTTTTCAAGCAATTATCCGCAGATATTATGTAAAAAGAGACAGACTTATTGCTGGGGAAATGATTTTTTGTGTGGTATGATTATATGAATCAATAATTCTGATATTTGTTTGCTTTTTAATAAGTTTGGGAATCTATTCAGTAAATCTTAATTTATACTTTTAGCTCCCAAGAATATCATTCAATATACCCATTTCACTGAATGGTTTCTTATTTGATATGTGAAGTTCTTATTTGCTCTTGGGGTTTAACTTCACTCATCATCCCCATCAGGGGAAATAGGGGGCTTTTAAAGAGGCGAGTCAAAGGCTACAGTCCAGGTGTTCTCATTCTGTAGTTGTAATTCACTTGTTAATTTGGGAGATAGTCATTTCTTAGAATTTCTGGTGCCATCCCCAAATCTGAATTACTACATTCCTCTTGTGGGTGTGTGCTCAAGGACAGATAAATGCCTAGAGTGGGGGAAAAATACAATCCTATTTTCCCCGAGATTAGTGAAGAGGAAGAACAGAGAAGAAACATGTCCACTTAAAAAGTAAATTGTAGTGACAGATCAGCAAAGGCATAAAGTGGACCATTGTTATGTTTCCCCGATGTCAATTTCTACATTCCCATTCTATGGAAAAATGAGTGAAGACATCTCCAAGCTCTTTCCTGCTGAAAGAGAGTGGAATGGAGTAAGTGACCTGAAGTCCTTGTTTTCAGACGGGACATGGAAAGTTAAGGAGTTTTAGCATCAGGGCAGTTCGTAGGTCCATAAACATTGTAATGGACTGTGTTTTGGTCATATTCTCCTGCCAGGTGTTTAAGACCAACTTGGTCAAAACTGACTTTGTTCTTATCTACTCTTAGGGTCATCTGAGTGATATTTCTCAGAGATCATTCTTGGGAACCTGTGAGAATCTTCTTGCCTCCTTTAGCCTCCCATCTGCCAGGATGGGTCAGAATTTTGCTCATTAGATGTGGTCTCCTTTTGAAGCATCAGGATGATACTCTTTCCAATGACCCTCCTCTTTTCGGAATGTGTACTTGTTGGCTTCCTGTTCTCTCTCCCTCTCCATTCCTCTGATCTGTACTGGGTTCAATCCCTGGCACCACATAAAAAAAATAAATAAAGTTATTGTGTTCATCTACATCTAAAAAATATTTTTAAGAAGGCTTTAAAACAAATACAAACCATAATTCCTTTAAGATTTGCTTTTCCTAATAAAACCTGATGAAATAAAATTGTCTTGATAAGAACAAATCAGTGTTTCAGACTTAGCTTCATATCAGTAAATTAAAACTCAAATAACTGTGCTAATTATACCCAATTTAATCACATACACAAACTTTTTGAGATTTACCTTCCACAAACCTTCTACAACTTACTTTGACATTCTAAAACTTTTTCCATCCTTAGTTTTGTCCTCTTTTTAATCTTGGACTTAAAACTTTACCATGTTTCTTTAATCTTCTAATTTTCTACAGTAAAATATATTACCATACATAAAACTTTCTTCTATCTCTTTTGTAGTTTCAAACCATTTCTTAAATTCATATTCTGAAACAATCCATACGAAAGTTAGCTGGGCATTTAATTCACACAACAAATTTCATCACAGGAGAGATTGAATAATCCTTTTTCTCCAGGTTTGCATTCAAAAGGTTGGATATTTTTGAGCCTGGCCTCTCTTTCTTATCATTATCACAATTCTATCAAGTTTCAGTGAGATCCCCACTGTCAATTATACCTAGAGGCTCCTTTCAGACCTTTTTCTTATAGTAGGCATATTGATAGTCAATGGAGGAGGCCCTTTCCATCCTTTTTTTTTTTTTTTTTTTTTTTTTTTTTTTTTTTTAGGGCTTCCTTGAAGATCCCTTTGCAGAGGCTGCCTGTAAAATATGGGTTGGTTTTAGTTTCTGCTTGGAGTATTTTTATTTTTTTATTTTTCTTTTCTGGGTACAGTTGTTTATCCTGCCATTCTCCTCATGCATTTAGTTTTATGGGATACTGTCACAGCAGGAATTGCTCTATGTTCCAGTGTTGAACATATTCTGTCCAAATGGGGTGTCCTGTCAGATCTTAAAAGAGGTAACCATTCTTATGCCCAGATTGTAAACTAATAGAGCTGGAGCCTACTGCCACATTCTTTGTGGCCAGCAGCCTCCACAACTCCACCCCACCCCATGGGCAAAAGGGGCTATAAGGCAGGACAGTGGCCAGCTCCTCCTTGCCCATTTTTCTATAGCCCAGGAAGCTTTTCTGGGATTTTTTTTTTTTTTTTTTTTTTTTTTTTTTAGCCCAGGGTAGGTGTCCCTTAGCCCCTAGAGATGATCTATAGCTTCCTGGGGCCAGTCTGAGAAACAGTGCTGGGAGTGCCTGTACAGGGTTGAAAGGATTTAAATTTTTTCTTAACCCTTTCTTCTAGTGTACTACTATCTTTGCATACCAGAGGCAGTGCCTTTTGCACCCTCAATTTAGTTTCTGACCATTCAGACTCCTTATTGTGCAATTGCATAGACACCTATACAGACAGAATCTCTTCCATTTACTTAACTTCTGACACACCAACTCCAAATATGAGATTTTATAATAATACAGAAAACCATTCAAAGACCAGATACTTACAGTAAGACATCTTTGTTTTTTAGATAGGCTTACATCTATAGGTGGCCTATAAATCTTGGCCAATCAAGATTTTTTCCCAAGAGATCACCGATAGGATCAAACACAGCATTTCCTATATCTTAAAGTACTAGTAACAGATATATATATATATATATATATATATATATATATATATATATATATATATATATATATGAACAATGAGAGTAGTTACTAAACCTAAGGACAACAACCAAAAACAGACCAGAAGGGAATAAAAATTCCTAGGTTCTTGATTCCCTCTTAAACATGATTGCTACACTGGCACATCACAGGTGTCTCCACAAAGAGGGATCCAATGTTCCCATGAAGAGGCACCAGTGTATGGAATTAAGAGTCTCAGTATACAGACCAAGGGAATTATCAAGTGGCCAAGGGGGTCATGACTTTACTGTTTTGTTTCCTTTTTCTCAAAGTGGACCTCAATGCATCAGCCTGAATCATTCAGGAAGAGAAGAGGGGAGTTTCCTGATGCAAAAGGAGCTTTGGCAGTTGCTGGGACATTCCTCAATCCATTTGTTTACTCACAGGAGCCTTGGGGCTCCCCCCCCCCATTTGCTCCAAAGAAACTTATCCACCTAAATCTCTAGCAGTTGTCTCTCAACAAGTTCTCCAGCCACCTTGCATTCTCAGCATGGAAATGGGGTTCCTTGGAGAATCACTAGTGTCCAAAAGAACTAGAGTATGACTGCTCCTGTGTCCTCTGGGTTGCCAATTTGTTACTGAAAGCTTAGTCCTTGTCCCCAATGTCAATCCAATAATGAGGTTTTAAGCAAAAGAAAAAAAAACTAAAAATGATACTTGATATTTTTCGCACTTGCTATTATATTAGTATGATTCACTATGTTTTTATTTGTAAATATTCAGTTTCACTTCAAGTTGTATTCCTTTGTATGAGTATAGCACAAATTGTCCATTCCTGTTTCAATGGGCAATTGAGTCATTTCCATTTTTGTTGTCTTGAACAGTACTGTTGTAAATGTCTTCTTACTTGTTGCCAAAGACACATGTGAA
This sequence comes from Spermophilus citellus, assembly GCF_964194105.1. NCBI lineage: Eukaryota > Metazoa > Chordata > Mammalia > Rodentia > Sciuridae > Spermophilus > Spermophilus citellus. The sequence continues at coordinate 179,362,378 of NC_138183.1, forward strand.
AGTTTGTACAGTATATATACCTTGGAATGTAACTATTGGGCCATAATGTATGGAAAAGTTAAACTTAAAAGATAATGCTGAATTGTTTTGCAAACATTTACAATTTGCACTCCTACTATTAATGTTTGAAAACTTATTTAATCCCCATTCTAACCCTTGGTCTTATGAGACTAATTTCTGACAATGGAATGCCATGTAATGTGAAAGCTACCTAATGATGTGTGATTTTAATTAACATTGCCAAGGTTAGAAATGAGATTGTGCATCTCTTGGTGTGTTTATTGACTATATGTGTTTTCTCTAACCTTTCAATCATAAGCCTTTATTAGTCTATAATAATGAATACTTTCTATTTTTGTATTTGCAGGGACTGCATTATTCTAATCACTGTATGTGTATATACATATATAGTGCACTACAGACTGCACTAATTTAATCACTATGTATATATAGTTATTGAAGAGAAATTAACATACCCTTTAGTATATAAAATGATGGGTAAAATTCAAATAAAAGACATACATCAAAATATCTTAATAAAACAATAGAAAGTAATCTTATTTTGAAATTATTTTTGATACTTTTATTTCTTCATAGCTTGATATTTATTTTTCTTTTGACAGAAAGATTTCGAGATTTACTACTGCCTCCATCAAGTCAAGACTCTGAGATTGTGCCCTTCATTCAGTCTAGAAATTATCCCAAGTAAGAACCAGAAGTTTGCTGGGTATGGAGAAGGGAAGGGCCACTGGGAGACATTTGGGCAGGCAAAGATAAAATGTAAATTTTTCCAGTATTTTGAAAAATCCTGGGTAATCTCACTTAACCTACAAGGGCATCTTCTGCACTACAGTGTCTTGAGACCCTCATAGATGGTTTAGAGAAGAAACAGCTGCTTCCAAGGGCAACCCAGCTGTGACAGGGAAATTTCTGCCAAGTGTAGGCATTAAGCTCTCTGCATTAGTATCTGGTCTTGCTTCTTTTTTGCTTGATACTGTGTCAATGGGACAGACATTTTGGGGGTGATCCCACATCTGTTTTCCTATTTTCTGTCCTTTAAATGTGAGAATTCATTCATATTGTAACAATTGTTTTTCAAAATAATTATGTTAGATGTGATTTTAATGATTTCTACATATTTCTCTTGACCATCTTTATTACTGGGGCAAATGAAATCTTCCGATCCTTCTTATCTGGGACAGATCTTTTCTTCTCTCATATGCTACAAGTGTACTTATTGGTTGAAGGAATATGACTTCATCCTCCTGAAAGATAAGGAAGTGCCAGGCCTTTTATTACACATCCTCTTTCCTAGAGGCTGATGGATGCTGGAATCTTGATCCTTCCTGTGGAATCTTGGAACACCTTCTGTGAGTTTCTGCTTCTCTTTACTAGCTAGTATGCAACAAACTAAAGAATGATGACACTTATATATGAAATATTAAAGGAGGTCACCAAGTTAAAGAATCAGTTTGCGATATAAATCCCCTCTCAAACTAATCACTATAGTGCATGACTCATTCCTTGACTCAACTTTATTTTCTGAGGGAAATTTTCCTCAACTATTTAGCTTTGATAACACAATTCTAGTAACAAAAATAAGTATAGGATCTTAATTGTCTTGCTTATGCATCTTTTCAAACACTAATCCAAGCTTAATCTTTTGCTGTAAACCTCTAATCCCCTTATAGTACACAGGGACATGCACATGCATGAATATCCTTGCATATATTGTTCTTCAGGCATAGATTGACGGAAGCATGAATGTGCCTGAAGTGATCACATGTGCCTATCAGCGTTTTTACATATGGCTCCTGTTTGCAGAAGCTGATTATGTGGTAATGCCTACTCTTCTCCCTCCTAGGCTCACTGCCTGTCATCTTTGCTTGAAGAGGAAGTCACAATGGTTTCTCTGATGATAATCTATTTGGTGCTGTTTGTCTTCATTTCCTTAACTGTACTGGCCTGCATGTATCCTTCTTGTCTTAGATTACTTTGCTGATAAAGTCTTAGTCAGGTGGGACTTCTATAACAAGTCACCATAGATTGAGTATCTTAAACAACAGGAATTTATTTCTCACAGTTCTGGAGGCTAGAAGTGTAAGCTCAAAGTGTTGAGAGATCAGGTGGCTAGAGGGGGTGCTCTTCTTGGTTTGCAGATGGCTGTCTTCAGGGCTTACACATTAATTCCATTCTAATGTCCTATTTATCTTCCAAATGTTTCATTTTCATATACCATCGCATTAGGGCTTCAGACTATGAATTTTAAGTAGACACATATTTTCAGTCTATAGCAAATAATTATGCTTTAATTATTATCAGATACTGTGCAGCAATGCTTCTTCAGTGGATATCTTTTGGGGAAAGATATTTGTTTTGGCACATGTAAATTAAAAGAACAAAAGTCATCAACTGATATCATACACCCTATCTCATGGCAAGGAAGAGCATAGACTCTATGATAGATTGCAGTAACATCTGGCTGGTCCCAGGGCAAACTACTGCCTTTGTGTTTCATTTATACCTATATGGAATGGTGTTGAAGAAAACATCTAACACTCAAGGGTGTTATGAAGAATCAATGAATAAATATAAAATACTTAGAATCAAGCTTGGCATGTAGCAAATTCTCCATTTTAGTTGCTAGTGCCATTTATTATTCACTAAAAATTGTATACATTGAATAAACTAGATTTGCATGTTTCTATACACCTTGGGAAAATAGGTTATCCATTGATTTGAAGGAAGTTCTATCTCAGGATAATTTTGTCAGACTTTTCTGGTTAATATGTGGGGAGGAACTAGTATTGGATATTTTTAAATTATCCCTAGAGGTTAACATGAGGCACTGTTTTGCTAACCACTTACCATTTTTATGAACTTCATTTTTTCTGAAAGCATGTCAATTAAAAGTTTCTGAATCTGCATGATATTTATATGAATGATTCTGGATTAAATACAGTTTACTTAAATTATAGAACATTAAGTGTTTTCCTCTTTCCACTCAGTGTCTAGTTTGACAGTAGAATTTTAGGAGGTGTAAGTAAGACAAAAGATATTAGAATTCTGTCTCCCTGTGCTTTGGCAAGGGTGTATTGAATTGTCCAGGGAAGAGTGAGGGAGCAGAGAGTCCAGGCATGTAAGGGATGTTGAGTAAAAGAGGAGAGAGTTGTGGTAAGGGCCAAAGGGATAAGTATGCATGGGTAGAGATTTGTGTATATCTAGACCTGATTAGTGATTATCTGTGGGTTTAAATGCTCTTATTTTTTTTCAATTATGTTCTCTCTAACATATACTCTGATATTTTTCATTATTGCAGATAACTGAAAGTCAATGCATTTTTTAAATGTGACAAAAAACTTTCTGGAAAATCAAAAATTTAGTCAGACAATTAGAATTTGTTTCTTTCATTCATGACATAATATCCCTATTTACATTGAGATTTCCCCCTCACTTTTCTGGTTATTTTACTGATTCATTAGATAAAGATTCTATTATAAAGAATAGAATCAACTAATATATAGTTTAGGCAGTTGTTTGCCACATGCTATGTAATGTCAGAGAGTTAATTTTTTAGAGTAAAACCTCAATATAGACTCATAGCTCACTAGTGAATGTAGGCTGTGGTTTGGATTTGGGGTAGGATTTCTAAGTAGTCAACATAGTACCTCTATAATCTTTAGAATCTTGTTATCAAGAGAAATATAACAAATAATGAAATATTGAAAAGTGCACCTTTTAATAGTTGAAAAATGCTAAAGAAAAGCAAAAGTGAAGTTCCTGAAGTGTGTGTGTGTGTGTGTGTGTGTGTGTGTGTGTGTGAGAGAGAGAGAGAGAGAGAGAGAGAGAGAGAGAGAGAGAGAGAGAGACAGTGAGGGAGAGAAAGTTTAAGGAAAGACCATTTAATGGAAATGAGGAAAAACACTCCATTCACAATATCCTCAAAAAAAATAAAATACTTGGGAATCAACCTAACAAAAGAGGTGAAAGACCTATACAATGAAAACTACAGAACCCTAAAGAAAGAAATAGAAGAGGATCTTAGAAGATGGAAAAATATACCCTGTTCATGGATAGGCAGAACTAACATCATCAAAATGGCGATATTACCAAAAGTTCTCTATAGGTTCAATGCAATGCCAATCAAAATCCCAATGGCATTTCTTGTAGAAATAGATAAAGCAATCATGAAATTCATATGGAAAAATAAAAGACCCAGAATAGCAAAAACAATTCTAAGCAGGAAGTGTGAATCAGGTGGTATAGCGATACCAGATTTCAAACTATATTACAGAGCAATAGTAATAAAAACAGCATGGTACTGGTACCAGAACAGGCGGGTGGACCAATGGTACAGAATAGAGGACACAGAGACTAATCCACAAAGCTACAACTATCTTATATTTGATAAAGGAGCTAAAAACATGCAATGGAGAAAGGATAGCATCTTCAACAAATGGTGCTGGGAAAACTGGAAATCCATATGCAACAAAATGAAACTGAATCCCCTACTCTCGCCATGCACAAAAGTCAACTCAAAGTGGATCAAGGAGCTAGATATCAAATCAGAGACTCTCCGTCTGATAGAAGAAAAAGTTGGCTCCGATCTACAGATTGTGGGGACGGGCTCAAAATTCCTTAACAGGACACCCATAGCACAAGAGTTAATAACAAGAATCAACAAATGGGACTTTCTTAAACTGAAAAGTTTTTTCTCAGCAAGAGAAACAATAAGAGAGGTAAACAGGGAGCCCACATCATGGGAACAAATTTTTACTCCTCACACTTCAGATAGAGCCCTAATATCCAGAGTATACAAAGAACTCAAAAAATTAGACAATAAGAAAACAAACAACCCAATCAACAAATGGGCCAAGGACATGAACAAACACTTAACAGAGGAGGACACACAATCAATCAACAAGTACATGAAAAAATGCTCACCATCTCTAGCAGTCAAGGAAATGCAAATCAAAACCACCCTAAGATACCACCTCACCCCAGTAAGATTGGCAGCCATGACGAAGTCAAACAACAACTAGTGCTGGCGAGGATGTGGGGAAAAGGGTACTCTTGTACACTACTGGTGGGACTGCAAACGGGTGCGGCCAATTTGGAAAGCAGTATGGAGATTCCTGGGAAAGCTGGGAATGGAACCACCATTTGACCCAGCTATTGCCCTTCTCAGACTATTTCCTGAAAACCTTAAAAGAGCACACTACAGGGATACTGCCACATCGATGTTCATAGCAGCACAATTCACAATTGCTAGACTGTGGAATTAACCCAGATGCCCTTCAATAGATGAATGGATAAAAAAATGTGGCATTTATACACCATGGAGTATTACGCAGCACTAAAAAATGACAAAATCACGGAATTTGCAGGGAAATGGATGGCACTAGAGCAGATTATGCTTAGTGAAGCTAGCCAATCCCTAAAAAACAAATACCAAATGTCTTCTTTGATATAATGAGAGCATCTAAGAACAGAACAGGGAGGAAGAGCAGGAAGAAAAGTTTAACATTAAACAGAGACATGAGGCGGGAGGGAAAGGGAGAAAAAAAAGGAAATCACATGGAAATGGAGGGAGACCCTCATTGTTATACAAAATTATATATAAGAGGTTATGAGGGGAATGGGATAACAAACATGGAGGGAAATGAATTACAGTAGATGGGGTAGAGAGAGAAGATGGGAGGGGAGGGGAGGGGGGATAGTAGAGGATAGGAAAGGTAGCAGAATACAACAGTCACTAATATGGCAGTATGTAAAAATGTGATGTGTAACCGATGTGATTCTGCAATCTGTATTTGGGGTAAAAATGGGAGTTCATAACCCACTTGATTCTAACGTATGAAATATGATTTGTCAAGAGCTTTGTAATGTTGTGAACATCCAATAAATAAAAAAAAGAAAAAAAGGAAAGACCATTTAAAAAGAACTACCTGCAGTGGTTATGAGAAACATTGTACTAAAATATAATAGTGTGCATTTATCGTGTTTTTATTTTCATGAGCTCTCAATGACCTATTTACAAAGCCTAGGACATCTCTCTCTCTCATCAGGATATAATGGTAGATAGAAATTGCTCTGTGAAAATTCTCAAGAGCATGAATGTCAGAAGGCGACAGATGTGTAGAAGAAAAAAAAAAGAATGTGTACTTAATACAAAATGCATGTTGATGATTTATAGATTGGGAGAAAGAGATGAGAAAGTAACAAGTTTTACTTCTTATTCTTAGTGGATTTAGATTTAAAATCTATTTAGAATAGAGGATGGTTATAAAATATCCTTATAAATGCAGCATGGATCTGTAAAGTGGTTGAGGATATGGGCTATAATTTTATCCACAAATGACATGCAACACTTTTGGCAATTAAGCCATTAAAACATGACCCAATAGTTCTGGAAGGTTTAATCAAAGAATGTAAAAAAATACCACTGTGAAAATACAGGAATAAAATATTCCTACTTTGTTCTTATAATGATCACATTCTCTGAACTGCCTAATATCAGAACTGTTTTGAGAAGAATATTATTTATTATAAAATTCAGAGGTGTTCTTTGATTCAGTTTGTTGCCAAAAAACAGCTTTGATTGTTTGGACAATAAAAATAGTGCCCCAGCCCAATCTCATTTTCAATTGGCCGCTTCAAAATGCCTTCAACTGGTAATGTTGGGTAATATCCTTAAACTGGACAGATGCCGATGACCTTTCCAGATTTCATTTGTTCTCCAAATTATCTTCCTTTTCCTTCCCTAACAAAGTTTTAAATCCCACTTCTATAAATCCTCATGGTCTCTTCAGTAATTTTTGTTAAATAATCATCTTTTTTACTTAGTTTTTTAAATGGCTTTTAAATTTATATATGATAATAAGATTAATTTTGACATAAAAGCATGAAATATAATTTATTATCATTCCATTCCCAGTATACATAACTTTTTTTTAATTGATTATAAAGCATTACATAGCTCATGATATATCATCTTTCATACATTTGACTCAGGTTGTGTTTTGAACTCCCATTATCACCCCAAATACAGATTGCAGAATCACATCTGTTACATATTCACATTTTTACATAATGCCATATTAGTGACTGTTGTATTCTGCTACCTTTCCTATCCCCTACTATCCCCCCTCCCCTCCCCTCCCCTCCCATCTTCCCTCTCTACCTCCCCTGCTGTTGTTCAATTCTCTCCCTTTTTTCCCCTCCCCCTTGCCCCTTATAACCTCTTATAATTTTATGTATCATTGAAGGTCTCCTACTATTTCCATGTGCTTTCCCTTCTCTCTCCGTTTCTCTCAGTATACATAACTTTAATGCACTTTTACTTAGCTAAGTTACTCTCATTTATAATAATAAAGAAATAACAATGATACATACTGAATATAGTACATGCCAGGAATTGTGATATGTGCATTATTTCACTTAATTGTTATCACTTACTATGAGTTAGGTGGAATTATTTTCCCAGTTTTACAGATTAGAGGGCTGAGATTCAAGTAAGTAAATACCTTACCCAAAGTACAGCTGGTTCTTAAACCCAGATCTGCTTGCCCCCAGATCATATTTACTTCTGTGTGCTACCCCATTCATTCATGCACCCATCCTTCCATTCATTCACTCATGAAATATTTGTTGATAAGTTACCATGTTCCAGAATTAGTCACAGTTATTCAGGACACAAAAGTGATTAGGGCATAATATGTGGCTTTGAAGCACTTAGAGTCCAGTGGTCTACCACGCGGCCTGCGCAATGGTTTCATTAATGAGGTTCTAGGCATAAAGTTAGTTAGAAGAGATCGAAATAAAACACACAGACTCAGTTACCTTATTTATATTGCTAGGTCCAAGATGGCTCACCTCTCTGGTTCCCTCCTCTAACCGCCCAGCAGGGCAGCAAGGATTACTCAGGGCTAGCAGGAGAGAGAGAGAGAGAGCGAACACGCCTGGGAGTAGCCCTTTATTGGGGAACAAGAGATTCAGGGGAGAATTCCATCCAATGAAGGTTGAGGGGGGGCTGCACTCCAAGGTCAGGGCCAGTGATTGGGTCCCCGGGGTCAGTGGTTACGCACACCCCCACACGGATGGGCTCTCTCATCAGGAAAGGGTCGGGAAAGCTTCGACATAGCCAAAGCGCCTCAGGCCCTTAACGGGAGTCACCCAATCACGTGTCAGAATGGCTTCCCACACAGTGGGGAAAAACAGAGAAGTTCAGTTGGTAAATTACTACTATAATTTACACCTACAGGTAGAGAAATGCACTATATTCTATTGGAAGAGAACAGAAATTCTCCACCTAATTTATATTAAGTTTTATTTTCTCTTTGAGTTAAATTGACCAAATCATGAGGGTATTTTTAAAAGACAAAACTAAGAGCATGTGAGATCATGGAAGTGCATGGGCCATTGAGGGATTGCCTCTAACTGCCTGATGATAGCATATGTGTGTTTATACACATATTGTACATATACATACACGCACATGCACTCAAGGGGTGAAATTGTAAAGAGAAATGTAGACAGAGGCCAGTTCATGAAGGTCCTAGGCTGCAATTTAAAGTAAATTTAGATTTTCTTGCAAAGATTAGGGAAAACCTTGAAAGGATTTTAAGCAAAGGGGAAATATAATTAGATCTACATTTTCATAGATTTATCACAGAGCCACAGAGGAACCCAAGGCACCACAGGGGGCCAGTATATTCACTAGCTGGCAATTTTATTCAGATAGAAAGCAATAAAAGATGCATGCTCTCATAATACTAAAATGGACAATCAGATTGGTGTCTTAGGATGTCAGGAGGCACAATTAACAGAATGTCAGAAAGGAGCCCTTTTTAGTGTGTACCTGCCCTTGTGAGGTGGGGTTATTTGGCTAGTATCCACAAGCACAGTTACTCATAAAGATCTGCATAATAGAGTTTTTTTTTAAAGTTTCATCCTTCATTAAAAGATTACTGTCTCTTCTTATCCCTAAATTTAGTTTTTTTTTTTTTTTTTTTTTTTGTACTAGGTGATATTCCAATAACTAGCTTGCGAGAGAACTAAAAATGGTAGTATTCTTACTCAGTGTGTGGAATGTAAATAGGTGGTTTCCCAATGCAATTGATACTTGCAAGACTAGGGAAGTAAGATGTCAGAAGGAAGTTAGTCTCAGAAGCTAGTGAGTTACAGCCCTTGTGCTGCTGCTCACAAATCATAACTGGAAAGCAAGAAGATCACTTCAGTTGAACAATTCTACAAAATCTGAAGCACTGCTGAAGTTGTCAAGATTCTGCTTCAGAGCTTAGTGTGAGGTTAATGGCAAGCAGCAAGGGTACATTATTGCTGAGTGACAGAGTAACTCTTTTCTGACTCAGATGAGTTGGTTCCAGATGGGCCATACTGAGGCCATAGCTGGATTAGGTGGTGGAGAAGTATGAGCAAGCTGGAGAGGTGAACCTTCTAGTGAATAAGTTCAGCATTTGCAATTCTCCATGAGTTCTGTGAGAGTCATTTACTTTTCTGGTTCTGCCCCTACCTGAATAATCAGCTATTATACATCTTTCAGACTCAGTTAATTTTAGTTTTAGGGAATTTTTAGTTTGTTTGGAAGTTTTGTTGTGTTTTTGAGCCACAGATTGTCAGATGAGAGAGAAAGTGTACTGAAGTTCTTCCTTTGTCAAAAGTATTAATTCTTGAGCTGAGGATATAGCTTAGTGGTAGAGGACCTGCCTAGCATGTGTGAAGCCTGGGGTTTGATCTCCAACACTTAAAAATAATAATAGTAAAAGAAAAATTTCAAAATTCCCATTTTAATGTCCCTGTATAGAAATAGTTTCCATTTAATCAAAAGTGATTTATAACTTCAAAACCATTTTAAGCTCTGGACAAGTGGAAAACTATCAGAGTTAAACCATGATTTCAGAAACAAATATATGTATCACCCCTTGTACCACCTCACCTCTACCAGCAATCTCATCTGGGATAGCATTAGATATACAAACCTCAGACTTTAGACATACTCACTTGGAAAGATTTTACTTTCCTGTAAAATTACTCTGTGGATTAGGAGAGAGCAAGTATGCAGAATAAGCAGTACAGGTCTGGATAAAATAAATTAAATGTTCAATGAAGAATATCTGTAATGTTTATACCTTATTTTTGGTTTCTGAGGTAGGTCTCAGTTTTTTTTTTAAATTAAAGAACTCTGAAATAAAAGCTTATCAGAAAAAAATACAAGAGAAGCAAATATTTTCCTAACAATTATATATTTATGTTAAGTTGATGTAGATAAATTAGAACAGTTTATTATTAGTAAGAGTATCTAATATTTTTAAATGTTTGATAGAGCTAGTCTCCATGGTAAAGGCTTATTAGGTATATTTGCATTTGTTTACATAAAATAGAAACATAGCTTGAAAATGTTGGGGTTTGATTTTTCTCATGTAACAAAAAGTATGAAGATAAGTGGTGGCTGGTGTTGGTACAGTGTCAGCAGATTATATCTGAGGTGTCTACAGTTAATGACTGCAAAATAACTCCTTCAGCTTCTGTCAGTATGTCCTCCTTCCAAGCAGGAGAAGCAGGAGGAACAGTGGCATAAAAGGTACACAGAAGAGTTGGCCTTGCTCTGAAGAAGTTTCCCAGAAACATGACCCCAGATTTCTTTTCAATCTAACCAACCGGAACTGTGTTTCATGGACACCACCATTTGCAAGAAAGGGTAGGAAACACCTACCCCCTCTTTTTTTTTCTTAAGTGGATATATTACTATCAACTCCCAAATTGGGAGTTTTATATAACAGATGTTTTAAAGTAAACAATTTTTAAAATATCTGTTTAACACATTTTCCAAATTGATTTGACAATGACATGCTTTTCCTCGCTTTGCTGTTCTTTGGAATTCCTTTTGGGAAATACTGGTATAATTATTATCTAATTTTAAAAATAAGGGTATTCCCTTAAAATTATGACTATCTTACTCCTCAGATATCTAAATAAATTCTATTTTAATTTATTATGTTATTAGGGTGTTTGGGAGGAGTCTGTAACAAGCATTGAAATATAGGATTTTAAGAACTACTGATTAGACATTTATCTTTTTAATATAGTTCAATTAACTATATTTATCATAGCTGATGAATTTCTAACTTGAGAGAAGTTCTGATATAAATGGTCAATCAATTCAGTCTTGGTCAATGATACAATTGAACCAATTTAGAAAATATTAATGAATTCTACTTTCAGGGACAAAACATTATGAAAAATTGTAAAATGTTTATGTTTTGGTGGATTTGGGAAGAAAATATCTCCTTAGAATTTTCATAGACCCATAATCCTTTGAGGAATATTTTAATTGGTTTTGTTTTAATATTTATTTTTAGTTGTAGTTGGACACAATACCTTTATTTTATTTATTTATTTTTATGTGATTCTGAGGATTAAACCGAGGGCCTCACATGTGGCAGGCAAGCTCTCTACCTCTGAGCCACAACCGCACTCCCTAATTGGCTTTAAAATAAAAATTTAAAATCTCAAGTTGATCTCATCTCATATTGCTGCAAGACTGAATAGCTGCCTTTAATTTCTATAATCTTGTTACATACATGAGAATAGTAATAAGTTCTTTTAAAGACTAGGATAAAGTCACTGCTCATAAATTAAAAGTAATGTACTTTGCATATTAGTCAAGATAAATATGTAAAAATGGTTTTTTAAGTTATTTTTGTTTCTCTTTCTGACTTCCTTAAAAAAGTAGGTGTTGCCAAGTAGTCAACTACTAGTAATTTTATGCTCATTCTTCCTCCAAGAAAATAAAAATGTTCTTACCTTGTGCAAAAATGTAGAATGGTGGTTACCAGTGGTTGGAGAGGGTAACAAAGAGAAAAGAATGAGGAAATGTTGATCAATGAGTACTAAGTTACAGGTAGATAGAGCTTTTGATGTACTATTGCATTGTAAGGTGAATATAGTCATCATTGTAGGGTGACTATAGTTATTATAGTAAAAACATTATAAAGAAATTATAAATGTTTGAGGATATGGATATGTTTATCCTGATTTAAACGTTGTATAATATATACATGTTCAAAACATCTCATGGTACCTGACTAGTGCTTAACAATTTTTGTTTTAAGGTATTGGTTAAAAAGAATTTAAAAAGCATTTGAAATAAAGAACAGCTGATTCTCTAAGATCACTGAAACCAAATTCCACACTATAGTTCTTGTCTCACTCTGAACTTAGTCTATTTCTTGTATTCATATGGGGTCTCTCAGATGGTTCAATGGTATACAGTAGACACTCATTAGTATCATTAACGAAAAACATTTGATATTTGTGTGACCCTTGTGTGACCCTTGTGTTTCTTAGCAGGTTTTTTTTTTTTTTTTTTGTGTGTGTGTGTGTGTGTGATTACTTCTCCTTGACCCTTTTATGATGAAGGAAATCGTTATACAAGGACAAGTAATTTGTTTGTGATCCCACTCCTATTAAATGGACAGAACTCCAAGTTCTCATCTCCTTGTCCAAAATTATTTCAAAATACCAGAGAATCAGAGAATAGCTATGTGGGGACTGGGGAAGGTGTTTTGGTTGGAAAGTAGACAAGTAGAATAGAGATTCATTTTCTTTCTTTCTTTCTTTCTTTCTTTCTTTCTTTCTTTCTTTCTTTCTTTCTATGATTCCTCTCATTTTTTGTTGGTTAGGTAGTAAAGCAAAAAAAAAAAAAAAGTTTTCATCTCTTAGAAGATCAACACATTAAAGCAATTTTTTTTGTCCTTCATCCTACTTAATGTGGTTTTCAGATGAAGATGCAAAACTTCTGCAGGGCAGATATGATTTCATTTTTATTTCTGAATCAAAAATAGTGTTCTCATGTTACCATCATATTAGCCAAGTAAGTCAAATTCAGAAGGTCAAGGGTCATTTATTTTCTCTCATATGAAGAAGCTAGAGAGGAAAAAAGATAAGAAAGGTAGACGTGGATCTCCTAAAATATCAAAGGGAGATCAGTAGAAGAAAGGGAGCGGGGTGAGAGAAAGGGAGTGAGAGGAGAAGTGCTAGGGAGTGATAATGGCCAAATTATATCCTTCTATTGTATATTGTGTGCATATACAAATATGTAGCAACAAATCCCATCATATGTACAACTGTAATGCACCAATCAAAATGTGGAAAAAATAGTGTCATACAAATAATTGGTTACAAAGTACATGTTTACTGGTAAACTATAAAATGTGGATTAAATGGATATAATAAGTATTGTACATATTGTAATTATGTGACCTATCAACATTTACTAATGTTCTGCTATATTTAGAGTACTACATTAAGTTTATCAACTTTGATTATTATTTCTTGAGATAAAAGAGATAAATAAAATATTTGGTACCCAGGATTAAACCAACTGAACCATATTCCCAGTCTTTTTAATTTTATTTTATTTTTGAGAATGGATAACTAAGTTGCTTAGGACCTTGCTAAGTTGCTGAGGCTGGCTTTGAACTTGTGAGCCTCTATCCTCCTGCTTGAACCTCCCAAGCTTCTGGGATTACAGGTATGCAGTACCACAACCTCTATCTATCTATCTATCTATCTATCTATCTATCTATCTATCTATCTATCTATTTATCTATCTATCTATCTATCTATCTATCTATTTATCTATCTATATGTTTTAAAGTGGTTCTCTTCAAAGTTTCCCTTTAAGACATGCATTAGTCATGATGGTCTAAGTTCTGCTACAGTAGTTAGTTAAACTTGAAGTATCCCTGAAAATGTGGAGAAACACTAAACAGATTTATTTCTGGCTCATGCGCTGTCTTCTGTCAGTCTAGTGGCTCTCTAGAATAGCACCCTTTGAGTGATGGCTCAGAGATTCAGTCTGTTTCTCTCTTCTGGTTCAACTCATGACTCTTAGTTCCCATGGAAGGAAAATAATGTTTTCCTGCCTCATTCTGGAAATAACAAGTAGTGCTTCCAATCACCCTGATCAGAACTAGACACACGACCCAATCTTACCACAGAAGCCAGGGGAGTGTTGCCTCCTAAGTGGAAGAGAGAAAATCAGCAGCAAAACTGGTAGAAACATGTCATAGAGCTCTGAGTTCAAAGAAATGTCCATCAATTTATTTATTTAATAAATATTTCCAAGCACTTAATTGTTGAACCCAAAGATGCATAATCTCAATGGATCTACTATTGCAGTGACTCCTAACCATAAATGACACGTGGATCATAATGCATATAAATTTACTTTTTTGAAAAGTTACTAATTTCTGGAAAGTTGTTTTTATAAAGGAAACAAGGATATAAAATAGCAATGTCTTGTAAAAATAAGTGTTTATCTTAATTTTATATGAAGATGCCTGGAACTGGGTAGTCCACAGAAAATATGATGATTCTGCATTCATCAAAGATTACTATTTAGATGATAAAGTCAACATCCCAGACACCAGGGAGGAAGACAGATAGAGGAATAAAGAGATGAAAGCTCCGGCTAAGACAGCTTCTTAAAAGAGGATTTCCCATTTGTTGCATATGCACCTCCGTTGTGTACCACATTAGCCCAAACACAGCCATGCAGCCAAAACAGATGAATGGAATCTGAGAAATGTAGTGTTATGGCTGGGGATTTTACTTCCCTGAATAAAATTAATGTTCTGTTACTAAGAAAGGGAATATGAGTATTAAATGAATAATTAGCAATTTCTTTTGCAGACAAATGGGGTTTTCTCTTGCAGACATACACATGAACATACATATACACACATTTGAATACATAAACACAAGAAGACTAACTATAGTTCCTTTGTGATTGTTCAGAAGCAGTGTTAGATTCTTTACCTTCCTCGTGATTTTTCTATTTATATAGTAAATGTTTTAAGGTCTCCTATGGGCCTCCATTAATGGAAATACTATTGAACTTAGACATTGTAAATTGGTATTTTAATTTAGTCAAATATAGTAATATAATATTACCAGAACTTTAACTTGTCTGATGCTGCATGATCATATTTACATTTCTTTACACTTAAAACTAATTTTACCTCAGAAACAGTATGCTTATAAACAAATATGTTTTAATATCAACAGTTCATACACAACCTTTTTCACTCCTTTAGGCTATGAGAATCTATTAGAAATAATGAAATAAACACTGAGTCATTGAAATGCCTAGATATTGGATTCAGCATGCTTGTTTGATACATGTCGTGGAAAATTATTTTCATTTTTCCAAACTTTGTCTGCCTTTTCCACAGGCTGTACATTGATGGTCCATTTGGAAGTCCATTTGAGGAATCTCTGAACTATGAAGTTAGCCTCTGTGTGGCTGGAGGCATTGGAGTAACTCCATTTGCATCGATACTCAACACCTTGCTGTATGTCATTTTGATCCATTTTATCAGTTTAAATAGAGAACTTCCAATATTTTAGACATTTTCTTGTTTAGCATGAAATACTTCCATACAGATTTTTTTCCACTCATATTTCAAGGAATTCTACTAATTAAGGGAAAGGATAATTCAGTGGTTCTCAACATGTGGTCTATAGCTCCCAGCATATTCCTTGTAAAAATATGTCAATATCACAGGTATTCATTCCTCTGTCCTTTTACTTTTAAAAGTTATTCACTACATTCTTCATCACTGGTAAGTGGCACTACTCATTCATTCAATCAACAAATATTTTTGAATACCCATGTGCCCTATTGATCTTACCAGGTACTGGGTACACAGCAATGAGTGGAAGTGGAGTCTCTGCACTTAAAAAGCTTACATTTAGGGGCTGGGGATGTGGCTCAAGCGGTAGCGCGCTCGCCTGGCATGCGTGCGGCCCGGGTTCGATCCTCAGCACCACATACCAACAAAGATGTTGTGTCCGCCGAGAACTAAGAAATAAATATTAAAAAAAAAATTCTCTCTCTCTCTCCTCTCTCACTCTCTCTTTAAAAAAAAAAAAAGTGAAAAATAAACCAATGAGAAAACCATAAAGAGAACTATTTCAGAAAATGTTAGAATTATGAAAAAAGTTTAATAGAATATAGAAATGAAGGACAGAACCTAGTGTAGAATTATGGTCAGGAAAAACTTTTATGAGACTTTTCATTCATTGGTTTGTTACTTAGCAAATTGACCATAGACTGAAGAAAAGAAATTTCAAAGGTGAGACTGCCTAACTAGGAAATAATCTTCCAGTATTTTACTTCTAGGATTATAAGCAAAAGTTAACTAATTAACCTGAAAACACAATGTGACAGCAGGAAGTCATGCTCAAATCTATCCTATTCACTTTTCAAGTAAATACAATTTGCATTAAAAGTATGTTTTATGAAGCAATGAAAAATAATAAGCCAGAGTGATGTGTTTGAATGGTATTTTATTTCTAGATGTAATTTCAGTATTTTTTTGGAGGATCATACAAAAATAACCATATTCCAAGCCAGAAACCATTTGTTTCTGACAACACATTGCAAGTTATTTGGATACTTCATGTTATGAAAAAGGAAGAACATTTTCTTAACCTCCAGTCTACTTCATAGTTATAAGTAGGAAACCAGACTTGGAATAAAGAGTTGCTGGAACACATTACATAGTATGTTGTTGTGAAATCTCTTTCTTTAATGATTATTAAGAATGGGATAAACAACCAAATTTCTGGAATGCTTTAGGCTCATTTTGCCAGGAATCCAGGGCAAGACCAAGTGAACTTTGGACTCCTGTTCAGTGATAGTATTCACTGAAAATAGAGGAGTTGTTTTTCTAAGAGTTGGGGGAAAATATTATTTTGATCCAAGAGTTCAGTGTATGACCTCAAATGGAAACAGGTGATATGCATATGATATTCAATGGCATAAACACTCAGATTAATGATATATGCCATGACTTTGAGTCAGTACATTGTGAATTGCATTCATTTGAGAGTAATGGTGATGTATCAGATAATGGAATTTAAATGACTGATTTTTCTATTGGTTGCTTGCTATAGTGAAAAGCAGATTTTCAAGAATGCAAGGATTCTGTAATTTGTTTTGTAATCCTAATAACTACCATGTTGTATTATTTTAAAGGGATGACTGGAAACCATACAAGCTTAGAAGACTGTATTTTATTTGGGTGTGCAGAGATATCCAGTCCTTCTGTTGGTTTGCAGATTTACTCTGTATGTTGTATAACAAGGTAACAATAGCATTTTTTTGGTTTTTCAATTTTTCATTAAAAATAGTACTTTTGTTTCATATTACAAAAGCAAGAAATACTTGCTATAGGATAAGCAAAAATTCTCTTAAACCTAAACAAAATCAGAGATAAAATCTGTTAACAATTAGGTACACTTCATTTTAGATATGTGTGTTTGTGAGTATGTGTAGGTATCTGTGACATACTTTAACTTAGAAACATTCATTTCCATTATTAACATAAGATGTTTAACAGATGTGTTTGCATATGGCTGGGGGTGGTAAGGGAGACTGGGGAGACTGATGGGGAGGAACATCAGCAGGCTCTTGCATGCTCTTGCATATTCAATTGTTGTTTCCAAAAGCTTTTATTCCTCATCTTCATCTTGAGTACAAAGACCATTAGAAAACTTATTGATATGCTATCCAGAACCTCAAAAATTTCAAATATTAACTTTTTAAAAGAGGTAAAAGTAAGAATTCTTCACTATTCTACTTATAACATTTTTAATTACCTATTGTTTCTTCTATGTTTATTCAAATTATACAAGTGATATACATATGCGTCTTTGCTGCAAATATTTCAAACAATTCAGATAAAGTAAAATCTTTCACTAAACTTTCCTTACCCAATGTATATAATCAGTTATTTTATGAGTGTTGTCTCATATTCTTTATATTTTTATTCAAATTGGGGTTTTGGGGATTTTTTATTGGTTCTTGGTATGTCTTCAATTTTTTTAATATTAATAAAACACAGAGCCACCTCATTCTTTTACTGCAGTAGAAAATTTCATGGTGTGGAATTATCTCATTTATTTAACAATTTCCTAATGTTGTGTATTTACTTCTGTTTTATAATGAGTATAGCAGTGGACTTTATTGCTCATGTCTCTGTGCATGTAGTCATTCAGTTAGTCAGTCATGCTATCATTCAAAAAATATTTATTAATCACTTACCATGAGTCAGGAACTATTTTAGGAGCTGGAGATATGTCAGATAAGAAAATAAAACCAAGTTTCTGATCTTGTGGGGTTAATAGTCTTAACTAAGAAAACTATGCCCTAAACCAGTATTATATATATTATACTGGTGTGTGTGTGTGTGTGTGTGTGTATATATATATATATATATATATATATATATATATATATATATATAATCATTAGAGGGCATGTTTTTTCATCTTCACTTATATTGTGCGTTCAAGAATGAGAATGCCCACCTAACAAAACAAAATGCTCTTGCATAGAAACCTGAGTGGAGGGAACAAGCACACTAGTCATGTATCTTGTGTAGTACGAGGAGGAGCAAATTTGAGGCAGAGGAGTGTAACTGCATAGGTAAGAGCACTGATGCAATAGAATGCTTGATGTGATGGAGGAAGAAAGGAGGTCTGTGTGCATGAAGCAAGAACAAGAATGTAGGAGAGGCGATTGGA
This sequence comes from Spermophilus citellus, assembly GCF_964194105.1. Lineage (NCBI taxonomy): Eukaryota > Metazoa > Chordata > Mammalia > Rodentia > Sciuridae > Spermophilus > Spermophilus citellus. Next base: position 179,380,993 of record NC_138183.1, read on the forward strand.
AAGATGGTGTATGTGCTTTTCTGGGGAAAGATAGATAATAGAAGGCTTTTGAAATTTGTGTAAAGAAATAGATAGATAGATATGGATGGATTCTGTAAATATACTGAGAAGAGTAGAAAGCAGGGAATTCACCCGATACTTGTACATGAATGTTCATAAAGCATTATTCACAATAGCTGAAAGATGAAAACAACCCAAGTGTCCATTGACTAATGAATGGACAAAGAGAATGGGGAATGCATACAATGGAGTATTATTTAGCATTTAAAAGGAAGGAAACCCTGCCACAATGCTACAGAATGGATGGACCTTGAAGACTAAGTGAAGTTAGCCAGACACAAAAGGGCAAATATTTTTCAATTCCATTTTTACAAGAAGGTACATATATAGTAGTTTAATTCATAGTGACTTAAAGTAGAATGGTGGTCCAGAGTCTGTGGGAAGAGGGAAATGGGAAATTGATGGTTCTCATTTTTTCCAGACTACTTCTTTTTGCAGGTATATTTTTTGCTTCATATATATTTTATAAATGGAAATACAGTGCTAAATAGTTTAAAAAAATAATAATAAGAAAAAAATGTCTTTTAAAAAATTTTTGTTTTGCTTTTCCTAACATGTATATCCCATATCGGTATTGCCTTTTCTTCAATGAAAATTATATTCTTCAGGAGTAAATTCATGGATAAATTAAGAAATAATTAAAAAGTATTTAGGGGATTATGAATATTATATTTAACATAGTAGTTTCTGTATCCGTAAAGCTAAAGAATTATTTCTTTCCACCACCTTCATCAAACCTAATTATTACCAGTAGGGCAGGAGGGTTTGTGAATGTAAGAATCTGTCTCCTATCCTTCTACGTACATATCTACCTATCATTTTCTTATAAATATTTGCAGTGATAACCAAGTTATATGTTAAGTCATAGACTCACATATATTATAATAGAAGAAAATCTGAATGTATGTGAGGAAGTTTAATAAGTCTATTCATTTTTATGTCTCAGTTTTGGCAAGAGAACAGACCTGACTATGTCAACATCCAGCTGTACCTCAGTCAAACAGATGGGATACAGGTATGTGGTTGGATGTTATTGTTAATTAAACAAGTCTCTTGATAGTTGAAGATTTACTGTAGGAACTGTGTTGGATGAAAACTTCTGCAGGTGGCTTGAGCAGAAGTTTCCTAGAGAAACTTCTTTTGTTTTGCTTTTCCTAACATGTATATCCCATATCAGTATTGTCTTTTCTTCAATGAAAATTATATTCTTAAGGAGTAAATTCATGGATAAATTAAGAAATAATTTATTTGAAATACATCCAGGAAACTCATGGCCTGTCCTTGAAATCAGCCCTTTTGCCTTTCACTCACCCTACTCACAGCAGGCTAGAGCAGACCTGTTGATTCCATCTCTCCCCACTTCAATATTGCTTCATATTCACTATCTCTGGAGACTGGGCAAAAAATGAATAGCCTTGAGGTTTTGTTTTTGTTTTTGTATTCGTAGAGGGGATGTTTATGTGGAGAATTATTATGAGCTCATACAAATTAGACATAGTTCATTCCAAGGAAAACTAAAAAATAGAATAAAATAGCTATCATGCATTGCTTATTTACAATGTGGACACCATGCTAAGAATTTTCCTTATATTATCTTTTGTAATCCTAAGAGGTTTGGGAAGTAGCTATTTTCCTGTTTTTCAGATAAAGGAACTATTATTTAGAGATGACATTGAACAGCTACATGGGGTGATAAATCTTGGAAATGCTTTCCCAGATTTTTATTACAGTATTTTCTATCATACATTTTCACAATATTTTGAATAAAAATATGAAGGCTTGTCAGTTACCTCAAAACTGTTCTAATCAGATTTCTACTGTACTTGATATGTAAAAGTATTTCATTTTATCATACATATGAAGCAAGTCAGCATCATTTTTTCCTCATGTCATAATTATTTAAGATACAAAGCAAATTTATACTTTGTGCTTAGTTTGTCTGCCTGGAACTCAGACACTTTCTCCTGGCTTCTCACTTCACTCTGACTCTTCACTATCTATTCAGATCCAATATTTCTTTAATTACAGAAACTAGCCCATTACTATCATTTGTTGATAGAGCCAAGATTTGTAGCTCTGCTGTCTTAGGCTATTTTGGCTAAGAATATTTCCCCAAATGCATGATGACAATTGGTAGTAATTTACTCATAATGAATCAAATGTGAGTAGCGTATTTATGGGCAGACATTCAGTGAAGTTTAGATGCTGAGCCTTTTTGAGAGTGAGTGAGCAATTAAAATGCATTCTTTATTTTATCTGTGTGTGTTGTTTTTTTTTTTTTTTAAAACGAAGCAGCTAACTGAAGTCTAGGAAAATAAATCACATGTAAAAATGGCATTCATGGAGATAATGGATTTTGAAGGAAATGATACTATGAAATGATTGTGCTTAATAGGTTTCCATATGATACTTATATTCTTCATATCACAGCAATTTAGTAGGAAGATAGAGAGCACCAGCAGAGCTGATGTAAGAAAACAGAGTCATTTACTCACATCTGAAGATCATTTAAAATATAGTGCTTCTTTTTTGGCAGAAGATAATTGGAGACAAATATCAAGCACTGAATTCAAGACTTTTTATTGGACGTCCTCGGTGGAAACTTATATTTGATGAAATAGCAAAATGTAACAGGGGGTAAGTGCTACTATATCTCAAAAAAATTTGACATGTGGCTAGTGATTACATCAAAATATTCCAAAACCATTTCATGAAGTATTTAAAAATGACTCAGCAATAAGTTTACAATTTATAACAATTTAAATACTCTGTTAGAATCAGAGGAGGAAGCAATGCAGGAATAACTCTATATCAGTAATGTCAAATAATTACATTTTGACTTAGAAACAGTCAATAAAGGAATTTTTTGAACTAGACCCTTCTACATACTTTTAAATATGTGTACACTCATATTAAAATGAGTGTTTATACCCACAGCATATATCTGATAAGCATGGGGAAAGTTTTTAAAAATCATGTTGGCTAACAAGGGAATTTCACCAATAAATCTCACAATGAATGCTCTTAAAAATTAAATTTTTGTACTTTATAATAAAAGTGAATGATTAAAAAAACCCAGCTTTCTGAGTAATATGAAGACTCTAAACTAGAAGTATTTCCATGCCTAATTTTTCTTCTTGGAAACTATGATTCTATCAAGCATCTTAGCATTAAGGGAAAGGATTTTGAAAATTATATGCCAACTCACACCTTTTGAGGCTTACATTTAAACAGTTGCATTATAAATTTAAATGGTTTCAAATAATATAGTTTCTAACAAAATGCAGATATTGATATGTTACAATTAAATTAATCCCTTTAAACATATCCACTAGAATATAAATATAATAAATACCTGATAACAACCTCATTTATTAGAGTGATATGCAATCAAGTTCTTAATTAGCAATTGGAAATTTTTATATAATTTTCCCCTTTGAACTTGTATTTCTATTCTATTAACTCACAGAAATGTACTGAAATTCAACATATTTTTACATTTGGATTAATCACATATTTACTGCTGAAACTACTCCTGCAACAATAATGCATGGATATTGAAAGTTTCACTTTTAAAATATCATGTGAAAATAAGATCCATCCAGTGTTAATTTTTTCTTCTGACTTTGAGTAATCATTATAATTATTAGTATGTTCTATTGTTTAACATAGACATTTTCTGAGAAGTGTATCATTAGGCAATTTCATCATTGTGCAAACATCACACACATCACATCAGAGTGTGTGTAAATAAATCAAGATGGTATAGTCTAATGCATACCTGGCCTATTGGTATATATTCATATAGTATACTTCTCTTTGTATTTCTATCTATCTATTTACAATAAATCTATTTGCCCCAGAGCCATGATGAACAGAACAATGTTAGATTAAATCACACCCAAAATGATGTGATCAAGAATCACAAAAAACAGATTTGTGAGGCTGCTACTGTTGTAATGCAGCATACTGTGATTTTTTTTTAAGAGAGAGAGAATTTTTTTAATATTTATTTTTTAGTTTTCGGTGGACACAACATCTTTAGTTTTATGTGGTGCTGGGGATCGAACCCAGTGCCAGGCGAGTGCACTACTGCTTGAGCCACATCCCCAACCCCCAGCATACTGTTTTATTGTACTTTTTTCTTAGTAGTACACTCCAAAATAATAATAAAAAGTATAGTACAGTAAATCCATAAGCCAATAACATAGTTGTTATTATCAAGTATTATATACTGTGCATAATTGTATATACCACACTTTAATACAACTGGCAATACATCAAGTTTATACCAGCATCACCACAAACACAGAAGTAACTCATTGTGCTATGACATGACAGCTCTGACGTCACTAGGTGATAGGGATTATTATATTTCTATTATAATCTTATGAAACCATCATACATAATACATAGTAGACTAAAATGTCATTAAATTTCATTATCCAATGTGTAAATGTAGCCAAACAGTTCATAATAATCTCTTTTCTTCTCCTCTTTTCCTTCACTGCTGCTAGGAATTGAACTTAGGGCTTCACTTATGCTTGGCAACCATTCTACCCTTGAGCTTCATCCCTGTCCCTTTTAGAAGTTTTATTTGAAATGGAGTCTTGCAAAATTGCCCAGGCTGATCTGGAACTTCTGGTCTTACTTCCTCAGCCTCCCTAGTAGCTGAGATTATAGGCATGTACCATAAGACCAGGCACAACTCATAATTTTAAAATATATTTTAATAAACATCAAAATGATAGTTGGATATAAATGCATGGGCCAATTTATTGAAAAGTTTTAAAGAGGCCCCCTTAATTTACCAATTCTTGGATGAATATTATTTATTGAAAGGACCACTGACTCAAGATGATCCGATTCCACCCTCAGAGATTTAGTTTTAGAAATTATGAAATACAGCCTTAGAAGAATAATTTTAAAAGAATTAAAGTCAACCATGTGGTTCAGGTTGTATCTATGTTTGACATCATTTCTGTAGCACTTCTGTTTCCTTGATGAAGTAATTTTGGGGATGAAGTGAAAAGCATTATTTACAAAGCAGAGATGCTTTGCAATATTCATGCTCCTTGTAAAGGTGAATACAGAAAAATATATGTTGGCCTCATTTTTGCTATGTTCCTTTCCTGGGATCTCCCCCCTGAGGTGTAATTATCTTATACTCATCTAACACTTACTGTGAACCACAAACGTTCCTCTTTAATGAACCTCTGAACATTCTTTTATAGTTTTCATAGTATATTGTTGAAAACATCAACATTTTCTTTTATTCATTTCTACAGCTGAAGCCCAAGACAAGAGAGGATAAAATTTACAGGAAATTAGGTTGGGATTATTGGTTTCTTTCGTTAATTTGTAAGAATTCTTATTTGTTATGCCTTTCATGTTTTGAAGCAGTCTTTATTTTTATTTGGTGGTTTATTATTTTTCTTGAAACAGCAGGGCTTGTTTAAGAGTAAATGTGCACCATCTACTGTTGACATTTTGTACAGCTCTTCACTTTGTGTTTGAGCTCTGGGGCAGGCACCTGAAAGTGGTTATTTTTTCAAGGATTTTTGCATAGCATACTTAGAAAAGAATGGATCAATCTCTTAAGAGTTCATTAATTGGACAAAAGGCTCTGTATAAATAGAAGATTATATTTCATATATCTCATATATGTAAATTGCTGAAAGAACATACTAACAGGGATAAGAGGCATCAAAATTAAATTTTAAAAACACTGTATGTTGGGCAATTATTTTTAATTTGTAGGAAGTGATTATTAAACTAGTAAGCATTTGTCCAGTGTACTATGTAGAATACAGATTTAAATTAAACACTATGGACCCAGAGGTAATAAAGAGTAATTCTTTGCAATGTATTCTTACAAGAGCTTTAAAAAGCATACGAATGTAGAAATACATAGTACACATATATGCATGTTTATATACACTTATATACATATATACATATTTATTTAAATGCACATACATATTTTAAATGTATATATGTGCATATACTTTAAAATGTAAACTTTATTTTTAATAAAAATTGAATAAATATACAGTATATAAATCTTCAGCTTTTTAGTGGCACACACATATTGATCATGGATAACTTCCATGTAACATTACCTCACAATGGTTTAGGATATGGACAATATAACATTACTCTCCTAATGATGGGAATTTATGTTACCTCTAGTTCTTCATTGTTACAAATTGCTAAAGTGATTATCTTTGTATAGACTTCCTCATGAGAGTATTATAGTAGGTTGGTTACAATATTTGAGATAGGATTTCTGGTTCAAAAGTTTGCTCATTTTAGATATTGCACTATCCCAAACAAAATGCTTGAACAATTTACCTTCCATGTGTATAAGAGAGGAGTTCCTTTCTGTTTGGGCTTTTTTTTTTTTTTTTAATTCAGAAAATGAATTGTGTGATGGCATTAAATGACCATGGAAAGTGAAGGAGCTTTTAAAATCATATTGATTTCATCATTAGTTTACAAATGCACCTGGGACACAAAAATGTAATGATTTATCAGAAGCTATGGTTAATGAGTCAGAGTTCAGACTTTGGCTTACCCCAAATAATCTTGGCAGTCTTATTTTACCATGTCTGTTTTGGAATGTGGGATAGCAGGTGCCATGTTGAAAGAAACTCCCATTTATGTTACATATGTTCATATGTTACAGTAAGATGCTTAATGTGGTAAAGTATTAATAACTCATTTTTAAAAGCATAAAGAGATATTCTGAGTATTACTTTGTAAACTCCTTAGTATTGAATAACCTGTGAAAATATTATGTATCTAACTCCAAGTTGATCTTCTATTATTTATAATAAAATGTATAACATATTATAAGCTGTTGGATTAAGCAAAGGGAAAAAGGATTAACTTTGGGAAAAATGTTTAAGACTATGTCCTCTTTTGTGGCCTCATGGTTTTTTCAAAACAATATAAATTAAGCATACCTAGAAGTTCTCTCACATTTGCTCCTGTATCCTTGGATCAAGTCACTCAAAACTCTGTATCTGTAATATGAGGAGTCAATAAACTCTATAGAGTGAATTAGCTCTCATTGTAAGAGATATTCATATAGGAAAGTTAGGTCAGATTCATTCCGATATTCTTTTCTTATCCCATCCTTCCTCTCTCTCCTTGAATCCCCTTAATCTAGTCCACTGATCTTTCTTCTATTTTTTTTTAAACTTCACCCAACTTATTTGGATTAGCTTCTACATAACAGAGAAAACATTCAATCTTTGACTTTTGGGGTCTGCCTTTTTTTACTTAGGATAATCTCCAGTTTAATTCATTTACAAACAAATGTCATCTTTCTTTATGGCTAAGTAGTACTCTGTTGTGTATATATATCACATTGTCTTTATCCACTCATCTGTGAAAGGGCACCTAGGTTTGTTCCATAGCTGGCCATTGTGAATTGTACTGCTATAAACATTGATGTGGCTATGTCACTGTAGTATACTAATTTTAAATATTTTGTATATATGCCAAAGAGTGGGAAATCGAGGAAATTAATATAATTGGTTTCAGGCTTTTCCTTTCTAATACAAGTATTTACAACTATAAATTTTCCTGTACTACTTCAAATTTTCCTCTAAACACCACTTTGGATACTTCTCATAAATTGTTTTTTTTTTTTTATTTTCATCCAGTTCTAAATATTTGTAATTTTTATTGTGACTTTTATATTTTGTCCATAGGTTATTTAAAAATATTTTCTTTAATTTCCAAATGTGTAGAGATTTGCCATATATCATTTAATTTTTGATTTCTAGTTCAATTGGGAATTCATCTAAATATATAATAATTATGATTTTAGTCCCTTAAAATTTATTGAGACCCATTTTATTTCCTGGAATGTGGTCCATTTTGGTGAACATTTCATGTGCCCTTGAAAAGAATTTGTATTTCATCTTGTTGGTTGGAACATTGTAAAATATCAGGTAGTTTCAATTGTTGATTGAAATGGTGATACTGACATTTTTAATATAGTTAAAAATTTTCTGTCTACTTCTTCTATACATTACTGTGAGAGGACCATGGAAATAATTATATATGATTCTGGATCTATCTATCTTTGCAGATCTGTCAGTTTTGGATTTGTCTATATTGGTATATTTTAATAAGTAGGATTTAGATTATTTGCATTTAATTTAATAAACTATGGTTGGGTTTAAATCTAGCAGTTTCCCATTACTTTATACTGTCTCATTTGTTTGTTTTTTATTTCTTGTCTTTTTCTATCTTCCTTTAGGTGAATTTCATATTTTTTTATGATTTCATTATTCTGTCCAGTATTTACATATTAGCAACACCTCTATATTTCTTCCTTTTTAACTTCTTTAGGCCATTGGTCCCCAAACTACATTCCTTGATCCACCATCAACTGAGAAAAACAAATTCTTGAGCCCCCTGACAAGATCTGCATGGGAAGCTTTTGGGATGAGAAGCTATGTTCTATGAAGGCCTAAAGGGGATTCTAATGAAGTAGAATTAGAGAAACATTGACCTAGGTGTATAGTATACATCATTAGCTATCTAAATCCTCTTGAAATAATATTTTGCTCCTTTGTGTACTACCATTATTTCATCGCATATTTTGACATTGCTGTAATTGAAAGACATTTTTGTTTAGTACATAATTTGCCTGATATAAAATTGTTGGCATTTTGCTTTGTCTTTCAGCACTTTGAAGTTGTCATTTCATTGTCTTTTGATGTGCACAGTTTGTGACAAGAAACGCACAGTCATTCTCATTTTTCATCTTCTGTTTATAATTTGTAGTATGTCTTTTTCTTCCTTTTTGATACTCTGAAGCTCTTCTCTTTGCCACTGATTTTCAGCATTTTATTAAAGTTGACTTATTATGCTTTTCTTCGCCCTTATTCTCCTTAAGGATTCATGAGATCCTTGGATTTATAGATTTGTTTTCATCAAATTTGAGAATAGAATTGGTAATTGTTTCTTTAAATACTTTTTTCCTTCTCCCTTGTCTTCTCTCCTGTTGAGGTGCCCTAGACATTATGTTAAAACAGGTTTTTTTGTTTGTTTTGTTTTGTTTTGTTTTGTTTTGTCTTTGTTCTCTGTACAATTCAATTTGGATAGATTCTAATGCTGTATTTCAAAATTTACTCATCTTTTCTTCTGTAATTCCTATTATTCTGTTAACCCCATCCCCATTATTTATTGTAAATTACATATTATTTCTAGATTTTCTATTTTAGATCTCCAAAAATATTTTTCATTTTTCTTCTAGTCATGTTGACATTTCTCTCTGAACATGTGAAATGCTCATATCATCATGGTTTCAATATGATAATTCTGATAATTCTGTAATTTCTGTTATTCTGGGCCTGTTCCTAGTGAATGATCTTCTTCCTTGCAATAGTTGTCTAGCATTACCATAAGAAGATACCATTAATTGGTTGGATTAACAACAGATATTTTCTTTAGAGTTCTGAGGGCTGGAAGTTCAAGGTCAAGGTGTCAACATAGTTGGCTTCCTCCAAGGACTCCCTCCTTGCCTTACAGATGACTGTCCTTTAGCTGCCTCTTTATATGACTTTTTCTCTATGCATGCATAATCATGGTATGTGTTTAAATTTTCTCTGTTTATAAGGATACAAGATAGGTTAGACCTCTCTCTCTCTCTCTCTCTCTCTCTCTCTCTCTCTCTCTCTCTATCTCTCTCTCTCTCTGTTTCTCTTCCTGGTGGTCCTTGGGATTAAACTGAGGGCTTTGTACATGTCAGGCAAGTATTCAACTACTTAGCTACATCTACAGCCCTACAGTCTTATTTTAACTTAATTCCTTAAAGGTCCTATCTGCAAATATAGTGACATTCTGAGGTACTGCCATTAGTCTTCAAAAACTGGGTTTGAGAGAGAGAGAGAAAAAAAATAAGTCTGTAACTCTTCTAACTCTAGTTCGTATTTTTGTTTGTTTGTTTTAGAATTCCTGGGTTGTTCGTTTCACAAGGAGTTGAACTCAATTTTGAGGTTTAAATATCAGATGGCTGATTTTGATTTAGTTCTTTCAGTTGTATTGGACTTATTCTAGCATGCAGTTATGTTACTTGAGTTTAGTTTGAGACTTGCTTTTAAGATTCATTAGCACAAGTCTGGAGTAACCTTTAATCTAATCCTAATTTTACCAGCATTCCTAGTGCCCCTTGCAAATAAGGTGACACCTTTATGAGAATACTGGCCATTGTCCATGCATTATAGATCTTTGCATTCTGCTTGTGGTTAAACAAATTATTCACAATCCCGTGTAAACTCTGAGAATTGTTTTGCCTATTGATTCTTGGTAGTTCTGTAACTGAATTTACATAGTCTCCTTTCAAATATGAGTAGATACTATTCAGCCTAAGACTTGAATATAGTCCTCCACAGCACACTGGACCTTCTTTCTATGGATCTTTCTTTCCTTCCACATGCAGCTGCACAGATTCTTGCTGTTGGATTTTTTTTTGTTTTTTGTTTTAAATTTTATTGGTTCTTCTTAGTTATACATATGGTAGAATCCATTTTGATATAATTATACAAGCAAGGAATATCTTATTCTTAATAAGACACCACTCTTGTGGATATACACAATGGTGGTGTATTCATATATATGTATTCATATATGTACATAGGAAAATTATGTTAGATTCATTCCACTGTGTTTCCTTGTCCTAGCTACTCTCCCTTCCCTTCATTCCCCTTTGTCTAATGTAGTGAGTTTCTAGCTGTTTTGACCTCCATGAACTTCATTCTTTGTTTAGCTCAGTGAGACTGCTGGAGTTTCCCCTGTCTGTGCTGCAGCCTATAGATTGCCCCTAGGCAATAAGAAGAGGGGATTGCTAAACTTAGTTAGCTATTTTTCCTCCTGTAGGCCCTCAGGAAACATAGTTTTGTGCTGCCTATTGTCTGATACCTGAAAATACTTGCTTCACATATTCTGTTTTTTCATTTTCTAGGTTTATTTTGTTTGTTTTCTATCTATCTATCTATCATCTATCTATCTATCTATTTATTTTTGTTGCAGTACTAGGGATTGAACCTAGGGCCTCCTATGTGCTAACCAAGTGCTCTACCATATAGCATATCCCATCCTTTTTCTAGTTTCTTCATGCAAAAGGATAAATATATTCTTCTTTTACCCATTGTGACTGAAAGTAAAAATTCTATTTTCATAATTATTTGATTGTCTTAAGGTAAAAAGTTTTTATATAATATTTTCTTCAGTGTTCAGTATAAAGTTTTAGTATTTATTTAAATAAATTTCCCATTTTTTCCTAGCACTAATTATTCTAAGATAATAAGGATAACTATATTTGTCCATGATATTATATAAGATGTTAATTATTTTAATATCCTAGGAATAAGCCAATGCAAATTAATAAGCTTTGGAAGAAGAAAAATTTACAATACTATTCATTTCATGGGATCTATTTAGTCTATTTGTTAGTCATATGTGTTATTTAACTAATTAAAGTTTATGGTACAGAGTAAAAAACCTGCTTGATATTTGTCACAGTTCTTACATTGCATAAATAAAAAAGGAAAATGTGTTCAGATAAATGTATTTTATTTCCATGTGGATACTAATTTGTCACTTAAAATTATCCTTTCAAATTTTTAATGCCTTTTCTCACTCTTACCTTATTCATTACTACTCATTCAAATACACGTAGAAATTTTCATAAACGCATATCAAGTGTCTAATGAAAGAATTGTCATGGTCAAATGTGTTTAGTAATTGACACCTATCATTTTTTTCTCTTAATATTGTTTTGGACTTACTAGTGGCAGGTGATAAACAAATTGAAGCACACTATTCCATCTATGTCTGATCAAGAGGAAATCGGTGCTCATAGTTACATTTAAAAAATTTTCCTGAATTCTGGTATGAAAAAAAATGAGGTGAATAAATATTTTTCTGGTACATATTTACATTTGAAAGTCATTGGAAACTTCTTTCCCCCATGCAAAATAACAAGTTAACTTTATTAATACATTAAATCCATACTTCTTGTCCTGTTTGGCCTGATTTTGCACCTGATTTTTCCTTTATTTCACTTTCTTCCCAGGAAAACAGTTGGTGTTTTCTGTTGTGGACCCAGTTCAATTTCCAAGACTCTTCATAAATTAAGTAACCAGAACAATGCCTATGGAACAAGATTTGAATACAATAAAGAATCTTTTAGCTAAAACCCTATGTGGTGAACCAGGACTCTAAAGAAGGAATGAGTGCAATTCCCAAGACTTGGAAGCTCAACTGAATCGACCAGTTGTGTTATGCCAAAGAGTAGCAAGCTTTTCTTATTTATGATTATTTAAAATGAAAATGCAGAGAATGTGGCAGCATGACAGGTCACATCACATGTTTAATCTGGAAACCAAAGACCTGAGGAATATCTGAAGTGGTGATTCACTTTTCAATGTTCAAATTACAAGAACACTATTAGATGCACACTGGTAATCTTTATGGCAAATTTGGGAACTCCCTGGTGAAGAGCTGAACTCACTTACTCTGAAGCTGTTAGCTGTGGTCCTCTTTAAATTGTTTTTGGTTGAACAAATACAAGATTGAAAAAAATTAAAAATTCGTTGAAACACAGATTACATTTCCTACATTGCATATAACAGAGTAGCTTTAATTTGGAGAGGCTCCAGGCAAATATATTTGATGTTTGAAAATGCAGCATATGATTCTGGTTGATACTGGTACTTTGTGTCAGTATCCAATCTTCTTCACCACTGATGCTAATACCTCTCTTTGTATCTGTACACAGCATGTTAACTGAACCTTCTGCAGATGTTGATATATCATCTATTTTTTATGTTTTTCTCTCTTCCTTGTCCTCTGTCTAGTGAAATCTGTCGTTCTTTACTATCATTAGACACAATGATTCAATAAGTTCTTTTCATCTCCCATTTACTTAATCTATTACTACTACATAGTAATGAAAATATCATTACTATAATTTTAAAGGGACATATATGCTAATAACTTTTTTCCTTTTTCATTGTTTTAGCCCCTGCTATTTTTTTCACTCCCCTCACCCCCAGATATAGTTTGTCTAAGGTTTTAGCTCAAAGTACTTTGTCTGATTTGTACTCTGAGATCAAAGAGTACTATATTTGGTAGCAGGCACTGAAATATAAGTTTCATCTCTTTTGTCACACATTGCTAACCCCAACATCCACTCCCAGTACTAGGATTGAACCCAGGGGCATTAAGCTACATCCTCAGACCTTTTTTAATTTTTATTTTGAGACAGGGTCTCACTAAATTGCCCAGACTGGCCTTGAACTTGCCATCCCCCTGCCTCAGTCTCTAGAGTAGCTGGATTATAGGTGTGTATACATGTTGGTTTATGATGGAAACAGTTAAATTGTAGTCACATTCCTAAACAGGGACCTGCTGTTTTACTTTCTACAAAAGTAGATGTACCTCACTAGTTATTGAAATTTCAGTTTAGAATTAAGAGTGGTATTGTTGCACTGGGTGATGTCATAAATTCTTAGGATTAAAATTACTGTTGGGACTATGCTGTATGATTCCATCAGTTTGTAATGCCAGGCAGTTATATTCTTGCCTTAGAGGAAAAATCCTCTTTACTACCCTAAGAATTCAGGCATTCATACAATTTAGTGACTTTTGTTCAGTAGACATCTATGAATTATCATCAAATAGAACAAATTTCTGAAATCAGCAATTCACTTGTCTGATCTTTATTAAAATCTTGCAAATAACACAATATACTAGATGCTGTTTTTTTTTTTTTGGCTATGATTCAACAATAGCAATCGAGCATGCTAAACCATTCAATGCTGTTCTTCATTTGCCTGGATTTTTTTCTTCTCCCTTCTGCAGAAAGAAGGTGAGTCAGAAAGTGATTAAAAAATGTGCAATGCTCCTGCAAATTTACATCTGAAAGCGTAATTAATAACTAGTACATCTTAGCAAAACTTTCTAGATTAAAAAGAATTTTCATGAAAACATGTAACAGAAAGAATTAGTAAAAAGAAATGAGTTTATGCAATCTTTATGTGCAATACTGACTTTACTGATCATAATGTATTTTTGTGCTTTCATTAGGGCATTTAATTTTGGTAATACAGTAATATTTTTTAAAAGAAAGGTGGTATTTCAGACCAGGTTTTCTATGCTAAATGAAACTCCATGCCTCTTCTAAATTCTAGTAGATGTTTAAATATTAATGTTCAACAGTTAAATTTTGTTTCTGTTTATAAGAATGAATTTAAAGCACATATGATATCTTCATTTTGCTTTGAAGAACTCTTCCTATAGGGAATTGTTGTAGTACAAGTCTTCTATCACTAATTTTAATGGCAACACACAATAAAATTGAAATGATGTCCTTGGAATTTCTATAAGCTCACCTTACCTTTGCAACAATAAAGCTGTAACATTTGTTCACAAATTTTCCATGTTTCAGAAGCAATCTGTTCCTCAGGAATTAGCATTTGAGTGCACATTAGCCTGTTAGCCTCAGGAATTGGGATTATCAGTGTCACAGGCTAGTGGTGTGACTAGGACAAATGACTTCTCACACTGGGGCTAAAGTTTCTGAAGTTAAAGTTAAGATTGGTAATTCTTAATTTTTGAGAACTTAATTCAAAATAAATATTGTGCCACACAATACATTGCATATAACATTTGGGACTACAAAAACAATGTTTAGTAGCAAGAACAGATATTTAAGGACTTCTGATTTAAAAAAAAAAGATTATTCTTATAGGCCTTTCTTCCTATACATCTTTTTTTCCTTTGGTCTTTTGGAAGAAACTATCAATTTTGTATAGGATCATACTAAGGAATTTATGGGCAAACAAATTCCCTTTGTATTTTCCTAAAAAAATAGACGGATGGTACCTTCTATCATTTCTTAAACTTCCTGACTCCCCTTATATGTGTAAGGGAATTCTTTAGTTTTACATGTAAATAATAATCATAAAAACCTCAGAATTGAATACATATATTCATATGTGCATATATTTGGGGCTTGTTTTACTTTTAACCAGTGACTTCAGGTGAAAATGAAATGCTTGATAGTTATTCATTTAGGTACTTAAAAATTTCAGTTGAGTGACTATGATAGTACAAACATCTGAAAAAAAAAAAAACCCACAATTTAGACCAGGCATGGGTTGAATTGAATTGATTTAATCTACATAGCCATATTATTTCCAACCATCCCTTCCCTAATCAGTTTTTACTTGGATTACCTATGGAAGGTAATAGATTGAAATTATAAAATATTGTCAAAAAATCTTGTTAGAGACAAAAAGGCTGTTGCCATCAATAGATAATGCTGATGCTGAAGAATCTGCATTATATTAAAGAGAGAAACTTTTCAGGAAAAGTTTTTGCTTTTCTCCTTAAGGATGGTTGCCATGCTGACCAGAGATTTTTTTCAAGTTAGTCAATGGGGCAAATCTTTGTTTCTACTAAACAGTTTATTATTTTTCTCATAGCTTGGATTTTTTTATATTCAATATATTACAGAAATACAAAACACTGATGGGATCCTTATTTTGCAGTTAAGGAAACTGATGCCCTAAGAGAGAGATTATAACTTGTCTTAAATCATTAAGATTATAACAGAGCTGTGGCCAGTGCTACTAAAAGGCTCTTTTCACACCCCCCTGCCGAAATATACATCTAATACAATATCTAGTCTCTTTAATTTGAGTCTCCTTATAAAACTCCTAGTTAGTGTTGGGTGAAAAATAAGGTACTCAGCAGTAATTCCAGATGCAGATACAGACAGTCACATTTTTTCCAATTTGTGTTCTGATTCTAAATTTGTTAGCCTTATATGTTTTGCCTAATAGAACATATTTTCAGATATCAGTTTCCAAAACTGATAATTATGTTAAAGATACTAGATTCTCGAGAACTTTGCATTGGAAGGATACATAGTTGTAAAATTTCTAGGAAATGCTAATACTGTAGTTTTAAATTAAGGTTCAAAAATGAAAGTCACAACTTTACCAGCTTTTTAACTACCCAGAAAAATATTAATATTAAAACAAGTGACTGTTGTTCTCTATTTACATAACCATAACTTGCTTCTTGTCCAGGAGGAAAGAACCAGCCTTTTGTAAGTCAGTAAACAGGAAATACATGGAATCAAGCTTAATGAGATTGGCATTTATTTCAGCCACCAAAAAACAATGAGAGCCCACTGTTTCCCTCTGTCTAAATACTGGCTCTGTTGCCCCAACTTCTTTATTCCATTTTGTATTTTTTTTAAGGACAGAGTTACAAAAGTTAGCTAGACTAAATTTTCCTAAGAAAAAACTCAGAAGATTTCCAATACCTAGCAAAGAAGAGTCCAATAAAAGAGACTAAAGGTTATGTAAATTTTTTAAAATAAGCAGACACTAAATAATGTTGCTTTAGAGCAAATACCAATATTGTAAATGTACTGTGCTACCCTATATATTTAAGAATTGCTCGGTGAAGATACGAACATTCTCATAGAAGCAAAAGTAGAAAGAAAAAACAAATTATAGAAATAAAAATTATTTAAAACATCAGGATGTAATCCTCCTATCTTATAAGATGCTCAGGTTGAGTGTTAAAACTGGTTATTTATTTGGTTTGGGAAAAAAATTTTAAAGAACCCAGTGTCTCTTTTTAGGGAGCTTTTCACATTTTCATTGGCACTATAATTTAAAAGAAATTTTGTCTTTTATCAAAATTATATCTCACTTCTTTTAAAAACAGAGTTCTGTGAGCTGCTGTTTGACCTAGAGAAGACCCTAGCATTCCTGATGAAAATCAGCATTACATAAATATGCTCATGTACATGACAATAAAGAAGGGAAGGGTGCCATGCATTGCTGAGTGACACACACCATAATATTCTGTCATTGAATGGTGATATTTCACAGATCTTATTCATCCACCCAGGGAATGAAAACGTTCTTAATACATGCAGAAACGGAAAACCACAGTATCTCTGTTGTATCATTACAGTGTATCAATTCACCTTTATCAGCACATTCATTTGAACCTCGTTATCAATTCAATATAAATTGATTTTAGGAGTGAGAAGTCTACACAATGCATAAAATGGGGTCTTTGCTTATCTGGTAATAAGTATATTGTGGCCTACACATTAGCTAGGGAGATACTATTAAATCTTTCCCCCCCCCCCCTTTCTTCTTGGGAGAGACCCAAAGGAATGCAATTACTGCATGTATGTCAGAATGGGACCTGTGTGGTACTCTATGGTGCTATTAGAATTGCTGCACACATTCCACAGGTACCCAGGGGCTGTGGTTTAAGAAAGTATCAGATTTTGAGTCAGCCTGGCATCTTTAAGGACAGATCTGGGTACTCTCCATGGGCTAATAACCTTTATTTAAAGATGATGATTATTTGCATACCAAATTCCATTAAAAGGAAATTATCTTTATTTTCTTGTCTTTTTGTTAGACTTTGTTTTAAAATGAAAGGTAAGAATAGCAGACATAATTTTAAGAGGTGGGACTAATAGACTGAGGCTGTTCTATCTTGAGACTGACAAGTGTTAGCATTTATTTCATCACCTCCAAAGTGTGTGGAATGAATGGGATTTGGGGTTAGGATTCAGAGGACTTGGAGCCTCCATCCCTGGAATGTATTAGACTACTTATTTAAACATAAGAATAATGTCTAATTTATAGTGATGCCATATGAAAGAATGTGGGGGAAGGAACAAAAGGGATAGGGAAGAGAGAGGTTTCCTTGCAAATCTTCCTTAGTAGGTTTTTTGATAACAATAAAAATAAAGCACTATTCTAAGGAAATATAAACAGAAGCTTTTCCATTGTAACTGGAAGATTTAGTACTTGATTTGATTTTCTGGGCAAGTTGAGAAGTAGCCACAAACAAACCCACACCACTATCTCTCTTTGTTCTTCTGAGATCCCTATAA
The DNA here is from genome assembly GCF_964194105.1 of Spermophilus citellus. Classification (NCBI taxonomy): domain Eukaryota; kingdom Metazoa; phylum Chordata; class Mammalia; order Rodentia; family Sciuridae; genus Spermophilus; species Spermophilus citellus. The sequence goes on from NC_138183.1 coordinate 179,399,018, forward strand.
ACAAAGTCACCTGTTACATCTAGCATAGGATATGCTTTCTGAATTCCTCTTGGCTAATTTTGGCTAATTTTGTTTCTAGAGATAGTTTATTGATTTACGAAACTTGAGTTTGGAATTGTTGGAGGGTAATATGAGTTATCCTGCTTATTTAAGATTTGATTGAGGAAAATGTAGGTATTTTCAAGACATCCAGTGAATTAAAACCTGTGTTTTAGAACTAGAAAGAATTCTATAAAAGAAAAAAAAAATCTACAGCATCATAACTACTCTTTTCAGGTGGGAATAAATTTATTGTTCTCTTCCTCTTACCAAAGAGATGTTACATCTGTGTTTTCATCAAACCTCACATTATTTAAATTGCATGTGTTCATCTTTATGTTGGATTATAAGAAAAACTGCTTGAGTGAAAATGGAATTTGACAATAGAGTGTAGAATACTTTCAAGCTGTTACAGTGTTCCACTGTGGCAGGTTTGCAATTGGAGGAAGTGCAGTCCACCTATCAAAATGTGAGGTGTTCCACAGGGCAGTGTGGCATTTTTTTTTTTAAAGAGAGAGGCAGAGAGAGAGAGAGAATTTTTTAATATTTATTTTTCAGTTTTTGGTGGACACAACATCTTTGTTTGTATGTGGTGCTGAGGATCGAACCCGGGCCGCACGCATGCCAGGCGAGCGCGCTACTGCTTGAGCCACATCCCCAGCCCAGCAGTGTGGCATTTGAATCTTGTCTAGTTAAATAGAAGTGTGAGGTTATGCAGTACTGGAAAGGAAATGCTAAATCAAATTCAATGCTTGTAAAGAATAAAAAATATATTTATGTGTATATATATATATATATATATATATATATTATTGCTATAAAATCATAGTACATTTATAGAAAATCTTTATTGCTTTGGGAAATGACCTTTATTTGTTTAAAAACTAAGCAAATAAAATTTGAACAATTATACCAAACACTCTCCTATCATAAACTAATTGTCCATTTTGGGTAGTAACCATGAAGAATTTTCCCTAGGATTTTCAGAACAGCATAGTATTGTTTTTGTCCAGTGAAAGTCCAAATGATCAGGCCAATAATATAATAATCAAGTAATGTTTAAGAAATGCTCTTTTGAAACTCTTTGAGGATGATTTAATTTCTAAGTTATCAATACTTTTGTAATTTTCCTTTCAGTCGGATAACTAATTGATAATTGTAGATACCAGATCACTACAATTAACATGCTGAGTTAGGGATTTGGGTTTTATTTTTTGTTTGTGTTTTAGTATTATTCTAAAATCTTATAATTGTGCCCACTAAAATTCAAACTACCTATTTATACAATTTTAAAACACTGAATTTATGTTATTCTGAACAGAAAATTAATAAAACATAAAACATGCTTATTATGAGATCAAAATTAGTTTTTATATTTAGTTATTGAAGATTCCAGTTTTACTAAACATTGAGTATACTATACATATTTACACCCATGTTATAATTCCTGCTTAGAGGTATCAGTTTTTTCCAATGCATTACCCTCTGCCTGTTTTGAATATCTGTAAACTATACAAATGATTAATAACAATAGGGTAACTCACACATTCGTTTTGACATTTAAATTGGTGGGGTTTGAAATGCTTGTAATAAGCAAATCCTGGAGACTAGCATTCTGATGCCACCTGAAAATTGACTTTCCCGTCAGTAATGTGTAGACCATTATTTTCTCTAAGAACCAGTCTATTTTGTTTTTCTGTGTTAGGTGTGAATTTCAGGAGAATGTGTGCTTTAGTGGTGGACTAGATGAGTAAAACTGCTTTGTATATAAAATTGTGCTCACCCTTAGGTCCTAAGATATGCCTAGTACAGTACACAAAATTGGAATGATTCCTGCATCAGGAAAGTGAAAAGATTTCTACAGAATCAAAGATATTATTTCATCTGTTTCTAAATGTATGCTTCTTGCATTAAATTTTTATTCATTATTTTTTATAGTCTATATGTCATTCATGAGTCCAACCAGAAGCTGTGGTGCTCCAACTTAGAGTTTTGTTTTGTTTTGGGGTATTAAGGATTGAACTCAGGTGCATCAACACTGAGCTACATCCCCAGCCCTTATTATTATTATTATTATTACTATTATTATTATTATTATTTTAATTTTGAGAGAAGTTCTCACTAAATTAATTACAGCCTTGCTAAGTTGTTGTGGCTGACCCAGAACTTGTGATCCTCCTGTCTCAGACTCCTATATCTCTGGGATTACAGGCATGTGCCACTCTGTCACAATATGTGATGGAATCAGGGTCACTCCAGGTATGTTGGGCTTGCAATAACACACACACACACACACACAAACACTGAAAATACCTTTTTCAGGGTCAGGATGGCTCTGCAGCCTCAAGAATCAATGCTGGAGGGCAAGGAGAGCAAGGGAGGCAAGAGGCAAGAGATAATAAGAGGCAGGCAAGATAGCAAGCAAACCTGAAACCCCCCTATTTATTGGGAAGAAGCCATTCATACAATATTCCACCCAAATAAGGCAAGGGATTGGGTTTCGGAGGGTGGAGTCTTGCTTGGTGATGTCTTGTGGTCAGCAGATTGACAGACATCTTGGAAAGCCACACCTGTCTCAGGTGCTGTGTGGGATCAAAGGCAGAGCAAGCGAAAAGGCACACATAAGTCACACAGCCCAGTCAGAGCAGAACATGCCTGTAATCCCAGAGATATAGAAGTATGAGACAGGAGGATCACAAGTTCTAGGCCAGCCACAGCAACTTAGCAAGGCTGTGAGTAATTTAGTGATCAGCTAAGTTCCCTCATACTTCAAATGTGCATAGCTCACACACACACAGCCCATGGTGGCTCGTGACACCCCCACACCAGAAACTTAGAGCTTTTAGTAGTGATAACTTCTTCGTAGGGTTTAACCAACTTATTTCATCAAGTGATACGGAATTTTTCAGTCAATTCCTACCACACTGCAGCCTTTCAAGCAATTCATTTGTAAAGAATCTGCTTTTCTGAGATGGTGTTTGCCCCTTGTTTTCCCAAAGCTGTCATACATTCTGAAATGGACATTTTAATAAGTCAAGTTCAAATGCATTTAGAAAACAAGATGATCAGTTATGTACTTGCATTCCTTATGAGCATTATTTGCTTTGTGTCACATTTAGGTCATGAGTGCATGATTTAATAGCATTTATGTCATAAAATTACTAATAAGCAGTGGTCAGTGAGAGAAGGACACAAAAGATAAAGGAGGAAAAATGTTTTGGGGATGTGCATATTTTTATATTTTGAGAGTATAAATATCTGCTATATTTTTTCCTGGAATCTAAGCATCTTCTGTCTAGTCACTTGTTTAGTCCCACAGATCCTCAGTGTTCTTATTCTAATTTAGGAGTCATGTATTGACTTTTACAAAGAATGGTTCTGAACTAAGCTATTTTTATAAATTATTTCACTATTGTTTATTATGAATGGTCTTCACAATGTATCATGCTGTGGAAACTCTAATGGAGATCTTTGCCATCTTCATATTAGAAAATTGATTCCTAGAGTCACTGGAAGCTGTATCTCATCAGCATACCTTCACTTCCTGCTGGGGAGTTTCCTCTGAGCAGTTCCCTTTTATTAGTGTCATGATTTCACCAGCTTAGGTTCATGATTTTCCTTTAATAAGAATGTCACCTTGTTAAATATAACTTGTGTCTTCTCCAGAATTTTTAGTGATCCTTACTTTTATGGAGGTCCTTGACATGATAAGGTGAGGTAGGGGGCATATTGTCTTTTAAGGGTTAAGTGTGTTTATTCTGTTTTCATTTTTTCTTTGTTAGCTGAAAGCTATTTTTTTGTTGTTGATTTTTACTTTCATTCTTGTATTTAATAAGTATCACATTCTCTCTAGTTACCAGACATTAGGCACATAACGACACAGACCTTGTCATTATGGAGATTATAGTTTTGTAGGAGAGAATACATTCAATTATACAAGTAAAATAGATAAGAATGATAAGTTGTGGTAAAAAAAAGTAAAGTGTGTGAAAAGAGATTATGAGGGAAAGATCTCAGATTAGGAAGGTTGTTTTGAGGAGATGGCATTTAAGGAGATCCAAACTGAATTGGGAGCAAGGGTGGAAGTCAGGGTGAGGTCATCAGATGGGAGGAAGAATCATACATTTAACAGGCTGAAATAAATTCAGTGTGAGGTGCAGAAGGGCATGAGAAAGCACTGGAGAGGCAGACAGGGTCTGAAATAGGGAGGCCTTTGTTTAGGATATGTAATTTAACTGGAAAGAAATGTGGAGAGAAATGTTAAATTTCTGAAGGGTCTTAAGTGTGCTTTTGTTGCTTCTATAGCTATATGGATTAGAAGAAGGAAGGAGGGGAAGCTGGAATCCAGTCAAGAGGTTATTGCAGTATTTTCAACAATGGATGATAATGGCTTTGACTAGAATTAAAATAGATTACTGTGACACTGACAGCAGGTCAGAATGAAGTGGAGACATGCCAAACTTATTGTGTATTGAGAGTGGAAGAAAAGGACCACTGAGAGATTACATATGAAAGGCAGCAAAACACAATGTATCAGAGGAGGCTTCCAAGTTTTTGCAGAAGAAATGGCTTGGGTGCAGGTGGAAGGCTGGAGGAGGAACTGATCTTTAGAGATCCTAAGTGTTAACTTTTAGAAGTGCTAAGTTTTAATTCCTGTAGGCTATTTAAGTAATGCAAACTATTAAGATAAATTAGTCAAAAATTCTGAAAATAAGATTGGACTATATATGTATGTAAACTATATATCACAATAATTCCATGAGCAGTAGTGCTACAGAGTACAGATTGCTCCTTCAGAAGCAAAGCACTATTCTCCCAAATGTTGGTGTTGACTGCTGTTGGTGTACAGCAGGGTCCATCTCCTTACCTAAGTTTATGCATCTTCACATGGGGCAGCTCACATAAAATGATAAGACACAGAAATAGAATAAATTCTGAAGACCTTGCCTTCATGTGGGTCGATTCTGAAAGAACAGCCCAGCTTTTGCTTGCTTTAGGATCAGCTAAGACTTCTGAGAACCCAAGTGAAGACAGCTAGTGCCAGCTGTCTTAGGAAGCATGTGAAGCAGTCTCTGAAGAAGTGTTCATACTAGGGCTGGGTGGGCCTGATTTAATCAGTTGTGAAGCAATTTAAAGAGGGCTTTGCTATCTCTGGGTAAGGAAACCCCCATCTGTGAACAAGGTCCTTGGTGTCCTAGTCTCAGTCTGTTATCTTACTAGGTAGAAAGGACTAACAAACATTTTTAGTCAATCCCTTGTATTTGTATGACTCCAAGTGATAAATACATATGTATGTGTAATTGTTTGTATGTGTGTGCATTCAAATCCATCCCAGCTGCTGAGCCTATAGGGTTGGTTGAAGCCTTGACTGCATTGCATTTGTATTCTCTCTAATTCCCATACTCTGCTTCCTTACTCCATTGGAGACGTTATTCTTGCAAACATTCCCTAACAAACATTGTTCATCTTTCTCAATTCCTTAGTCTGTTTCTAAGGAAACCCTAATTAAGAAATTTTTCAATATCCAGGGGTAGAAGAGTTGAACCTTAAGGAATGCTGAGAAGATAAAGCCGAAGAAGAAGAAAAAGCATGAGTGTGTTATCTCCCAGATTAAGAGTGATTAAGAAAAGAGAAATCAGGAATGCACAATGGTGCCCAAAGAGCAAGTAAAATGACTACTAGAAGTGTTACCTGATTTATCAACATAGACTCCAATGGTGACCTGGGTAAGAAGTATTCCAGTGGGAAGGTAGAACAGAAAATACACTAGTGTAGGGTAAGTAGGAAACAAGGGAATACAGCTCACAAATGTAAACAGTTGTGTCAGGAAGTTTGTCTATTAACAAAAAATAGGGCAAAGCTAATTGCAAATGTGGTATTGATGGAGAGTGATTTTCTTTTTAAGTTGCATATGTTTAAATAAGGAATTGTAAAGTATCCTGAAGAGTGGGAAGAGTTGAAGACCTAGGAAAGAATGAGGAAAACTAATGAAGTAAAGGGCCTGGATGTTAGAAGCATTGAAATCCTCAAGTTTATGAAGATATGCATCCTTGATAGTAAGAAGTATGCTTAATGAAATTGTAGGGAAAATAAGAAAAATAAGAATGTAGGAAGTTTGCAGATTTGCTGGCAGAAAAATGTAAAGATGTTCTATCTATAATCCTTTTTTACCTTATGCACATATATCAATATTGTAAACTTATCAATAATTGCTAATCCATGTGTTTGCATACATAATATATAACTATCTATATTTATCTCTCCCTATATATTTACCTATACCAAAGACCTTTACATCTTTAAAGTTAAGAAGCAAAATGGACAAATGTCAAGAACGCTCATGAACTATTCTTGCAATTAATAAGGTGAAACTGTCTTAATGATTTTATCCTTACATTGATCTCTCCATCCAGCTAATCTGGATTTCTGGGATTTAGTTTTCACCAGGGTTAGCAAACATTTTCAATCAAGAGTTATATAATAAATACTGTAGGCTTGTGAACCATATGGTTTCTGTTGCAGCTACTCTACCACACAGTGTGCAAACAGCCATACACTACATGAAATGTAATGAATGTGTGTTCCAAAAAGTTGTTATTTACAAAAACAGGTCACAGGCTGAACTGACAGCCCGCCCATTGGTCATAGGCCATTGACATTTATTTTTGCTTATGCCATCATTCTGTCTAGACCATTTATCACCTCATCTACCTTATGAACTTGTATGAGTTTTGTTCAGTCATCACCTTTTTAAAAAAATTTTTATATCTATCCTGATAGTAAAAGTTGTGTACTACTTTAAGATCTGGAATATTATTCCTTCCTTCATGATAGTACTTTTATTTTTATTTTTTGTTTTTTAGTTTATTGATTTTATTTTTTAAATACATGACAGCAGAATGCATTACAGTTCTTATTATACATATAGAGTACAATTTTTCATATCTTTGTATATAGAGTAGGTTCATGCCAATTCATGCCTTTATACATGTACTTTGTTTTTGTTTTTTTGCATTACAATTCTTGTTACACATATAATACCACAATTTTTCATATCTGTTTATATATAAAGTATGTTGACACCCAATTCAAGTCTTCTTACATGTACTTTGGTTAATGATGTCCATCACATGCCACTGCCCTTGCTAATCTCCTGCCCCCTTCTGTTCCCTCCCACCCCTCTTGCCTATCTAGAATTCATCTAATCCTCCCATGCTCCCCCTCCCTACCCACTATGAGTCAGCCTCCTTATATCAGAGAAAACATTTGGTATTCCTTTTTTTGGGATTGTCTAACTTCATTTAGCATTATCTTCTCCAACGCCATCCATTTACCTGCAAATGCCATGATTTTATTCTTTTTTAATGCTGAGTAAAATTCCATTGTGTATATAATCCACATTTTTTTATCCATTCATCCACTGAAGGGCATTTAGGTTGGCTCCACAGTTTAGCCACTGTGAATTGTGCTGCTATAAACATTGATGTGGCTGTGTCCCTGTAGTATGCTGTTTTTAAGTCCTTCGGGTATAGTCTGAGGAGAGGGATAGCTGGGTCAAATGGTGGTTTCATCCCCATATTTCCAAGGAATCTCCATACTGCTTTAAATATTTGTTGTACCAATTTTAAGTCCCACCAGCAATATATGAGTGTACTTTTTTCCCCACATCCTCGCCAACACTTATTGTTGTATGTTTTCATTATAGCTACCATTCTGACTGGAGTGAGATGAAATCTTAGAGTAGTTTTCATTTGCATTTCTCTGGTTGCTACAGATGATGAGCATATCCTCTTCTGAGAAGTGTCTGATCAGGTCCTTGGCCCATTTGTTGATTGGGTCATTTAGTTTTTGTTTGTTTGTTTTGTTTTGTTTTGTTTGTGCTTAGCTATTTGAGTTCTTTATATATTCTAGAGATTAGTGCTCTATCTGATGTGTGAGGGGTAAAAATTTGTTCCCAGGATGTAGCCTCTCTGTTCACCTAACAACAGATTGTTTCTTTTGCTGAGAATTTTTTTAGTTTGATTCCATCCCATTTATTAATTCTTGGTTTTAATTTTTGCACTATAGGATTTTTATTAAGGAAGTTGAGGCCTAATTCCACATGATGAAGATTAGAAGTTTCTATTTCTTCTATTAGACACAGAGTCTCTGGTTTAACTCCTAGGTCCTTGATCCATTTTGAGTTAAGTTTTGTGAATGGTGAGAGGGATTTAATTTCATTTTATTGCATATGGAATTTTCAGTTTTCCCAGCACCATTTGTTGAAGATGCTATCTTTTCTCCAGTGCACCTTTTTGGTTTGGGGCACCTTTTTCTAATATAAGATAATTGTAATTTTGTGGGTTAGTCTCTGTGTCCTCTACTCTGTAGCATTGGTCTACCAGTCTGTTTTGGTGCCCATTACATGCTGTTTTTGTTACTATTGTTCTATAATATAGTTTAAGGTCTGGTATAGCAATGCCACCTGCTTCACTCTTCCTCTAAGGATTGCTTTAGCTATTCTGGCTCTCTTATTTTTCCAGATGAATTTCTTGATTGCTTTTCCTATTTCTATGAGGAATACCATTGGGATTTTGATTGGAATTGCATTAAATCTGTATAGTGCTTTTGGAAGTATGGTCATTTTAATAATATTAATTTTTCCTATCAAATAGCAAGGTAGATCTTTCCATCTTCTAAGGTCTTCTTTGATTTCTCTCTTTAGGGTTCTGTAGTTTTCATTGTTTAGATCTTTCACCTCTTTCATTAAGTTGATTCCCAAGTATCTTATTTTTTAAGGTTATTGTGAATGGGGTAGTTTTCCTCATTTCCTTCTCAGAAGCTTTGACACTGATATACAGAAATGCATTTGATTTATGGCTGTTTATTTTATATCCTGCTACTTTGCTCAATTCATTTACTAGTTCTGGAAGTTTTCTGGTGGAATTTTTTGGGTCTTTTAGGTATAGAATCATATCATCAGCAAATAGTGCTAACTTAAGTTCTTCTTTTCCTATACATATTTCTTTAGTTTCTTTCATCTGTCTAATTGCTCTAGCTAGTATTTCAAGAACTATGTTGAATAGAAGTGGCCATCCCTGTCTTGTTCCAGTTTGTAGAGGGAAAGCCTTCAATTTTTCTCCATTTAGAATGATGTTGGCCTGAAGGTTAGTGTAGATAACCTTTACAATGTTGAGATACGTTCCTGTTATTCCTAGTTTTCCTAGTGTTTTGAACATAAAGAGGTGCTGTACTTTGTCAAATGCTTTTTCTGAGTCTATTGAGATGATAATATGATTCTTATCTTTAAGGCTATTGATGTGATGAATTACATTTATTGATTTCTGTATGTTGAACCAGCCTTGCATCCCTGGGATTAATCCCACTTGAACATGGTGCACAATCTTTTGGATAAGTTTTTGTATTTGATTTGCCAGAATTTTATTGAGAATTTTTGCATCTATGTTCATTAGAGATATTGGTCTGAAGTTTTCTTTCTTTGATGTGTCATTGCCTGGTTTTGGAATCAGGGTGATATTGGCCTCATAGAATGAGTTTGGAATTACTGCCTCTTTTTCTATTTCCTGAAATAAATTGAAAAGTATTGGTATTAGTTCTTATTTAAAGGTCTTGTAGAACTCAGCTGTGTCTCCATCCAGTCCTGGGCTTTTCTTGGTTAGTAAACTTTGGATGGCTTCTTCTATTTGCTCACTTGATATTGGTTTGTTTAAATTGTGTATATCTTCCTGACTCAATCTGGGCAAATCATATACCTTAAGAAATTTGTCGATGCCTTCAATGTCTTCTATTTTATTGGGATATAAAATTTCAAAATAATTTCTAATTATCCTCTGTATTTCTGTAGTGTCTGTTGTGATATTACCTTTTTCATCATGTATGCTTATAATTTGAGTTATCTCTCTCCTTCTCTTCTTTAGCATGGCTAAGGGTCTATTTTATTATTTTTTCAAAGAACCAACTTTCTGTTTTGTCAATTATTTTCAATTGTTTCTTTTGTTTCGATTTCATTGATTTCAGCTCTAATTTTTATTACTTTTTTCCTTCTACTGATTTTGCTGCTGACATGTTCTTCTTTTTCTAGGGCTTTGAGATATACTGTGAGGTCATTTATTTGTTGACTTTTTCTTCTTTTAAGGAATGAACTCCATGCAATGAATTTTCCTCTTAGTCCTGCTTTCATATTGTCTCAGAGATTTTGATTAGTTGTGTCTATGTCCTCATTTACCTCCAAGAATTTTTTAATCTCCTCCTTGGTGTTCTGGGACCCATTGTTCATTCAGTAGCATATTGTTTAGTCTCCAGGTGATGGAGAAATTTTTATTTTTTATTTTGTCATTGATTTCCAATTTCAATCCATTATGATCTGATAAAATGCATGGTAGTATCTCTACTTTTTTGTATTTGCTAAGAGTTGCTTTGTGGCATAATATGTGGTCTATTTTAGAGAAGGATCCATGTGCTGCTGAGAATAAAGTGTATTCACTTGATGCAGGTTGAAATATTCTATATACGTCAGTTAAGTCTAAGTTATTGATTGTGTTATTGAGTTCTATAGTTTCTTTGTTCAACTTTTGTTTGGAAGTGCTATCCAGTGGTGAAAGAGGTGTGTTAGAGTCACCCAAGATTATTGTGTTGTGATGAATTTTACTCGTGAACTTGAGAAGAGTTTGTTTGATGAACATAGCTATACCATCGTTTGGGGCATATATATTTATGATTGTTATGTCTTGTTGGTGTATGTTTCCCTTGAGCAGTACGTAATGTCCATCTTTACCCCTTTTGATTAACTTTGGCTTGAAGCCTATTTTATTTGATGTGAGTATGGAAACCCCTGCTTGCTTCCGCAGTCCATGTGAGTCGTATGATTTTTCTCAACATTTCACCTTCAGTCTGTGTATGTCTTTTCCTATAAGATGAGTCTCCTGGAGGCAGCATATTGTTGAGTCTTTTTTTAAATCCAAACTGCTAGCCTATGTCTTTTGATTGGTGAGTTTAAGCCATTAACATTTAGGGTTACTATTGAGACCTGGTTTATATTTCCAGCCACATTTGTTGATTTTTGTTATTTAACTTGAATTGGTTTTCCTCTTTGATTAGTTTTTCCTTTAGTGTACCACCACCCTCTGCTGATTTTCATTGTTGTTTTTCATTTCCTCTTTATGAAATATTTTGGCAATGATGTTTTGTAATGCTGGTTTTCTATCTATAAATTCTTTTAACTTTTGTTTATTGTGGAAGGTTTTTATTTCATCTTCAAATCTAAAGATTAGTTTTGCTGGATACAAGATTCTTGGTTGGCACCTATTATCTTTCAGAGCTTGATATATGTTGTTCCAGGATCTTCTAGTTTTCAGGTCTGTGTTGAAAAATCTGCCATTATCGTAATTTGATTTCCCATACATGTAACCTGATTCCTTTCTCTTGTGACTTTTAAAGTTCTCTTCTTATTCTGTATGTTGAGCATTTTCATTATAATGTGCCTTGTTGTGGATCTGTTGTGATTTTGCACATTCGGCGTCCTATAGGCTTCTTGAATTTGGATTTCCAATTCATTCTTCATGTTTGAAAGTTTTCTGATATTATTTCATTGTATAAATTGTTCATTTCTTTGGTTTGGACCTCTATGCCTTCCTATGTTCCAATAACTCTTAAATTTTGTCTTTTTATGCTATCCCATATTTCTTGAGTGTTCTGCTCGTGATTTATTATCATTTTCGCTGTGTGGTCTATATAATTTTCAAGATGATTTATTTTATCTTCATTGTATGACATCCTATCTTCTAAGTGGTCTACTCTGTTGGTGATGCTTTCATTTGTGTTTTAATTTGGTTTATTATTTCAAGGATTTCTGTTTTTGTTTTGTTTTGTTTTGTTTTGTTTTTTTAATCTCTATCTCCATGTTGGAGTGATCTTTTGCTTCTTGCATTTGTTTAGGTAGCTCATTGTCAAAGTGATCTTTCTCTTCCTCTGTAATATTATGTCTTCTTTGAGATCCCCAAATATTTTAACCATGTATATCCTGAAATCTTTCTCTGTAATTTTTTCTACTGTAGCTGCCAATGCTTCTAATGATGTGTTGTCTTGATTTGTTTGTGGTATTTTCTTCCCTTGCCTTTTCATGTTGCTCATGTGTCTTCCTTTCCAGCTCTGTGGATCTGGTGTGTTATTGTTTTTATCCTATAGACTGGTAGTGCTCTTGTATGGTTCCAATATCTCCCCTTTGTGGGGAAAGATAATGTTGAGAGATCCCAATATCAACAATACATCACCTATGAACAAATTGTTGTTATGAAGACATTTACAGTTTAGTCTCAATGTCCAGAAATGTTGGATTCAATTATTATTTAAAATATAATGGTGGGAACAGATGTGAGGGTATAGAGTTAATATATCTTAGGAAATGTGAAGGAGAAATCTAATGAAGTGGGTTAGTAGCAGGGGAATAGACAGGAAGTAATTTAGGGTAGATGTGGGAAGACAGTAGAGCACATAAAACAAACACAGATATGCATTTAGAAAAATACAGGATGTAAAAATAGTAAAATTTGGAGGGTGAAGGAAAAAGAAAGAGAAAAAATGGAAATAAAGAAAGAAAAAAGAGAAAAAAGGGGGGGGGGCTTATGCAATTCCTCTATATTATATTACTCAGGTGACTCAGTCCTCAAAGTCCTATTTCATGCAAATTTCTTGTTTTTACATAGTTGAAGGCCGGAAGATGGAGGGGTAGAAGAGGAAGAAGAAGAAGAAAAAAATACTCTTAGAGATCTGTTTCTTTCTCTTCTCATCCAGTAAGTGGGGTTGTCTGTTTTAACCTGCTGTCTCTGGCCTCAGAATGGTGTAGGTAACCAGGGTATGAAGACTGGACCTGGTGTAGAGTGTCTGGAAGTGAGAAGTGCCGCCCACCAGTCCCAGCCAGAAAATTGCACCTCACAGGTCTTTTTTTTAGGACCACTCATCTGACTTGAGTCCCCAGTATTGTCTCCCTCTCTTGCCTGGAGATTTACCAGATCCTTGTCTCTCTGTTATGCTCCAGACTTTAGTCCTCTCCCCTCTCTTACTTAACAGGTCCCAACTGCAGGACCTCTCACCCCCAGGCTCACTCTAGGTGGGCAGCACTCTGTTCACTCTGCACTTCTGTCCAACTGAGAGCTGTTTTTGTGTTGGATGGTCACAGTGCCAAGTTACCACTGCTGGGGGTGCAGGGATTGGAAATCAGGTACCTGCTCAAATGGTGATCTGATCTGATAGCCACGCCCACCAAAAATAGCGAGGAAGGTTTTCCAAGATGCAGTTGATCTGCTTCCAGCACAGTCTTGTGAGTTGGGAGGACCTGGGCGATGGCCTTGTGCTGTGGATATATAGCGGCTGAGTGACCTTCGAGGGAGCAGAGCACAGTCTGGAGTTCTTCAGAGGTGCTAATAGGTAGTCCTGCTAAGCCACTTGTGAGCCATGGGTGAGTTAGACCTGCAAGCTTTGGGTCCGGAGTCCGGAGACTTACTCAAGCCCAGAGGCACTGATTTCTGTGGGGTGTCACAGTGCTAGTGATTTCTGTGAAAATCTGCTATATAGTGGTCCTCTCACACTCTCTGAGATGTTGTATTTCATTTAGGTGAGACCTTGTGGAGAAGCTGCCTTTCTGCTTTCTTAGTTTCATGCCACAGAGCAGCCAGAACCGGGACCTCCTCTATTCTGCTATCTTGGATCTCCTCCATGATAGTACATTTAGTATAGCAATAGTTTCCTTAAGAATTAGTCTCTGACAGAATAATCTGCCTTCACTGAGAAGGACAATTTTATCAATTTTTGAACAGTGCCAATACAGAGTATATGCCCTAAAAATAACAGTTTCTTGAATAACTGAACAATTAAATGAGAACCATCATTTTCCTACTTAAAGATAATTTTTCTCACTTAGGAAAGTTTGCCTAAAACATGCATTAGTCAAGGGTAGTGTCACATGCACAGGTGGCTAAATAGCCACTTGTGTGTTTATATACTGAGAGTTTTTACTAGCATGATTAATATTTTTATGTTCCAAATATTTCTGTATCTTAAAGGAATATGCTATATTTATTATTATATCATTTTATTAAATAGGTATGAAACTATTAAGGGTTATGCAAAATGATTTTGAAAAAAATGATATGGGTAGCTTTGACTCTCACCTTTTTAAGACAGTAAACATGTTTAGTTAATGTTCTGTATGAGAGCTTGTAAAATAACAATGAGAACTTATACATTATTCTGAAGGCTTTGATTTTATTCTTTAGAACATGTTGAACAAATGGCTATTATTTATATCTTAAAGAAGATAAAAGGCCAGGCATGTGGTACACACTTGTAATCCCAGTGGCTCAAGGAGGCTGAGCCAAGAGGATCACAAATTCAAAGCCAGTTTCACCAAATTAGCAAGGCCCTAAGCAACTCAGTGAGACCCTGTTCTAAATAATTTTTTTTTAAAGGCTGGGGATTCTAAATAAAATATTTTTTTTTTAAAGGCTGAAGTGAGGCAGAACATCAAGGCCATCAGGATACAGCAGAGGGAAAATGCTTGGTTCACAACAAACAGAAAACAGAGTAGAGGCTTCACTCACCAGGGCAAAACATAAATCCACAAAGACACATCCTTTGTGAACTACTTCCTCCAGCTACAATCTAACTGCCTACAGTTACCACCCAACTAACCCATTTGAGTAGATTAATCTACTGATCATTTCTTCTCTAAACCTGCTTTCACTATCTTACATATAAGCTTTTGGGGAACGCCTCATTTTTAAACCATAACAGGTACTAAATCACATGCATATTACTCAGTGGTTAAGTGTCCCTGAGCCACTACTGGGTTCAATTCCCAGTACAGGGGGAAAAAAAACAATGATGATAAAAAGAGGCACAGAGAGATAAAATAACTTTTATAACATCACACAGCCAATGGTAAATGGAGTCAGAAATCAAATTCTTAGAATTTAAGTTACATTCTAGGAATATATCCAATTTTTAGTATTTGCTATATCTGTCGAAGTTCTTAAATATTTAATGCACTTGATATCACAGCTGGTTCATGTTACCTTCACATGATGAGTACTTATGACCTGGCCTATTACCTTTTTGATTTTGGGGGTCAGTAAGTTAGGCAGAATAATATGCCCTCCACTATGGCCCTAATCCATGATACCTGTCAGTATGTTAACTTACATGACATAAGGTTCTTTTCATATATGACTTAAGTTAAGGACTTTGAGGTGGAATCTTCTGTATGATCAATTAGTCCCAAACTCATCACATGAAACCTTAAAAGCAGAGAGATATTCTTCTTAATTTGCAGTCAGTTAGAGGGAGAATTTACTACAGAAGAAAGACCAGAATAGTATGACCAAGAGAGGCAATGAATACTTCCTCAGGGATTCCATAAGGAACAGCCCTATTGTTCCCTTGATAGTAGGCAATGAGTGCTATATATGATTTCTGGTCTCCCAAACTATAAGATAATAAATTAGTATTTTTTTTCAAGTCTCTATCTTCATGGCAATGTGCTGCAGCAAAAATGGCAAACAAGTACAGTCACTAATATAGTGCCATTTGACATCAGAGAAAGAAATATTTCAGTCTTATATTTTCTGTCATTTCTATTTCTCTCTCCAGACACATACACACCTGTGCACAAACACATCGATTCTTTATGATTATTCTTTGGTCTTATCTATCTAGCATGCTTTTGGTACTGTGTCAGTGAGCTTTTGCAAGAGTGTTTTATAATGACATGATTTGAAGAAGATGGCTTAAATCCCACATAGTTTGTAGCACTTGTGCAAAAAGCAGAACAATATTCAAATTGCCATGGGGCTTAGTATTCTGGGCTGTCCTGCCTCTCTACTTCTGTTACATGGTTTCTGCTTTCTCCAAATTGCTGATCCTGACTCTGCTTTGATTCATAGATATTTTGATTCTTGGTTCTGATACTTCCACCTGGGAATGACTAGCTTTGTTGCTTTTATTCCTATGTGATTCTGGTGGTTTGAAGCACTCATACCATTCTCCCTACCCAAGATGCATAAATTACTGAAAATAAATTTTGGGTACTACATCAGTGAGCTTTTCATTGTTGTGACCAAAAGACCTAACAAAAAAAAAAGTTACAGGAGGAAAGTCTATTTTGGCTCATGGTTTCAGAGGTCATTCCATTGTTGGCTAACCACATAGCTCTGGGCCTGAGGTGAGGCAGAAAATGAAGTCCATCAAGATATGGCAGAGAGAACATGCTTGGTTCACAACAATCAGGAAACAGCGTGGAGGCTTCACTCACCAGGAAAAAACATAAACCCACAAAGACACATCCCTTTTGAACTACTTCCTCCAGCCACAATCTAACTGCCTAAAGTTACCACCCAGCTAACCCATTTGAGTGGATTAATTCACTGATATGGTTACAACTCTCCCACTCATTTCCCCTCTAAACCTGCTTTCATTATCTCACATATAAGCTTTTGGGGAGCTCCTCATTTACAAACCATAACAGGTACTAAATCACATGCATATTATTTCTTATCTATCTAACATGATTTTGGTCTAAATTTTCTTCAAATTTCAGTAAAAGAAAAAGGTCACTAAATAGACATTATGATTTAGAAGATGAGTTCGTGAGGGAAGCAGTAATTCAGGTGGCACTTACAGTATAGTTCTTCTCAAAGAATTATAGGTCTCCTTTCTTCTCATATGTTCTTCCCCTTTTCATTTATTTCTTCATTTTTTGAGTTCTTATTTTTATATTCCTTCTCTTTTATTTTTAAACTTGTTCGACCCTTTCAAAATAACTTTAGCATTTCCTTATATTTTGTTCTCTTTGACCATAGGACTTACTCCTGAAAACTAAGAGCCCTCAGGTGCTATATTCACTGAGATCTTAATTATAGCACTAAACATAACACAACAACCAGATAAACCCTGAGTATTCAGTAGAAAGAAATTTATGTGTCATAATATTTTTTCATAATTGAATAAAATTCAATAATTAAATTTATAATTAAAAATCATCTCAGGAGAACTGAAATCAAATCCCAGTTAGGGACATGAAATAATGAACAAATTTGTAAATGTGAGCAAGGTTCTTTCTATATAAAGGTTTGGCACATTTAGAATACAACTACTTAATAATTTGTAACACCTTTGTTATTTATTTTTAAGCATATGAATTATAGTCATGATTACGATAGATATAAGAACTGGTAGATGAACATGAAGCCATAAGAATAACTTCTTACATTTCTACCAAGAACTCATAAATTATAAGATAAAAATGAATGATTTGGACTATTAGTAAGGATTTTTAAAAAAGAGAAATACTTATTAAATTGTTCCTACACAGTTTTAAATAGCTTAACAATTTGAAAGCCCTTAGGGTCTCAGTGGTTTCCATAGCCAATTTTTATTTTCATTACATTGTGGAAAATGGCAAATGCTTTAGAAAATATGCAATACAAAGCTTATAAAAAACATCCCTTTTTATATTTGCATTTTAGCCGCTTTCAGAAGGAGTCTAATCAGAGTGGGAGTGGAACTTTGTTCTACTGACATGCCCTCCAAAATAGCACAGGCTCACAATAGGTGGCCCCAATGAGGTCCTTTTTATGGTGACAAAACTATTGCCATAAATGAAAGCTCATACAAACATGGGAAAAGCTATTTAAGAACTTCCACCATCAATGCCAGTTGTCAGGCTGCTGGAGACACTGGTTGAAATGATTTGTACCCATCACATTTATTTTTCCAATGGAGAATTATATATTTGACTTGTTGGAAAGGTTAGATACTAAAAATATGCTTTTAAAACAAAACCCCAGGAAGAGAAAAAAAAAAAAAAAAGAGTGGCAGCTGCTTATTTCTCTCTCTGTAACAAAATGTGACTTATAATGTAGCAATAAAAAAAAATCAGTGCAGAAAATGAAGCAATTTATAAAAACTACACTAAAAAACCCAAATCATAGATTATAATGTTCACTAGAATTTAATGAAACTGTCAGATACTTTGAAATATCAGCCAGGTAATTTTGGTATCTCATTGAATAAACTATGGAATCAAAATGGTGGTGGTTTATCATAGATGTTAGTGTTGCACAAATAGATACCTTGAACCTCTAGAATCTCTAGAGGTATCCTACATTGAGGTGCTGTGGCAATGGAGGGAATTGCCTTGTGATAAAGAAAAAAAATAGCTTATACAGATTTCTGTCAGTAACAATGAAAATTTATTGGGTAAAATTTTATTTAAAATGCTTTGCAGAAATTATTTTTAAAATTTAATCCTGGACTAAAATTTTGCCTTTAAATTAAACATAGATAATAAGCCCACACAAAACTGTTTTGCAGTGTCCAAATGACTTTAGCCTCCCTTGAGCCAAACTTATCCTTTTTCAGAAACTTCTACAGACCATCATATAATTTTCTTTCCGCAATCCTATTTTCTCTTTGATTTAATAGTCCCAATTCTCAACCAAATTGACTCCAGTCTTAAGATGCCATTTCTAAAGCTATGTTTTAAATCTTTTTTCGGCACCAAACTGATAAGATAGTCCCTAGCATTAGACTTCTCCTACAGACCTCAACTGTGTCAATGAGTGTGCTGCTGCCTATTCCTTGCTTGATTTTTCTCCACTAGATATCAGAATATGACAACGAATGAGAGTTAGAGAATGACTACTGTTCTATCAGTGAGTTCTATAACAAATAGTATTTTATGAGGTAAGTTCCAAAATAATTGTAATTTCTATTTATTTCAGAGTTAAAATAGCCAAAATCACCTCACCAATATGTGCACTAGTATGATAGATATTGTAGCTTAATCTAGGAGTTATAAAATGTAATAATTTAAAAATTATATGGTCTTAACTTTAGGTCAATTTTATATAGATAACGATATTTCCAAGAGTTCTGAAGGTCTGGCCATTTCATTTTCAAATGCATTCATAAACTATCAAAAAGCTGTGCTTCAGACCTTGTATAGATTTATACTTGTATGAATCCAACCTTGTGTGAATACTGATACTGTGGTTGAGAATTAGCACAAAGGCCATAAAGATGAGACCCTTTCAGATATGGAGAGGTCAGGTGTCAGACCCAGTAATGTTTCTGGGAGCCTGGATGAGGTTAATTCTTTTTAAAATATGACATCAAGGGATAGATAGAGCAAGAGGTGATCGGAGATGAGGCTGGACATGTAATGTAAGTAGTCATACACATTTGAAAATTCTAGACAGACAAGCACAAAAGTGGCCCCAAAGCACTGAAGAGACCAAGGGTACCAGGGGAGGAAAAATGACATGAGTTTGTTAGGAAGAGTGGGGAGCATTCTGGTGACAACTGAAATGCTGTGGCAGAGTATCAGGGACTTTTGATACAACAGTTTGACCTTGTTTTTGAGTAGAGCCCTGAGCCAATTTCAATAACTATTACTCTAGACATACTTAATTTTTCTCCATAGATTTCAGGTTGAATTAGCCTCCCAACCCTACATGTGAAGATTTCCAGGAGCAGCTCAGCTACTTTTTTTTTTCCTCCAAGGATCCAAAATGAGATCCCCATAACTGCCACCCATTGACCTATTCTTTTAAGGTTCATATAACTATAAAACAAATGTAATATTAATTGAGATATTTTTAGTAATTCAGCAGGGATCAAAACTTAAATCTTGGGATTTTTTTAGACCTCCTAATTTAAAATGTTAATAACCAAGGAAAATGGATTTTTTTTTCTTTTTGCTAGAAGTGCAGCCAGACAATAGACAGATAACTATTCTGAGTTTTCAAATGTTTTGTAGCATTTTCAATTTTCTCTAATAAAATAAAACTATTTTTAGAAGATAAAATAGCTGTTAGTATGCTTATTATTATCAATTCAAGACTTTTAATAGAGACAGGCACTTAGCCACATTTGTTCTAATGGCTGAGCCTTTGTTCTCAGTGACCTTCAAAAGTACATACAGTCAGGCTGTGACAGGAAAGAGCTAGCTGAAGGTTGTTTACTGTTTGAAGTCTACACATATTTTTGGAGCAGGAATGTAAAATATAGGGAAATACCATGCTACCTGTGGGAATAAAAACGTATTTCTCAAATTCAAACGAGTCAATTGGTATAAATTTGTTACAATTTTATTAAATTCAAAGAAAGAAGACAAAAAAGAAGCACATCTTTAAATAATCAGGAGGCAAAAGTCAAAATTGTTGCAATTTTTTATAAGAGTAGTTTTATTCAGATACAAAAAACAATTACTTATTACCAAATTTTCTTTGCTTGAAGATACAGACTCAGGGAAAGCTATAAAAAGGGCTGACTGAAAACAGCAAGACAAGCACAGTTGTGTTCTACCTGGGTGTGGGGGACACGCTTTGTTTTAGATTACAGCTCCAAGAATGGTCTTCATAGACAAATGTCAGGGTTTTCTGTATCCCAGGGAACCTGTGCCACACTCAGAGTGAGGTCAGACCTGTAGGTCTCATTGTGCTGCCCAAGCCTTTTATAAGTGGCTCTGATACAACAAGCTGTGGTAATCCTCCTTTTCCATGAGAAGCGGCTGCCTTTCCTCCGGAAGCTGCTTTCTCTTGGGATGGCACAGAAGACAGGTGAGCCCTGCTAGCAGGGCAGTAAGGACAGATCCTACCAGAGCTGCTCCAAGGAGCCACGGCCAGATCTGCCTGGCTTGTTCCAAATAGGGCGCAATGTAGTTTTGAAAAAAGCCTGGATCTGAAATAGAAACACATCTTAATGTATAATGTATTTGTTATTGCTATCATTATCATCATCATTATCCTTAGATAATTCTTTGGAGTCAGACACTTGGGTTTGAGTGCCAGCTCTGTTACTAATTAGCTGGAAGAACTTAGAAAAGCTTCACCTAATACTCCTAAACCTCAATTTCTTCAACAGCAAAAAAGGAAAAGGAAACTCTCTTATTTAAAGTTTATGGGTAATCTGTAAAATATTCAGTGCCTCCTACAGACTGTGTATTCAGTGTTAGTTATTATTTTTTCAGGTTTCTGCTGATCTTACAAGAATTCTGATAATCAATGAAACACTGTTGTATCATTAACCATTTAATAATCCATTAAGTTAGTAAATTAAAATTATTTTACAAACATTGATTGTAATGCTGGCAAATGCTCATTAATCTCAGAACTCTCCCAAGAATTCTAGGACATTTGTATAATCTCAGTATACATAGAGATCACAGTTTTAAATCTTAAAACAACAGATTGTAATCAAAGGTATTTGTCAATGATTCTGAGCAAGACAAATCCTCTACTAGTCTGATCATTTGTATTGCTTTAAACCACACAAGGAAGGATCACAGGGGAGGGACAAAAGCCCTAGTAACTATTGCTCAAAAAAGCTTCCAAAATTATGTAGTTTAATAATCTAAAACCAAACTTCAGAAATAATGTACTCCCTGGGATCCCTTCCAGTTTTCTTGAATTGTTTCATAAAGTCAAAATCTAGCTCCTCAACTGCAATGAGTTTCTTAAAAGCATTTTTATATTTAGTTTAACAAGCCTTAAGTATCTAAAATGTTATGGGATTAGCATTTCCTCTATTATTGTACCTACTACAATCTATTCCAATTACTATGTACATCTCTATTTTCTCTATTAAACCAACTCCTTGGGGACCAATAGTAGGCTTTAACTACTGATGAGATCCTGATATCTGGTATGATGCATGAAAGACTAAAAAATTTACTGAATGATTGACTGTATTGGACCCAGATGAGAACTTGAAGGGATGTCCCAGGGTGGAAGCTGGGGAATGAGAAGAGATGAGCACAAAGAGTATTGTCCAAGGAAAAAATTATAAATTACCCATGGTTTATTATGTTAGGATGTTATATTTATAGTTGTTTTAAAATAATTTGGTACTAATGATGATATACATCCACAAAGCCAAAAAAAAAAAAGATGAAGTTTTAACTCTAAGTGAAAAGTAACCTAAGAAAGGAAATAATTACAGCATATTATTTGGTCAAACTCTGAACAATATTTAAGTAGTAAATATAATGATAATCCTACATACGGATTTGAACCAAAATCATGACAGTACTGTACTAAGAATATGGAGGAAATAAAAGCGGGTTTGGAGCTCTGAGTCCTGCATCCTGTGTGCTCATACCCAACAGAAACAGCAGATGTAGCACAGCATCCTCCAAACACACAGGCTCAGGCCCCTGGGTTGAAGAATAAGAACCAACTGGCAAGAAATCCTTAGCAACCAGAAAAGGAGCTACTCTGCTTTAGAGTCTTTAGGAGGATCCACAGCTGTGAGTTGGCAGGTAACCCAATTCTCATTCAAATGCATGGACCCAGAGAAGGCAATTTTTGATTCTAACCCCAAGCCACCAGCATGGAAACTCATGAACACACAATGGCAGTATACACCACAAAAGAGATTTAGAGGAGCACCCCACAAACACCAGTCACCAAGTCTGCTCAGCTACATGCCTACTGACCTGTTACCTGGGCACCCCAGAGAGGGCAACAGCATTACCTGCTTCTGCCTCAGATCCTTTCTACCCATGGCTTTCTTCTTTTTAACCTTGGTTCTATCTTTTCTTTACTCTTTATTTTTTCCCTTATTTTTCTCTTCTCCCTGTTTCATTTATTCCCTGTATAATGTAATTTTGCTATTTTTAATGATTATTTTATCAACCTATTTGAGAACATTACAATTTTATGCCCAGATTAGAGGAACTATAGAGAACATTTTCAACGATTTTCCCCCACTAAGATTTATTAACCAATAGAGAAAAATGGTAGGTCATATTTAGATGTAAGTCAAGTAGAATTTCAACTAATTTCTCAGCCCAGACCTTAAAAAGACAGAAAGGCTTGAGATAACATATACCAAGCCCTTAAACAAAACAAAACAAACAAACAAACAAAAAAAACTCAGGTGTCAATCAAGGCTACTGGGTCCAGCAAACTATTCCTTAAAATTGAATGTAAGAAAAAAACCTTCCAGGAGAAATTGAAGAATTCATGACACCAATCTAGCATGATAAAATACTCAGTTAAGTAAATATGCAGAAGAAATGAAAACTAAATATCAGAAACTAAGCATGTCAGCAGAAACCTGTAATTCAAGGAGCTCAGGAGGCTGAGGCAGGAGGATTGCAAGTTCAAGGCCAGCATTAGCATCATATGAGACCCTTAGCAACTTACCAAGATCCTGGATCAAATCTCTCTCTCTCTCTCTCTCTCTCTCTCTATATATATATATATATATATATATATATATATATATATATATATAATAAAAAGACTGGGATGTAGCTCAGTGGTAAGGTACCCCTGAGTTCAATCACTAGTAATAAATAAATAAATAAGTAAATATCAGAGTCAGCATATGAATGGATCTCGCCAGAAGAACAGTTAATTAAAGGAGAACCAAGTTTGAATTAAGCATAAGAATTAAACCAAAATAGCAGGAAATAAAAATTATCTCTCTCCTTTAACAGTAAAAAGACACTGCTTGGCAGAGAGGGTTAAAAACAAGATCCAACTATTTGTTGTTTACAAGAAAGAGAGATTTGTTTTGTATGTAACAATATTTGCAGACTGGAGGTGAAAGTAGGGAGAATGATAGACCATGCAAATTGAGAATTAAAGCAAGCAAGGGTACCTACCCTCACATAAGACAAAGTAGAAGTCAAGCCAAAGTTAACCAGAAGACATGAAGAAAGTCACTTCTTACTGGTTAAGCAAATCACCCAACAACAAAATGATATGCAATATTTATGTCTCTAATCCCCTAACACTAATGTACCTGCCCATGTAAAAAAAATCCAATTCCTCATAAAGGATGAAATAGATACCAAAACAATAATACTGGGTGATTTTAACATACTTTTCTCACTATTCAATAGGTCATTCAGGTAAAGTAAGGACTCTACAGAACTAAAATTATTAATCAAATAGACCTAAAAGATATCTAGCTAATATTTTATCCATTAAAAACCAAGTTCACTTTCTTCTCAGTGAGACATGCACTTTCTCTAAAATAGATCATATTTTAGGATACAAAGCAAGTATTGCCAAATACAAAAATGTAGAGATAATTCCTTGCATTCTATCATGTCATAATGGAATAAAATCAATGAGTTAAAAAACAAAAATAATTTTAATATCTGAAGATTAAATAATGTATTTGCATGGGGAATGGATCAGAAAAAAAATCAGTGGATAAATTTAAAAAACTAGAAACAAATGAGAGTATAAATACAACACATCAAAA
Organism: Spermophilus citellus; assembly: GCF_964194105.1. Classification (NCBI taxonomy): domain Eukaryota; kingdom Metazoa; phylum Chordata; class Mammalia; order Rodentia; family Sciuridae; genus Spermophilus; species Spermophilus citellus. The sequence goes on from NC_138183.1 coordinate 179,423,330, forward strand.
TCTCTGGGACAATCTGAAGGCAGCTTAAAAAGGAATGTTTATAAAGAACAACAACAACACCTCCAAACCAGAAAGATCACAAATAAGTAATATAATGTTACTCCTCAAAGCCCTAGAAAAAGAAGAACAAATCAGTAGGAGACAGGAAATAATTATGATCAAAGTCAAAATTAATGAAATTGAAAGTTAAAAAACAATACAAAGTATCAATGCAACAAAGAGTTTGTTCTTGGAAAAAAGAAAGAAGATTAATAAACCCTTACCCAACCTAAGAGAGAGAGAGAGAGAGAGAGAGAGAGAGAGAGAGAGAGAGACCCAAAACAACAAAATGAGAGATGATAAATTAGAAGTGTCATGACAAACACTTTTGAAATCTGGGATCATTAGAAACTATTTTGAAAATGTATACTCTAATAAACTAGAAAATCTATATGATATTGGCAAATTTCTAGGCACATATGACCTACCCAAATTGAACCATGAGGACACAGAAAAATAAAACAGACAAATATCAAGCAATGAGATTGAAAAAGCAATTTAAAGACTTCCAACAAAGAAAAGCTCAGAACTAGATGTATTCTCAGTTAAGTTCTATCAGGCCTAAAAAGAAGAACTAATGTGAACTTTCCTCAAATTATTTCATAAAATAGAAGTAGAGGGAACTAAATTTATTCAATGAAGCCAGTACCTCCCAATACCATAAAAAGACAAAGATACATCAAGGAAAGAAAACTTCATGCCAAAATACCTGATAAACATAGATGCAAAACTCCTTGATAAAATATTGGAAAATTGTCAAAAACACATCAAGAAGATCAAGTGGGTTTCATCCCAGGGATGTAAGGATGGTTCAACTTATACAAATCAGTAAATGTGATTCACTACTTAAATGGAATTAAGTACAAGGATCATAAAATCATCTCAATAGATACAGAAAAGCTTTCAATAAAATCTAGCAACCATTCATTTTTTAAAAGAACTGAAGCAACTAGGGATAGAAGGAACTTACTTAGTATTATACAGGCTGCATATAAAAACCCCAAAGCCAACATCATACAGAATAGAGAAAAACTGAAAGCATTTCCTTTAAAATCAGGAACAAGACAAGGATATCTACTCTTAGCACTCCTATTTAATACAGTTCTCAAAACTGTAGCCAGGGTACTTAGGCAAGGAAAAGAAATTAGAGGGTTACAAATAGAAAAAGAAGTTAAACTAGTATTGCTTATGAGAAGACCCCTAAATCTCTATTAGAAGACTTCTACAGCTGATAAACAAATTCAACAAAATAGCAGGTACAAGAACCACATAAATAAATCAATCTCTTTTCTATATTGCAATAATGGTTCTGCTAAGAAAGAAATCAGAAAAACTGTGTCATTTACAATACATTAATGGGAATGAATCCAACAACAACAACAACAAAAATGAAAGGCCTATACAAACAAAAACTACAGAAAACTGAAAAAAATAAATTAAAGAAGAACTTTGAAGATGGAAGTACGACTCATGGTCTTTGATAGGAAATATTAATATTGTTAAAGTGGTCATATTACCAAAAGCACCATACAGATTCAGTGCAATCCTATCAAAATATAAATGACATTTTACACAACACTAGAAAAAAAAACACAGTCCGCCAAATCATTTGGAAGGATATAAAAGACCAAGAATATTTAAAGCTGTTCTGAGTAAGAAGAGTGATGCTGGAAGCATCACAATATCTTATCTCAAATTACACTACAGTTATAAAAACAAAAACAGCATGGTATTTGCATCAAAGCAGATATAAAGATCAAAGGAACAGGATAGAAGACAGAGACAAATCCACAGAGATATGTCCATATGATATTAAAAGAAAAAAGTGCCAAAGCATATGTTGGAGAAAAGATAGCATTTTGAATGAATGGTACTGGAAAATGGGATATTTATATGTAGTAGAATGAATCTAGATTCCCTATCTCCCACCCTGTGCAAAAGACAGTTCAAAGGTGATCAAAGACATAGGGATTAGTCTAGAAATTCTGCAACTGCAAGAAGATAATATAGGTGCAACACTTCAACATAGTGGAGTTAGTGCCTGTGCCAATAAAAGCTGAAGAAATTAACCCAAAAATCAATAAGTGTGATGACATCAAATTAATAGCTTCTGTACAGCAAAGAACACAATTAAGAGTGTGAAGAGAGAGCCTACAGAATGAAAGAAGATCTTTGACAGTTACTCCTCTGATAAGTGATTACCATCCACAAAATATAAAGAACTTAAAAAACAAAACAAAACAAAACCCCAATGTTATGGTTTGGAGGTGAGATGTTCCCCAAAAGCTTATGTGTGAGACAATGCAAGAAGTTTTGGAGGAGAAATTATTGGGTTATGATAGCCTTCACCCAAACAATGAATTAATCCCTGATGGGATTAACTGAGTGGTAACTGGAGGCAGGTGGGATGTGGCTGGAGGAAGTAATTTATTGAGGGTGTGGCTTTGGGGTATATATTTAGAGAGTGGATTGTCTCTCTCTGCTTCCTGATCACCATGTGAGCCACTTCCCTCTGCCACACTTTTCCACTATATTGTTCAGACTCACCTTGAGACCTCAGGCATGGACCTGGCTGTCTATGGATTGAGACCTCTGAAACCATAAGCCTCCAAATAAACTTTTCCTCCTCTATCATTGTTCTGGTTAGATCTTTTAGTCAGAGCAGCAAAAAAGCTGACCAAAACACCCAAATAATTCATCCAATAAACAGGTAAAAGAACTAAACAGATATTTCTCAAAACAAGAAAAGCAAATAGCTAACAGTTATATGAAAAAATGTTCAACATCCCCACCAATCAGGGAAAGGCAAATCAAAATCTCATTGAAATTTCATCTCACTCCACTTAAAATGGCATAGGCTTATGTGTGAATTTTGTATAGCTTTATTAACTATAACCATAATTCACTAATGAAACCACAAAAAATTAAAAAGTAGTTTATAAGAGAGCTAAAATAGGCCTGGGGTTGTGGCTCAGTGGTACAGCACTTTCTTCACATGTGTGAAGCACTGGTTTAATCCTCAGCACCACATAAAAATAAATAAATTAAATTAAGTTATTGTGTCCATCTACAACTATTTTTTTTTAAAAAAGAGAGCTATTCATCTATCAATGAGCAAATATACTGTCTTCTCAGCAGCACATGGCTACTTCTCTAAAATAGACCATATCTTACATCACAAAGCAACTCTTAGTAAATGCAAAAAAGCAAAGATAATACTCCGCCTTCTACCAGACCACAATGAAATGAAATCAGAAATCAATGATAAAATAAAAAATAGAAGCTACTGTAACAAATGGAGATTAAATAATACACAATTGAATGATAAATGGAGAGTAGAAGAAATCAAGGATGAAATAAAAAATTCTTAGCAGTAAATGAGAACACTGATAACACATATCAAAATCTCTGGGACATTATGAAGGCAGTACTAACAGGAAAGTTTATGGCATTGAGTGTATGTATTCATTAAAAGACTAAAAAAATCAAAAAAATAAATGACTTACGATTATATCTCAAAGCCCTAGGAAAAGAGGAACAAATAAATACCAAAAGCAGTAGAAGACAGGGAATAATTAAAAATAAAAGCTGAAATTAATGAAATTGAAACAAAAGAGACAATTGAAAAATTGACAAAACAAAAAATTGGTTCTTTGAAAAAATAAATAAAATTGATAAACCTCTGGCCATGCTAACAAAGATAAAAAGAGAGAAAATTCAAATTACTAAAATATAAGATGAAGAAGGAAATATCACAATAGACACATCTGAAATACAGAAGATAATTAGAAACTATTTTGGAAATGAATACTCTAATAAAATAGAAAATATCAAAACATTAACAAATTTCTAGAGACATATAACCTACCCAAACTAAATGAGGAGGTCATACATGATATAAATAGATCAATTCCAAGTAATAACATAGAAAATGCCATCAAAAGCCTACCAACCAAGAAAAGCCCAGGACCAGATGGATTCTCAGCCAAGTTCTAAAAGACTTTCAAAGAAGAATTAACACCAATACTACTCAAAGTATTCTATGAAATAGAAAAGGAGGGAACTCTTCCAAATGCATTCCATGAGGCTAATATCATCCTGATACCTAAACCAGACAAAGACCCATAAAGGAAAGAAAACTTCAGACCAATATCTCTGATGAACATAGATGCAAAACTTCTCAATAAAATTCTGGCAAATCACATACAAAAACATTAAAAAGATAGTGCACTGTGATCAAGTGGGATTCATCCCAGAGATGCAGGGTTGGTTCAACATACGGAAATCAATAAATATAATACATATTATTAATAGACTTAAAAACAAGAATTCTATGATCATCTCAGTAGATGCAGAAAAAGCATTTGACAAAATACAGCACACCATCATGTTCAAAATACTAGAAAAACTAGGGATAGTAGGAACATACTTCAACAAACTCTATATATGCTAAACCCAAGGTCAGTATAATTCTAAGTGGAGAAAAAATGAAAGCATTCCCACTAAAAACTGGAACAGACAAAATGTCCTCTATTACCACTTCTATTCTACATCATCCTTGAAACTCTAGCCAGAGCAATTAGACAAAAGAAAGAAATTAAAGGATACAAATAGGTAAAGAAGAACTCAAACTATCACTATTTACTGATAACATGATTATATATCTAAAAGATCCAAAATATTCCACTAGAAAACTTCTAGAACTAATAAATGAATACAGCAAAGTAGCAGTATATAAAATCAACACCCATACAATCAAATGCATTCTTATACATCAGCAAAGAATCCACTGAAAGAGAATTTAGAAAAACTACTCCATTCACAATGGCCTCAAAAAACAAACAAACAAACAAACAAAACCCTGGAAATCAATCTATCAAAAGAGGTGAAAGACCTCTACGATGAAAACTATAGAACACTAAAGAAAGAAATTGAAAAAAAAAAAAACCTCAGAAGATGGAAAGGTCTCCCATGCTCCTGGATAGGTAGAATTAATATTGTCAAAATGGCCATACTACTAAAAGCATTCTACAGATTTAATGCAATTCCTATTAAAATCTCAATGACATTCTTCATAGAATTAGAAAGAGCAATAATGAAATTTATTTGTGAAATAAGATACCCAGAATAGCTTAAAGCAATCCTTAGCAAGAAAAGTGAAGCAGGAGGCATCACCACAGTAGACCTTAAACTATACTACAGAGCTATACTAATAAAACAACATGGTATTGGCAACAAAATAGACTTGTAGACCAATGGTACAGAATAGAGGACTCAGAGACATAAATATGGTTATGTTAGATGAGACAAATGGCCAAAAACATTCACTGGAGAAAAGATAGTCTATTCAATAAATGGTGCTGGCAAAACTGGAAATCCATTTGTAGTAAAATGATATTAAACTTCTATCTCTCACTCTGCACAAAAATAAACTCAAAGTAGATCAAAGACTTAAGGCACTAGAACAGAGATCCTGAACCTAATAGAAGAAAAAATAGGCCAAAATCTTCACGATGTTGGCCTAGGATCTGACTTCCTTAACAAGACTTCTAAAATGCAAGAAGTAAAATCAAGAATTAATAAATGGGATGTATTCAAATTGAAAAGCTCTTTCTCAGCAGAGTAAACGATTAATGAAATGAGGAGAGTGCCTACAGATTGGGAGAGAATCTTTACCAAATCCACCTCCAATAAAACATAAATCTCTAGGATATATAAAGAACTCAAAAAACTTAACACACAAAAAAAATAATAACCCAATCAATAAATAGGCCAAGGAACTGAACAGATACTTCACAGAAGAAGAAATACAGTTGATCAACAAATACATGAAAAAGTGTTCAACATCTGTAGCAATTAGAGAAATGCAAATCAAAAGTACTCTAAGATTTTATCTCACTCCTGTCAGAATGGCAATCATCAAGAATACAGGCAACAATAAATGTTGATGAGGATGTGGTGAAAAGGGTATACTCATACATTGCTGATGGGACTGTAAATTGGTGCAATCACTTTGGAAAGCAGTATGGAGATTCCTCAGAAAATTGGGAATGAAACCACCATTTAACCTAGCTATTCCACTCCTTGGTTTATACCGAAAGGAATTAAAATCAGCATACTATAGTGATGCAGCCACATCAATGTTTATAGCAGGTCAATTCACAATACCTAGACTATGGAACTAACCTAGGTGTTCCTCAATAGATGAATAAACAAAGAAAATATTTTATATATATTCAATGAAATATTACTCAGTTTTAAAGAAGAATGAAATTATGGCATTTGCTAGTAAATGGTTAGAGTTGGAGAATATCATGCCAAGCGAAATAAGCCAATCCAACAAAACCAAAGGCCTAATGTTTTCTTTAATATGCATATGCTAACTCACAATAAGGTGGGGGGCACTAGGAAAGAATAGTGTTACCTTAGATTAGGTAGAGGGAAATGATGGGAGGGAAAAAGGGGGGATATGGGGATAGGAAAGATAGTAGAATGAAACAGACCTTATTACTGTATGCATATATGTGACTGCATAACCAATATGATTCTGTAACATGTACACTCAGAAAAATGAGAAATTATATTCCATCTATGTATGATATATCAAAGTGCATAAATGCATTCTACTGTTATGTATAACTAATTAAAACAAACAAAACCGAAAAACAAAAAGAGAGCTAAAACAATTGAGATACACTTCATGAATTGAGTTAGTAATATTTGCCCATTATTTTGCAATATCAATGTAAATTATAGAATAAATAGTTAAAATACTACAGTAGTTGATTGAGAAGGGGACTGTGCATACGAAGTAGGCCATTTTGTTGTAAGATTTGAAGAACTCTTTGGCTTCTGAAATAATGTGGATATATTATTTGCAAAATGAAATTAAGTAAAGCATATGCTTACTTTATGTACATAAACATGTGGGAAAAGTACAAAAGAGAGCAAATGAGACTAAAATAAGTACAACACTTTATTAACCTGATCAGTAGTAGTCTTATGGGTGATTTTTATTTTGTGTTTGTTTTCCTTTTAAATTTCCCAAAATATAAATGATGTATTCTGCTTAGACGATTTGGAAACATATTACTAGAATGTACATTTTCAAAAATAATAGTACCTAAAGTAACTAATAGATGATATTATTATATGTTCAGTACATTTATGATCATGTAAGGTATATTAAAATAAATATGGTACTGTTGGATAAAGACTACATAAATTAAAAGTCCTTGAATATAAAACTTAGACTAAATAAGTATAATGGAAAATAGATCTTATTTTTGCTCTCAATTATAAACATATAGTAGTTTAGAGAGATATTTAAAATTTATGTAAATATAGTTATAGAATTTATTTAGGAAACTGTACGATTTAAGTAAATGAAAAAGTCTTTACTCAATATCTGCTCAATAAGAGTAGATAGTCTATGAAACAGCAGTTCTTTATAGAACATGTTCTATAATGTCTGTAGAAGATATATAGAATGTACACTGAAGACAGTCAATATCCATTTAGTGATAATGTAAGAAGAGATTGCATCCTGAATTCTTCTTGCAGAGAGTTATAGCTTTATAATTCAAGTCTCAAGTAAAAGTAATACATGTAACTTTTGGACTGTTTCTTTAAAAAGGGAAGATATGTCTTTACTCTTTTTCCTTTTCCTTTTTTCTTAGCTGGAATGTAGACAGAATGTTGATGAGCCATTACAGACCATGGGTAAACTGGTCCAGGGTAAACTCCAGGCCTTGTAGAATTATCAGAAGTATCTCTGGTCTCTAATATGATAAAGTTGATGTTCAACATACCAACACTACCATTGAAGCTAATCAATAAACTGAAATATTTAACCCAGGGAATTTGAGCCTTCATCTTAGTATATCTGCTCCCCATCCTTCCTCTGCTGAAGAAGGAACTGTAACATTCTTTCATAACACCTTGCCTTGGCTTTAGTTAATTAGTCCTTGGTAGACTAGGGACTCAAGGGCAGCCACTCTGGATAATTACTCAGAATGTACTCTGCTGGAACTGAGAGTCAAATGAAGAACTGAGGACTACCACACTTCCCTGAGTGGAGGACAAGATGAAGCCAACACACAAGAGCCAACACAAACTGGGGAAAAAAAATACCCAGGTTTCAGGGCTCTCAGCTTCTATGTTTCTGTTGTTTTTCAGTATTTATTGTATTTCTACCTGTTCCATAACTTTAAGAGCCCTCCCTTCTTTGGATTTTATAAAACAATAAATTCTATTTTATTTAATTTTGTTCCTACGGAGAGTCTATCATTTGCACTTCAAAAGTTCTAACTATTTTGAAAAGTTAATTATCTGCCCACTAAAATAAGACATAAGTAACTTAGAGTATTATGGAATTACACATACATGTAAACTTAATATATAATAAAATTATATCCACTAAATTAGGAAAAAGAAATATTTATAAATTATCATGAAAAGAATGGGTAGCAACAATAAGATTCAAAGTGAGAGTCTCACTGTTTGTCATAAAGGTGGTAATATTCAGGACTATTAAGGCAGGATTGTTCTCTAATCAGGAAATAATTGTGCAAATTTGGACAGTACAGTTCCAGTACTTTTGGTATTTATAAATAATATTTTTATGTCTGTCCTTCTGTTCTTTAGCTTCTCTTATTTTTTATCTATGCCAATTCATTCTAAGTGGTCTCAGTTTTTACTCACAAAAGGAGTGACTTCAAAACAATCTCTTTATTTCTCAATGTCTTCAAACTAAATTCTGACTTTTGGCTCTTGGCTACCTGCTTTTGAACATCAACAGTGAACATTTTTGTTCTTTCTTTTCTTTTTATTTCCACATTTTTAGTTGGTACATTATAGTTATATATAATAAGGCATTTGTTGTCACATTATTTGTACATGCACACAATATAACAATATGATTTGGCCAATTTTATTCTTTCTTAATGTCATATTTTTCTTTGATTTTTACCTACTTAAAGTTCCATTATTCCTGTCACACATACTCTTTGGAATAATTGTATAGTCCTGTCTAGTTTCTTTCTCTATTTCAAAAGTGCATTTTAATGCCCATTTGTTCACTCAACAAAGACCCAAGGGAGTTGAAGACCCATTACTCTAACAAATCAGGAGTCTGCAGCTTCAATGATTAAAATAAGCAATGTATATGCAGCCTTTGGTACAAGGCCTACCACATAAAAAGCAATATGTAGCTGTTATTTTTTTTCTTGTTATTCCCAAACTATTTCAACCATAGTTTAGCTGCACCAGCTTCCAACATGTTTTTCTCTCTCCAACCTGCTTCAATTGCTAACTTAGCTCAGATCTCTCTTCTAGATTCTCAGACTTTTCTTCCTGTGTCACTTGGCACATTTACCCATGCATTATAATTATTTATATGTATGTCTTACTTTTCAGGCTTTTCACAGGCTTTAGAGAACAAGAATTATGTCTTGCTTCATCTTTCATTCTCCTATCCATTCCTTCATTTATTCAAAATGCAAATATTCAGTGAGACACACTAGATGCCAGGTGGTGATCCAGGCACTGAGAGTGCCAAAGAAATAAGACAGAGCACGTAGCCTGAAGAGAATGATCAGTGGAAAAGCAAATTATTTCAGGAATAATGAAGTTATAAGCAAATTATGTACAAGATAGAGTGGGATCATGGGGCAGAGATCTCCTACATCTACCAAGTCAACTCATCCGAGAAGACTGTCCCTCTGAATAGAAGCAGAAGTTGGAATTGAGTGTGTGGTGCTGATGGCAAAATAGAAGAGCAGACAGTAGGTGGGAACATAGCCATGTTGGACTAATCCACGAATAATAGAGATTCAAATTCCTTTTGTAGAGTGAGACATTGCCCTTATTGTGAACAAAGTCTACTCCTCTTGTTTTTGAAATCAAATTTCCATGTCTTTTTCGATACGTGGAAGAAGGAAGCTCTTAACAAATGGTACTAAATTGAGGACATAACCTTTCATTGCTGAAGCTTTTTGGTCTCATTTTTTAATCAATTATATATGCAATAAAATGACCTGCTAACAATTTTTAAAAGCATCACCAAATCTAATTATAAAAGAAAATGTTTGACAAATGCCAGATATTAGCTGCCTTTTTAGAGAAAACACTTACATAATTATAAACATGAAGACCTAAATGATGAATAATGACCCAAACTCAATTATATCAAGACTTTTAAAGGAGTTTTTAAATAGCTTAAACTTTAGGAAAGAATAGAGATACATTTTAAAGTCTTTGAAAGTACAACAGAAACAATAATATAGAATGGTTCATAAAATAGAAATAAACAATTGCTTTTGCTTATTTTAAAGTCAAATTTTTTTGAAAGGAATAACTGTAAATTCACAGCTATATGGAAAGCAAATAAATAATCTGAAATTATTTTTTTATTTTAATTTAATTAGAATAAATACCTTCCAGCCTCTAACGTGAGTCTTAGAGCTTCCTCCCTCCTCACTGACAAAATCCAATGATTTATTGCCTTTGCAATATAAGGTAACCATTTGGACAGTAGGGAAGAATGACTGAGGTCCATTATAGACAGACATAGAGGACAATTATAGGGGTTAAAGGGAACAGACTCCTCCACAGGACAATAGAACATAAGTTTTAGATTTTACATTTGCCACTTACTATTTTTATAATTCAGAAATAGTAATTTCATATTCTGATTCCCAAATTGCTTTTATATAAAATAGATTTAAAATAAGTACTACACAGCTTCTTAAAAATTAGCTGGAATGCACACAGTAGTACCCCAGGGCTATAATTCCAGCAACTGGAGAGACAGAAGAATAGGATCACCAGCTCAGCAATTTAGTGAGACTCTCCCTAAAAATAAAAATTAGAACAAAAGTAAAAAGATGTGGGGGGATGTTGTTCAGTGGTAGAACACCCCTGGTTTCCATTATCCAGTGGTGGGAGGGGATTAAGATTAGCTGAGATTACAAATTATGTCCTGACATGTCTCTCATTAGGATCTGAGGACCAGTCATCTCTTTTGAGTGTCAGGGCAATATATCCCCTATACCCTGAGATATATTTATCCTTTCTTTATTCCACTGCTACAATCCAAACTACTGTTTTCTCCCCTATGGACTTTTATGATAACATTTTCATCAGCCACTCTGCCCATGCTTTTCCAATGGTTACAAAACTTTGTATATACTGCAACAATAAAACTCTTTTTTAAAACTCAATTTTGATCATGATGTGCCGGAATTCTTCAATGGCTTCTATTATCCTAACATCAAAGCAAAAATCAATAATTAAGGTCCCTTCTTTGAATGAGTTAATTCTACATATAATATTGATGTTTTCTGAAATATCACTTCATTGACACCTGAGGATAGGAACACCTCTAAATAAATGAGTCATTTAGGCAATAATTGTTTAAGATCTTTTTCTTCCATTATAAGCTGTGTGAAGACTGATACTATATTATTTACCACTGTATACATAAAACATAAGACAAAGTCTTGTTCAAAGTAGCAATTCAATAAATGTATATAAAAAAATAAAGAAACTTCTAAGGTTACCTTAAAAAAAAACTGGCATGATAGAATACTTGAAAGATGTTTTTGAATACATTTCTAGACCTGGACATTTAGAAGAGTGACATTTTTATAGCAAGCTTCATTTATAATTAAGGAGTGAAATCATTCATGGTAACCATCACTTCCACTCAAATTGATTCATTGATTTTACTCCACATCACATTTTTTTTTTTACTTAGAAGAGAGAGTATTGCAAGGTAATTTTAATCTTGCAGGGCTTATACCTGAGGTGGAATGGGAACAGATTCACAGAGAAGCTACACAGGACTGTGTATAAAATGATTTCATATCTGTGAGTTTGACAAGTGGAGAAACAGAATCAGAATTTAGATAGAGACGACAGAATGTTCAAAAGGATGAATCCATGAAAAGGTATGCCATGTTCTGGAAATAGAAATGGGGATGAAATTGTAAAATATTAAATTGTGGTGAAACTTTGAAGAATAGTTACAATATAGTTCTTTTTTAATGTACTGGTTTGGTTATTTTAGAATGAAAGGAAAACACGTGGCTTAAGGCTGCCATTTTTTTTTTTGACTCACAGGAGGCCCCTCCTTTTAGCTCACTATCACTATTTTGAAAATTCTTTGTTCTCAATGATCTCAAGGTTTTCAAAAAACTCACTGTCAGCTATTTTAATATCCTTTCTTTTGTCTATCTATGATCTTTGCAATCAAGTAAAAAATGTTCAATCAAATCCATACCCATTCAAATAATGGTCCAAAAGGGCAGGATAAGACTGATAAAATGTGTAATAACAAATCCCATTAGTATGTACAACTATAATGAGCCAATAAAAAACTGTGGGGAAAATACGCTTTTTGCTAATTCTCCTAACAGTTTCTGCTATGTCACTGTTATAGTTTAAATATAAAATGACCCCCAAAATTTGATGTGTAAGAGAACAAAAGAAAGTTGAGAGATGAAATGATTGGGTTATGAGAGCCTTAGCCCAAGCAGTGCATTAATCCACTGTGGTATTAAATGAGTAGTAACTGGAGATAGGTAGGCAGTGACTGGAGGAGGTGGGTCACTGAGGGCATACCTTTGGGATTTATATTTTGTCATTCTTGATTGCCAAGTCCTAAGCTGCTTTCCTCTGTCACACCCTTCTGCCATGATATTTGCTTTATCTTGGACCCACAGCTCCCAAGCCGGCAGTCTATGGCAAATGACCTCTGAAATTGTGAGCTCCCCAAATGCTTTTCCTCCTCTAATTGTTCTTGTCAGGTCTTTTGTTCATAGAGACAAAAAAAAAAGCTGACTCAGACAGTCATATGGTATATAAATAGCACAGGGGAAATTTATTCTTTAATCCCCTGTTTACTCACGGATGAAATGGAAAAGAATCCATCTACTCTTTTTTTTTTTTTTATAATTGAATGTGTGTTTATTTTATTTTATTTTTTTTTTTTACATTTTTTTTATTGGTTGTTCACAACATTACAAAGCTCTTGACATATTATATTTCATACATTAGATTGACGTGGGTTATGAACTCCCAATTTTACCCCAAATGCAGATTGCAGAATCACGTCAGTTACACATCCACAATTTTACATAATGCACTAATAGTAATTGTTGTATTCTGCTACCTTTCCTATCCCCTACTATCCCCCCTCCCCTCCCCTCCCATCTTCTCTCTCTACCCCATCTACTGTAATTCATTTCTCTCTTTGTTTATTTTCCCATTCCCCTCACAACCTCTTATATGTAATTTTGTTTAGCAATGAGTGTCTCCCTTCATTTCCATGCAATTTCCCTTTTCTCTCCCTTTCCCTCCCATCTCAAGTCTCTGTTTAATGTTACTCTTTTCTTCCTACTCTTCCTCCCTGCTCTGTTCATACTTCCTCTCATTATATCAAAGAAGACATTTGGTATCTGTTTTTTAGGGTTTGGCTAGCTTCACTAAGCATAATCTGCTCTAATGCCATCCATTTCCCTGAAAATTCTATGATTTTGTCATTTTTTATTGCTGCATAGTACTCCATTGTGTATAGATGCCACATTTTTTTTTATCCATTCATCTATTGAAGGGCATCTGGGTTGGTTCCACAGTCTAGCTATTGTGAATTGTGCTGCTATGAACATCGATGTGGCAGTGTCCCTGTAGCATGCTCTTTTAAGGTCTTCAGGGAATAGTCCGAGAAGGGCAATAGCAGGGTCAAATGGTGGTTCCATTCCCAGCTTTCCCAGGAATCTCCAAACTGCTTTCCAAATTGGCCGCACCAATTTGCAGTCCCACCAGCAATGTACAAGTGTACCCTTTTCTCCACATCCTCGCCAGCACTTGTTGTTGTTTGAATTCATAGTGGCTGCCAATCTTACTGGAGTGAGATGGTATCTTAGGGTGGTTTTGATTTGCATTTCTCTGACTGCTAGAGATGGTGAGCATTTTTTCATGTACTTGTTGATTGATTGTATATCCTCCTCTGAGAAGTGTCTGTTCAGGTCCTTGGCCCATTTGTTGATTGGGTTATTTGTTATCTTATTGTCTAATTTTTTGAGTTCTTTGTATACTCTGGATATTAGGGCTCTATCTGAAGTGTGAGGCGTAAAAATTAGTTCCCAGGATGTAGGCTCCCTATTTACCTCTCTTATTGTTTCTTTTGCTGAAAAAAAACTTTTAAGTTTAATTAAGTCCCATTTGTTGATTCTAGTTGTTAACTCTTGTGCTATGGGTGTCCTATTAAGGAATTTGGAGCCCGACCCCACAATCTGTAGATCGGAGCCAACTTTATCTTCTATCAGACGCAGAGTTTCTGATTTGATATCAAGCTCCTTGATCCATTTTGAGTTAACTTTTGTGCATGGCGAGAGAAAGGGATTCAGTTTCATTTTGTTGCATATGGATTTCCAGTTTTCCCAACACCATTTGTTGAAGATGCTATCCTTCCTCCATTGCATGCTTATAGCCCCTTTATCAAATATAAGATAGTTGTAACTTTGTGGGTTAGTCTCTGTGTCCTCTATTTTATACCATTGGTCCACCCGCCTGTTTTGGTACCAGTACCATGCTGTTTTTGTCACTATTGCTCTGTAATATAGTTTGAAATCTGGTATCGCTATACCGCCTGATTCACTCTTTCTGCTTAGAATTGCTTTTGCTATTCTGGGTCTTTTATTTTTCCATATGAATTTCATGATTGCTTTATCTATTTCTACAAGAAATGCCGTTGGGATTTTGATTGGCATTGCATTAAATCTATAGAGAACTTTTGGTAATATCGCCATTTTGATGATGTTAGTTCTGCCTATCCATGAACAGGGTATATTTTTCCATCTTCTAAGATCTTCTTCTACTTCTCTCTTTAGGGTTCTGTAGTTTTCATTGTATAAATCTTTCACCTCTTTTGTTAGGTTGATTCCCAAGTATCTTATTTTTTTTGAGGATATTGTGAATGGAGTGTTTTTCCTCATTTCCATTTCAGAAGTTTTGTTGCTGATATACAGAAATGCCTTTGATTTATGCGTGTTGATTTTATATCCTGCCACTTTGCTGAAGTCATTTATTAGTTCTAGTAGTTTCTTTGTAGACCCTTTTGGGTCTTCTAGGTATAGAATCATGTCATCTGCAAATAGTGATAATTTAAGTTCTTCTTTTCCAATTTTTATGCCTTTAATTTCTTTCGTCTGTCTAATTGCTCTGGCCAGTGTTTCGAGAACTATATTGAATAGAAGTGGAGATAGAGGGCATCCCTGTCTTGTTCCGGATTTTAGAGGGAATGCCTTCAACTTTTGTCCATTCAGAATGATGCTAGCCTGAGGCTTAGCATAGATAGCTTTTACAATGTCAAGGTAAGTTCCTGTTATCCCTAGTTTTTCTAATGTTTTGAACATAAAGGCATGCTGTACTTTGTCAAATGCTTTCTCTGCATCTATCGAGATGATCATATGGTTCTTATCTTTAAGTCTATTGATGTGGTGAATAACATTTATTGATTTCTGTATGTTGAACCATCCTTGCATCCCAGGGATGAATCCTACTTGATCATGGTGCACTATTTTTTTGATGTGTTTTTGTATTCGATTCGCCAGAATTTTATTGAGGATTTTTGCATCTAGGTTCATTAGAGATATTGGTCTGTAGTTTTCTTTCTTTGAGGTGTCTTTGTCTGGTTTCGGGATCAGGGTGATGTTGGCCTCAAAGAATGAATTTGGAAGAGCTCCCTCTTTTTCTATTTCCTGAAATAACTTGAAAAGTATTGGTATTAATTCTTCTTTAAAGGTTTTGTAAAACTCCGCTGTATACCCATCCGGTCCTGGGCTTTTCTTGGTTGGTAGTCTTTTGATGGCTTCTTCAATTTCATCTATTGATATTGGTCTGTTCAGATTGTCTATATCCTCCTGACTCAGTCTGGGCAAATCATATGACTTAAGAAATTTATCGATGTCTTCACTATCCTCTATTTTATTGGAATATAGATTTTCAAAATAATTTCTAATTGTCTTCTGTATTTCTGTAGCATCTGTTGTGATATTGCCTTTTTCATCCCGTATGTTAGTAATTTGAGTTCTCTCTCTTCTTCTCTTCGTTAGCATGGCTAAAGGTCTGTCGATCTTATTTATTTTTTCGAAGAACCAACTTTTAGTTTTGTTAATTTTTTCAATAGTTTCTTTTGTTTCAATTTCATTAATTTCCGCTCTGATTTTAATTATTTCTTGCCTTCTGCTACATTTGCTGTTGTTTTGCTCTTCCTTTTCTAGGGCTTTGAGTTGGAGTGTGAGCTCATTTATTTGTTGGTTTCTTCTTTTTTTGAGGAATGACCACCAGGCGATGAACTTTCCTCTTAAAACTGCTTTCATTGTGTCCCATAGATTCCGATATGTTGTGTCAGTATTTTCGTTTATCTCTAAGAATTTTTTGATTTCCTCCTTTATGTCTTCTGTAACCCATTGATCATTCAGTAACATATTGTTCATTTTCCATGTGATGTAGGATTTTTCCTTCCTTCTTTTATCATTGATTTCCAGTTTCATTCCATTATGATCAGATAAAATGCATGGTATTATCCCCACCCCTTTATATTTACTGAGGGTTGCCCTATGGCATAATATATGGTCTATTTTTGAGAAGGATCCATGTGCTGCTGAGAAGAAAGGATATCCATTTGATGATGGTTGATATATTCTATATAAGACAGTTAAGTCTAGGTTATTGATTGTGGTATTGAGTTCTATAGTTTCTTTATTTAACTTTTGTTTGGAGGATCTGTCCAATGGTGAGAGAGGTTTGTTGAAGTCTCCCATAATTATTGTGTTGTGGTCTATTTGATTCTTGAATTTGAGGAGAATTTGTTTTTTGAATGTCGCAGCACCATTATTTGGTGCGTAAATATTGATAATTGTTATGTCTTGTTGGTGAATGGTTCCTTTTAACAGTATATAATGACCTTCTTTATCCCTTTTGATTAACTTAGTCTTGAAGTCGATTTTATTCGATATGAGGATGGCCACCCCTGCTTGCTTACGAGGACCATGTGCGTGGTATATTTTTTCCCATCCTTTCACTTTCAGCCTGTGTATGTCTTTTCCCATCAGATGTGTCTCCTGGAGGCAGCATATTGTTGGATTTGTTTTTTTAATCCATGATACCAGCCTATGTCGCTTTATTGGAGAGTTTAAGCCATTAACATTCAGAGTTACTATTGATATGTGGTTTGAACTTCCATCCATGTTTGATTGTTTATCCTTTTTTTAAAAAAAAAAATTTAGTTTGTCTCTCCATGATTGTCTTTCCCCTTGCCCTCTGTCTTTACTGCGACACTTCCCACTGATGGTTTTGGTTATTGTTTTTCATTTCTTCCTCGTGTAGTGTTTTGCTCAAAATGCTTTGCAATGCTGGTTTTCTGGCTGCAAATTCTTTTAACTTTAGTTTATCATGAAAGATTTTTATTTCGTTGTCATACCTGAAGCTTAATTTTGCTGGATACAGAATTCTTGGTTGGCATCCATTGTCTTTTAGTGTTTGAAATACATTGTTCCATGACCTTCTTGCTTTCAGTGTCTGTGATGAAAAATCCGTGGTTAACCGTATTGGTTTACCCCTAAATGTAATCTGTCTCCTTTCTCTTGTAGCTTTTAATATTTTCTCTTTGTTCTGTATATTGGATATCTTCATAACAATGTGTCTTGGCGTTGGTCTACTGTGATTTTGTGTGCTCGGTGTCCTGTATGCATCTTCAATTTGTATATCTGTTTCCTTTTTTAATTCTGGAAAGTTTTCTGTAATTATTTCATTCAGCAGGTTTCTCATTCCCTTGGTTTGAATCTCTGTACCTTCTTCTATCCCGATGACTCGTAAGTTTGGTTTCTTCATGTTATCCCATAACTCTTGGATGTTTTTCTCATGATTTTTTACCAGGCTTTCTGAGTTGGCTAGACTCTTTTCAAGATGGTATATTTTGTCTTCATTATGTGACGTTCTGGCTTCTACTTGCTCCACTCTGTTAGTGATACTCTCAATTGAGTTTTTAATTTGGTTTATCGTTTCCTTCATTTCTAGAATTATTGTTTGATTATTTTTTATAGTCTCTATCTCTTGTTAAAGATGCTTAACTTCTTCTTTTATCTGTTTGTGAAATGCATTCTCAATGTGTTCTTTCGCTGCTTGAATTTGCTGTCTTGTATCCTCTTTAAGGTTCCATTCCATCTGTCTTAGGTGTTCCTTGAGTTCTTTATATGACCATTTTTCTGATGACTCTAGGTCCTCCTGAATATTTAGGCTGTCCTGCGTTGTTTGTACTCCTTTTATTCCTTGTTTTTTGAAGCTGCTCATGTTGCTTCTTGTTCTGTTTGACTGCTGAGTTACTGTTTACTCCTATAAATTAGTTTGATGCTTGGGAGGAAAGGTATTTGAAGGGAAGGGAAGAAGTCTCTAAAGAGAATGAGAGTAGGCAGGTAGAATTCAAGAAAAAAGGGGGGTTAAGAAAAATGAGAAGACTAAAGAAGAAAAAGAATAGGAACTAAAAAAGAAAAAGATAAAAAAATAATAATAATAATTTAAAAAATTTAAGTTAAAATTAGTAGGAAAAAAAAAATTAAAAAAAATATTTTGTAAAAAAAAATTAATAAAACAACAAGAAAGAAAAAATGAAAATGAAAGAAAAACCTAAATCAAAAAAAAAAAAGGAGAAAAGAAAAAGAAAAAAAAACCTAATAAATGCAGTCTTAGAGTTTGATTAACTTCTCTTCCAGTAGATGGCGCTGTGCCCACCAGGTCAAGTTTCTCCTGTCAATACGCGGGAACCAATCACTGTGCAGCAGCTCTTCCCAGACTGGGCGAGTCTCCAATCCTGAGTGTCTAGGGCCTCCTCTTGTGTCTAGTCACTTCCCACTTTTTCTCTAGCCAGGCCCCTCTCACCACAATACTGGCTACACGCCAAGTCTGCTGCTCCCGGGAGCCCTGTTTTCATGAACGACTGGGCACACTCTTCCAGTTTGCCATTCCCTCAGACCCTAAGCTTGTAGAGTTTGGGGCTGAGAATCCTCAGCGGCTTTTACTTGCCCTCTGGTATCCACTTCCCGTAGGTGGTGCAAGAGACCTCAGCAGTCAGCCCTGGTGGGAGCAGTATTTCCGCTTGCGGGACCCGCACCACCTCTGATTCCCTCGGGCTGGCTGTAGCACTCACGGGAGAGCTGGGAGGGGCCCTTAGGGAGAGCTGGGAGGGGCCCTTAAGGTTTCCCCGATGTGTGGAGAGGGAAGGCTATGGGATCACACACCTGTTTCAACGAAGTTATCTCCTCCGCAGCAGTCTGATGACACGGTTTCCCTTTGCCGGGAGACTAATTCAACGGGTGGGTCCTTCTCTCCCAAGCCCCGTTTCAAACCTGTGGCCACTACTTATGAAGGCTCGGTAGGCATTTACCTTCGTATGATGAGAAGGGCTGACCAGTTGTTTCAGCGGGATGAATTAATGCCGAGTCATAGCTGTTTGTCTGCGGGAAGCAGGTGACCAGGAGTTTGAATTCAGCGGGTCAGAGCTCAGTGCGTGTTCTCGGATCACTTGGATTTTAAATTGTCGCTCATCTTATCAGCTGTTTCATATAATTCGGCATCTCATTCGCACGGTGAAGAGTCTGCTCTATGGTGCTCCACGGGAGGCGGCGGTAGCAGCGGCGGCGGCAGCGGTGGCGGCCTTGGGGACCCCCGGGGAGGGGATGCGGGTTGGGGGAGGGGAGGCGGCGCCTCAGGGCCGCGCGGTCCGGGTACCGGACACACAGGAGAGCGAGCGGGGTGGGGGAAAGAAGTTGAGATCTAAATTTAGAGACTGAGCTTGGGAGGAGAGACGGCTGGGGAGAAAGAAGCAAGGCGGAAAGGCGGAGAGGAGAAGGGGAAGGAGAAGGAGAAGGGGCTGAGGGAGCCGGGCGGCTCGGGCTGCAGCCTTACTGCTCGCGCTGAAGTTGTGCTGTACTCCCTTCACCTTGGCTGGATTAGTTGCTGATTCACTCCACCTAGGCCCCTTTCTTGACACGGTGCTGGGTTTTTGTCGACAGATGAATATGTGTTTATTAACTGAAGAGCATTTGCAAGAATTTTGGTGAGCCCCGTAAGACCTGTTCAAGCCAGCTCCAACCTGCCGGTACCAGTACCAGTACTTCCACCAGCACTATCTCCAGCAGCAGCAATGGCAAATGTGCATCTCCCATCTACTCTTTAGAGTAGATGTGAAGACTAAAGGAAATGCGCCACACAGAGTAACTGGAAAAGTTCCCGGCATACAGAAAAGTAGTCAATATCTGTTTGATACTATCAAATGACTCAATTTACCTTCTCAACATTATTTTCTGTGGTTTATACCACTCAAGAGAACTCAGAATTCTAAAAATACACTGTACACTGTACACAGGGTCTAATCCGATATGATGAAGATTTCCTAGATGCCCATCAATAGATGAATGGATAAAGAAACTGTGGTATATTTTCTTGTTATTCTCTCAGCTTAGAATAATCCCTGCCCATTTCTATCGGCTATCTGCCTTCTCATCCTTCAAGTATTGCCTTGTGGTTTTGATTATACTATTCACAAATCATTGCTTTTCTTCTCCCTGCTATTCTAGGATTTTACCTACTTGTCTTATTACCCAATGCTTTATACTTTTTTGCACAGTTACCTTACTTCCATTTTAGATTTGGGGTTTCTTCAGATCTGAAAGGAAGTCAGTCATTTTTGTGTCACTAAAGATGATCATAAGAGCTATGAAGTTGGTAAATTTCACTCATTTGCTCATTTTATTTTCCTTATGTCACATTGTTTCATAAATTATCCATGAATATAATTAAACATTAATGTCTCTTGAATGTCCCTTTCCCAATGGTTTTGCTGCTTCTCATTGCTGGCACTCATGTGTTGGAGTGAAAGCACAGTGTAGTGAGAGGAGGACTTCCTTCACTCCTTGTATTGGTGTTTATATTGGGCACTTAAATTCTCTTAGAATTTAAGTGTCCTCACATCTTTCTAGATAAATAAATACTTCCCTAATAGCAGGTTGATTAGCAATATTCCATTGTGTATATATACCACAGTTCCTTTATCCATTCACTTATGGTGGACATGTAGGTTGGCTCCACAGTTTAGCTATTGTGAATTCAGCTGCTGTAAACATTGGTGTGGCTATGTCTCTGTACTATGCTGTTTTTAAGTCCTTTGGATATAGACAAGGAGCGGGATAGCTGGTTCAAATGGTGGTTTCATGCCAAGTTTTCTGAGGAATGTCCACACTGCTTTCCAAAGAGGTCGCACCAATTTGCAGTTTCACCAGCAATGTATGAGTGTACCTTTTCCCCCACATCCTCTCCAACACTTATTGTTGCTTGTATTCTTTTTTTTATTGGTTGTTCACAACATTACAAAGCTCTTGACATATCATATTTCATACATTAGAATCAAGTGGGTTATGAACTCCCATTTTTACCCCAAATACAGATTGCAGAATCACATCGGTTACACATCACATTTTTACATACTGCCATATTAGTGACTATTGTATTCTGCTACCTTTCCTATCCTCTACTATCCCCCCTCCCCTCCCCTCCCATCTTCTCTCTCTACCCCATCTACTGTAATTCATTTCCCTCCATGTTTGTTATCCCATTCCCCTCATAACCTCTTATATGTAATTTTGTATAACAATGAGGGTCTCCCTCCATTTCCATGTGATTTCCTTTTTTTTCTCCCTTTCCCTCCCGCCTCATGTCTCTGTTTAATGTTAAACTTTTCTTCCTGCTCTTCCTCCCTGTTCTGTTCTTAGTTGCTCTCATTATATCAAAGAAGACATTTGGTATTTGTTTTTTAGGGATTGGCTAGCTTCACTAAGCATAATTTGCTCTAGTGCCATCCATTTCCCTGCAAATTCCGTGATTTTGTCATTTTTTAGTGCTGCATAATACTCCATGGTGTATAAATGCCACATTTTTTTTTATCCATTCATCTATTGAAGGGCATCTGGGTTGATTCCACAATCTAGCAATTGTGAATTGTGCTGCTATGAACATCGATGTGGCAGTATCCCTGTAGTGTGCTCTTTTAAGGTATTCAGGAAATAGTCCGAGAAGGGCAATAGCTGGGTCAAATGGTGGTTCCATTCCCAGCTTTCCCAGGAATCTCCATACTGCTTTCCAAATTGGCCGCACCCGTTTGCAGTCCCACCAGCAGTGTACAAGAGTACCCTTTTCCCCACATCCTCGCCAGCACTCGTTGTTGTTTGACTTCATCATGACTGCCAATCTTACTGGGGTGAGGTGGTATCTTAGGGTGGTTTTGATTTGCATTTCTCTGACTGCTAGAGATGGTGAGCATTTTTTCATGTACTTGTTGATTGATTGTATGTCCTCCTCTGTGAAGTGTTTGTTCATGTCCTTGGCCCATTTGTTGATTGGGTTATGTGTTTTCTTATTGTCTAATTTTTTGAGTTCTTTGTATACTCTGGATATTAGGGCTCAATGCCAATCAAAATCCCAATGGCTTTTCTTGTAGAAATAGATAAAGCAATCATGAAATTCATATGGAAAAATAAAAGACCCAGAATAGCAAAAGCAATTCTAAGCAGGAAGTGTGAATCAGGTGGTATAGCGATATCAGATTTCAAACTATATTACAGAGCAATAGTAATAAAAACAGCATGGTACTGGTACCAGAACAGGCGGGTGGACCAATGGTACAGAATAGAGGACACAGAGACTAATCCACAAAGCTACAACTATCTTATATTTGATAAAGGAGCTAAAAACATGCAATGGAGAAAGGATAGCATCTTCAACAAATGGTGTTGGGAAAACTGGAAATCCATATGCAACAAAATGAAACTGAATCCCTTTCTCTCGCCATGCACAAAAGTCAACTCAAAGTGGATCAAGGAGCTAGATATCAAATCAGAGACTCTCCGTCTGATAGAAGAAAAAGTTGGCTCCGATCTACATATTGTGGGGTCGGGCTCCAAATTCCTTAATAGGACACCCATAGCACAAGAGTTAATAACAAGAATCAACAAATGGGACTTTCTTAAACTGAAAAGTTTTTTCTCAGCAAGAGAAACAATAAGAGAGGTAAATAGGGAGCCTACATCCTGTTGCTTGTATTCTTGATAACTGCCATTCTGGCTGGGGTGAGATGAAAACTTAGAGTAGTTTTGATTTGCATTTCTCTAATTACTAAAGATGTTGAACACTTTCTCATATATTTGTTGATTATTAGTATATCTTCTTCTGAGAAGTGTCTGTTAATGGGCTAAGTGTACCTTACCCATTTATTGATTGGGTTTTTTTTGTATTAAGTTTTTTGAGTTCTTTATATATCCTGGAGACTAGTGCTCTATCTGATGTATATGTGGTAAAAATTTGCTCCCATACTATAGGTTCTCTCTGTACCTCAATGATTGTCTTTTTTGCTTTTTTGAGAAGCTTTTTAGTTTGAATCCATCACATTTATTGATTCTTGATTTTATTTCTTGGGCTTTAGGACTCTTGTTAAGGAAGTCAGGGTCTACTTCGACATGATGAAGATTTCCTAGGTGCCAATCAATAGATGAATGGACAAAGAAACTGTAAAATATATGTGTATATATATACATATATATAGTATTATTCAGCAATAAAAAAGAATAAAATGATAGCATTTGCTGATACATGGATGTAGTTGAAGAATATTATGCTAAGGGAAGTAAGCCAATCCAAAAAAAAACTAAAGGCTGAATGTTTTCTCTGATTAATGGATGATTATGATGGTGGGGCATGGGAAGAATGGAGAAACTTTGGATTGGGCAAAGGGGAGAATGAGGAGGGGTTATAAGGATATGAAAAATGGTGGAATGAGATGGACAGCATTACTCTAAGTGCATGTATCATTGCACAAATGGTGCGTATCTACACTGTGTACAATAAGAGAATTGAAATGTTGTACTCCATTTATGTATGATGAGTTGAAATGCATTCTGCTGTCATGTACAACTAAGTAGAACAAATGAAAAATTCAAAAATAATAAAAGGTTTATTAGTAATGCATGTGAAGAATATGAATGTAGCAGGTTTCCTGTAGGGAGAAACATTGCCATCTACCCCTGATTTGCCCAAGAGACACTGATATAGTCCTACTTAGGAAGATTATTTAAAACACAGATCTGATACCAAACTTAGGGTTTTATACAACTATCTTAATCGGAGACATAGCAATAAACATTGTAATCATCATTATAGTCATTATTATTGATTAGAATTAAAATCAAGATTTTCACAAATTTTCTACTAGTATGAAGCTCCCAAAGAAAATTACAAAACTGCCATTGCTTATCTTATGCCATCCAGCACTAGTCTCTTTAATCTCATAATAATTCTTTGGTGTATTTTGATCATGATATTTCAGATTATTAATGAACTGAGATTCAGGAAATTTAAGCTAACTTCCCAACTAACACCACAGTTAAATGGCAGAGTCATGGCTGAAAAATGTCCCCATTCTAACTTTAGTGTTCTTTCATGGTTGCCAGGTGCAAAGTGTCCTATATTAAGCAAAATGGATATAAATTCAAAGGTCATGTGATGATAAATTGGTGATAAGCTAAGAAGCATAATATAAATGCCCAATTCAAAGTGTTTGAAGATAACATTGCAGAAAAAGAAGCTTCTGTACTACCATAAAAGAAATAGATCACACTACATTCAGTAATTTATCAAAAAAAAAAAAATTGCCCTTTACCTGAATCTTGGAGGTAGCTGTATTCATAGCCCAGCTCTTTGGATGAAATAAAAAAGTCACCATTTCTGTAGAGAGGAATGAAAGGAACCATGTAGGATCCACGGTTATGTCCAATGGGTGCATTGGCTTCTGGATAAACTTCTTGAAGAGGGCGATGCCTTCGGAGCCACTGTTCAAAAATACTGCAGACGGAAGGATTATTTAGATTTATAAATGTATTGTTTATGACCAAATTATGCTACATGCATGTACAAGTATGCCACAATGAATCCTGCTATTATGTATAATTATAATGCACCAAAAAAGAGAAAAAATAATGTTTATAAAAATATACATACATATATTATATATGCAATATATATATATATATATATATATATATATATATATATAGTTTCTC
This sequence comes from Spermophilus citellus, assembly GCF_964194105.1. NCBI lineage: Eukaryota > Metazoa > Chordata > Mammalia > Rodentia > Sciuridae > Spermophilus > Spermophilus citellus. Next base: position 179,448,538 of record NC_138183.1, read on the forward strand.
TATGTATGTACATATGTATATATACATATTTGCAGTTCTGTGGATTGTACCAAGGAATTCATGCAAACTACATTCTCAAAATAAAATAACAAGGTCTATATGAAAATCCCATGCTAATATTATTAATAGCTTCTAACTTGAAAATAGTTCATAAAGTACAAGTTTATGTTAGCAGGCCCTGAGGAAGTTCATTAGTTTGGAAGAAATTTGAGGGTAGCTTTTTAAAAAGTCCTAGAAGAATGAAACTGACACAACTAGTTTAGAACTTTCAGAATGTGGAAAAAATGTAATTATTGGTTGAATGAAAGAATACTAGATCTGGGGTTAAAGAACTCTCCTGAGGCCTACCTCCATATTTTAATAGCTATATGCTTAAAATCACTGAACTTCTTGGGAAATTAGACTCCACATACTTAAAATGAGAGTAGTAATATCTTCCCTACTAGAGAATACTCTCCCTGCCTGTGTTCAATGCAATAACTAATATATTCTTTTTTAAGAAGGTGCTAAATAAGCAAGTTATTTTTACTTAGCTTAAAATTTTGGCTAGAAGACTAGTACATGGTAGGGAGAGTATTCTCTAAAAAAGAAAAGGATAATGCTTTAAACACAAAAATAAAATTTGAAAAACCATTTTCAAACATTTTGAAGAGAACAAGGAAATAGTGATCATTTTTTTTCCACAATGGAAAATAATTTTATTTATTTAGAGAATCTGGACTTTTCTGATCTGAGTTGTTATTTAATTGTGGATTAATTAATGAATCAGCCCTGCAAATCCAGCTTATGAATACAAAATATTTTCTAGTTAGCTCCAGTATTAAATTTGTGTTTACTGAGTACCTAGTGTAGACTCTCACACTCACATAAAAATCTGACACATGTTGGTTGTGACATGGGAGATTTGTAAAATATCTTAACCTGTTAGAAATTTATTTTCTTTATCTGAGTAATGAAAATAATACCATTGTCATGAGGATATTGGGAGTCTTAATTACAAGGACACAAGATGCATAGTTAGGAGTTTGACAGGTGATGAGCAGAAGTTGCCCCTCTCCCTGCAGGCCTTTTTTCTTCCTCTACTTTCTCCTCATTGTTATGCTCTATGAAATTTATGACTGGTGAAGGACATGAGATGTGCTGTAATAAATGCCAAAGCCGTGTATATTTGAGCAAGGTCTTTGGTGATGGTGATGATTCTAATAAGCATAAATGGGAAAGCGGATTTTAAACGTTTGTTTTTTCTGTGTCTCAGTTGTCTCAATTGAAATTAGAAACTGGATTAACAAACTCCTAAATTTATGCAAATCCTATAATTTTATGAATTAGTATTTTCATTCTTATTTTAATTTTATTTATGAAAGCCTTATCTTCTCATTATAAGTAATTTTGAGACTACAAAATAAGCAGAGGAGAAAAATTTGCATTTTTCTATTTTGTTATGGTTTTAAAAATATGCATGTATAATGACGTATGTCTTTTGCCAAAAAAGGGAACATTATATGACAGATAATAATTCATAAGACACTTTATTTATATAAATCCATGTGTTTTCAACTGGTAAATTTACTTTTTAATGATAAAGAGTGTTAAAATTGAACTGATTTAAGAACATCCCAATATACAGTGAGTCACTAGATAAGTGCTTGAAGCAAAAAAAAAAAAAAACCTTTTGTCAATTGAGAGAAATGACTACTATAGTTTAATTTATACTCTTGTTTCTGCCAAGAAATGAGAATTCTTTACCTAAGTAGGACAGGAACATCAATTCTTAGCACTAAGAGAGTTAATGGATGAGACCATTAAAGTGTTCACCCACCCCATCAACCTTTTAAAATGAAGGTTTAATCTTGATTAAACTCTTCATCAGTGGTTCTCATTTTCAGTTAATTTTGTCACACTGTCTAGAATGGCTCCCACTGGAACACCACTATGTTACTTAGAAAAGCACACTGACATTTTGGAAAGAAAAGGTCTTCTTATCAAAGACTCATTTAAACTGTATCTAGACAGTTTTCTGGAAATCTGAACAAGCTTGAAATTCATAACAGAGGAATCAGGAAAAACTAAGAGATCACAGATGGAAACATGGAGGGATGTGTCTTGTGGATGAAACAACATGGGACCTCTGGATGCAGATCTGACATGTGAAGACTATAGTGACTTTCATCTCTACAGTAAGGAAAAGTTAGACAAAACTGAAAATCAGGAACTTCTGTTGGACTCATGAGAAACTGAGGTTACATGGCAAACTGCCAACTCTAAAATTATAGAGGAAAGGAACAAGACCGAGATCTGCTTATCAGGAGCAAAAGCAGCCAGATCCACAAAATGATAGGGACACTTTCACTCTTGAAGAATAGATGGAGTCTGGGTCTAGACTAGTGGTGAAAGAAACTCCTGCCTCAGGCTCAGTCTTAAAGGGCAGTAGAGGACATGTGAGAAATTTTTGTATATTTTCCCTAGAGCAGTAAGAAGTCACTGTTTGTATCTGGGTAAATGGGTGATCACATGAAGAATTAACATTCTTAAAGGTTACAAAGACTACACTGTTGAGAAAGCATTGAAGGTTAATCTATGGCCTCAATGAATCCCCCAAAGATCATGTGGTAAAATCAATCCCCAGTGCACCAGTGTTAGGAGATGGGCCCTAAAGAGAGAATGAAATCTCAAAGGCTCTGCTCTCACAATAGATAAATTTGGTTATCCCTGGAATCAGTTAATTATTCCAAGAAAAAGCTTGTCGTAAAGCGAGTTTGGCTCCCTCTTGCTTTCTTGTGCTCTGTTATGCTTCTGCCTTTCACCAAGGATGCCTCAGCAAAAAGGCCCTTGACAGATGGCAGCTCTTCATCCGTAGACTTCTAGCCTCCAGAACTGTAAAAAATAAATCTCTTTCTCATCAATTATCCAGTTTCAGGTATCTGAGGCAGAAAGTCAAAGTTGATGGATGTGCAAGGAGCAAGGGAAAAAGATAAAGAAAGCAGGAAGAAAACTGTCCAGCCAAATAATGATGTGTGGAAACAAGCAGAGATGTCATTGTAGAATCTGTTTTCTGCTTATGGTACTGGGCAAGAGGCTTTTACTCCCACAGATGCAGATCACTGAGGGAGGAGTGGAGCATGATGTGGGGATGTGAATATGATTCTAGATGTGAGGTGTTTAGAGATGCTCTGAGACATTCCAGTGGGGATGTCAAGTAGGCAGCCTGGGTTTTTTAGTTTAAATTTTAGAACAAACTTTACTCTGGAAATATAGAACGAGAAGCCATCAACCTCTGTATAATAATTTAAGCTGTGAGAGTAGTGAGAAGTTGAAAATGCTAGAAAACTGAGATGACTTTTCTTAGATGTCATCTTTCTGAAAGACCAGAAGCACAGATGAAATGATTATCATATTGTCCTTGAGGACCACAGCTTCAGATGCTTCTAGCCAATCAAATTCCAGTCACTTAAAATTTCCTGACTAGAAGTGGGATAATAACCAGGCATCTGCTTTCCTATTTTTTTTATTCCTGTGTTTTACTTGTTTTTCATGTAAACCTTATTTTGAAATGGTTATTTATTGAAACAAATCCTAATTTTTATATGATAACAAACTTCTGAATTTATAGAAATCCCTCTATGCCTTTATATCCTCATTTATAGAATAGGGGTGGTATCAACAAATTTAATATGCTTATGAGAACAAAAATGAAAAAATGATCTGAAAACTTGAGCAATAATATTCAAGGGCAAAATGAGATACTATTGATAAAATAACTGATAGAGTCATGGAAAAATAATAGTTTACTTTCTTCCCTCCCAAACCTCTTTTTACAGAGAAAAAAAAGAAAGCTAATCCAAGAGTCACCGCTAGTTAATATCATAATAGGATTGGCACCAACAAGTCTTGACTGCCACTCTGCAGCAGACCCTAGTAAAGATCCTGTTCTGTGTGTCTATGTGGTACAGGAGCATCTCTGCTGATGGGAGTATGTGTGTGCTTCGGTCAAGGTCTGATGGTAGGTACAGTCTCGCGGGGGCCATGTGGAAGAGGTGGTGCTTGACCTTCACTTAGAAATCTAAACTGTTCATTCAGCAACTTCCTGCATTAATTCACATTAAATACCCAAGTGTCCCTTTGCTCAAATGATTCACAGGACTCACAACATTTATACGTAAGGAAGAGCAAGGAAGACCACACAAGATCAGGAAAGGACAAGTATCGGCACAACAAATGATAGCTACAACAAAGGACATCACATAGCATTATGCTAGATCTAGAAAAGACAGAAAAAGAGGAAATAATGAACAACATTGCTAAGAAGCTGAATTAGATGAGAATATCAATGAAACACTGCTTACTTCAGAAATTCAGGTCCACAACCACTGTTTCTTTTATGAATTCAACCTGAAGCAGAGATATTTATTGTTTTCAGAGCAGACACAAGGACATCCAGGAACATCAGTGTGACCAAGTAAGAGCCACAGCTGTTCATTTATCTTGTTTTCTCAGTGCCTACTACATAGTAGGTGTTCAATATTTACCAGATAACCAGTCTCTCTCTCTCTTTGTCTCTCTCTCTCTCTCTCTCTCTCTCTCTCTCTCTCTCTCTCTCTTATAATCTAACCTAGAGGACTAAATTAACAATCAAGAAACTTCTGTAAAACAAACTCCTAATGTATCTTGTTTATTTAAGCCATAGTAAATCAAAGTGTAAATATTTTATTGATTTAATTTCACAAAGGAGAAAATTGAGTTCAAGTGTTTAGTCTTTCCTAATATTCACTCAACTGGAAAGCAATAGAAGGTCTGGGATTCCATTTCAGATTTCTATGGCTTTTACAACCATACCCAGCTGGCAGAGTAGGTTCAGAGCTCAGGTGTTCTATTCCAAGTTTAATACCTTTGCATTAACAAGCCAGAAATTAGTCAGTAATTAGAAATTAAAGCAGAAAAGTGGAAACAAAGCTTTCATGTTTTGCTCCAAATGGTAGCAAGCTTTCAGCATTGTACACAAGTGCAAACTGAGCATCTTTTGTCATTTCTCCTTACCTAAAAAATAGACACTTGATTATAAAAGTGCAAAGAAGAAGTGACTGCACAGTTGCCAAACACTGACAATGATAGTCTAAGGATGTGCGGTTTTTCTGGGTGGGATTAAAATTTCTATTTTTCTTCACAGGCCACAAGGACCCATAGACAACCAGTACTTGCAAGGTGGCAACAGAGATGTGGGGCAAAAAGAATGGTATTGATGTAGACATGAACCTTGAGCTAGCGCTGTTGACTAGCTTGGGACATTCTCTGAGGGGGGTTTCTTTCTTTGTGCCTATGAAGTGACTCTGAACATGCTGAGTGTTATGTAGTGTTACACTCACAGGAAGTGGTGGGGAGTAAAGGTGCTGAAGGAAGAGATATGATATATACTGTTGTGAACAGAGGAAGTTCCTATGGGATGAAGAAACTAAAGGTCAAAACAGGGTGAAGTACAGCTTTATCATGTGCAAAGGTGAAGTTAAAGCAGGAGTTGTCACTTTGGCTCTGGGATTGTAGAGCAAGCCAAGAAGCCTCTTTTTAAGAAAGAAAACCTCTTTTTAAGAAATCCTGTTAGAAATTTCTGGCATTGATTTTGTTAGAAATGAGGGATAATCTGAAAATCTCAGTTTATTTATGTATAACATGTGGATTATAATAAACTTCAAAGAACTGTGAGATATAATTGAGATTAGGTGTGCAGTACACTTAGGACAGACCTTACATGCAGTAAGCACCCAACAATAACTAGCTGTGAATATATTTTTTTTTGCACACAACAGAAATCATCAGTTCTACAGGTTAATACAATAGCCAATGTTAATTTTCTTACATTGGAGGTTTTACGACTCTGTTCTTTGGAAATCTGAGTGTACCATGAGCAGGATAGAGAATGTCCTAACAATGAAGTATGTCAGTGAATTTTGTTTGTTATTTTTAAGAACTAAACAGATTGAATAAAGTCTTGCATCTAGCCCAACAGATTTTGGAGCTCTACTTAACCTCTTAATGCTCATTTCATTTTCAGTAAAACAGGGATTGTAATGTTATGAGAAGAATTATGCCCCCACCTATTGAAGTCCTAACTCCTGGTACCTGACAAAGTCAGAGTTTGGAGATAAGATCTCTAAGGAAGAAATCAAGTTAAAGTGAGGTCATTTGGGTTGACCTAATCCAACCTGACTGGTGTTCTTAGAAGAGAATTTGAACACAGACAGAGGTAAGGCTGTGAAGGTATAGGGAGAAGATTGCCACCTATAAAGTCAAGAAAAATGGCCTTACAAGAAACTAACCCTGCTGACAACTGCATTGCAGACTTCTAGACTTCAGAGTTATAAGAAAATAAATTTCCATTCTTTAAAGCCATCTAATCTGTGGGACTAGCTTATGGCCTCAACAAACTGATAGGTAATAGCATTTACCTCAAAGGACTGTTGTAACTATTAACTGAATTAATACATGTAAAATCACTTAGAGTAATGTGTAGCATAGCATAAATATTCTTATTATTAATGTTGACATTAGACTTATAATTACCATTTGTGAATTTTTCTTTTTCATAATTAAAAAAATGTTATCTACTATATCTTCTGTTCCTTCAAGGCTTATGTCAAATGCTACCTCCATGAAAACTACAATAAGAATTAATCTTCTCCTCCTCAGAATATTATATTTGTGATATTGCATTGCAATTATTTCATTATATGTTACTTTCCAACTTTATAGAGAGCAGTGCTATTGCCTTAATGATCCTTATGCACCCTACATTCACCAGAGGGTCTGCATTCAGATCATTTGCAGAAAGTTCAAATTTTCATCAATTCTTCAAGAGAAGATGAATCAAACATTTTATGTGTTATTTACTTAGTAGAAATCAGAACTGGGCAATGGAAGAATCTAAGAGATGCTGGTGATTTTGACTTGTCTTCTGTGGATTGTGCCATTTACAGATCCACAGCATTTTGTACAGTACATGCCATGTAATAGCACTGTGTCAGGTGCTGGAAATACAAAGTGAAATGAAGTATTGTCCCTGATTTCCAAGAAGGTGAAGTTTGGTCAGTAAGTCAGAACAAAAGAGCATGAATGCCATGAGAGAATTAGGAATGCTGGGGACTTTGACACCTTCAGAGAAAAGACAAGAGTGACAGCATCTGCTTGGATGTAGATGGGGATGTTAGGTAAGGCATCCCTTGCAGTGATGTTTAAAATTATGTTTTGAAAAATGAATAGCAGAAATCTGGGCAAAGTTTTAAAAAAGGAAAGGACTCTCTAGGAAGAGTAAAGCTCAAGAATAAAAGGAGGTGCATGTGGGAAAGAGGCTCTCTCCTCTTAATTAATTAATTTTATTAATTGTTTCCTTTGCTGAGAAGAAGCTTTTTAATTTGAATCCATCACATTTATTAATTCTTGATTTTACTCCTTGTGCTTTATGAGTCTTGTTAAGGAAGTCAGATCCTAGGCCAACATAGTGAAAATTTGGTCCTATATTTTCTTCTCTTAGGAACAGGGTCTCTTTTCTAGTGCCCAAGTCTTTGATCAACTGTGAGTTGATTTTTGTACAGGGTGAGAGATAGAAGTTTAATTTCATTTTGCTACATATGGATTTCCAGTTTTGCCAGCACCATTTATTGAATAGACCATCTTTTCTCTAGTAAATGTTTTTTGCCACCTTTGTCTCCTCTGACATAACCATATTTATGTGGGTTTGTCTCTGAGTCCTCTATTCTGTACCATTGGTCTACAAGTCTGTTTTGGTGCCAATATCATGCCATTTTTATTACTATAGCTCTGTAGTATTGTTTAAAGTCTGGTGTTGTGATGCCTCCTGCTTTACTTTTCTTGCTAAGGATTGCTTTAGCTATTCTGGGTCTCAACTTCCAAATAAATTTCATAATTGCTTTTTCTAATTCTATGAAGAATGTCATTGGGATTTTAATCGGAATTGCATTAAATATGTATAATGCTTTTGGTAGTATGGCCATTTTGACAATATTAATTCTGCCTATCCAGGAGCTTGGGAAATATTTACATCTTCTAATGTTTTCTTCTATTTCTTTCTTTAGTGATAGGACATATAAAGAACCCAAAAAACTCAAGACCAAAAAAATAAAAAAATAAAAAAAACCAAATAACCCAACCAATAAATGGGCTAAGGAAATGAACAGACACTTTACAGAAGAAGAAATACACAATTCACAATAGCTAAACTGTGGAGCCAACCTAGATGCCCTTCAGGGGATGAATGGATTAAAAAATGTGGCATTGGACTTTTACTCAGCAATAAAAGAGAATAAAATCATGGTATTTGCAGGTAAATGGATGGTGTTGAAGAAGATAATGCTAAGTGAAGTTAGCCAATCCCCAAAAAACAAATACCGAATGTTTTCTCTGATATAAGGAGGCTGACTCATATGGGGGTAGGGAGGCAGAGCATGAGAGGATTAGATGAATTCTAGATAGGGCAGAGGGGTGGGAGGGAAAAGAAGGGGGCAGGGGATTAGCAAGGATGGTGGAATGTGATAGATAGTATAATCCAAAGTACAATATGAAGACATGAATTGATTTCAACATACTTTATATACAACCATAGATATGAAAAATTGTGCTGTATACATGTAATAAGAATTGTAATGCTGTCATTTTTTTTTAAATCAATAAAGAAAAAAATTTTAAAAATACAAAATAGGGCTGGGGATGTGGCTCAGTGGTCAAGGGCCCCTGAGTTCAATTCCTGGTACAAGAAGAAAGAAAGAAAGAAAAGAAAGAAAGGTAGAAAGAAAGAAAGAAAGAAAGAAGGAAGAAAGGAAGGAAGGAAGGAAGGAAGGAAGGAAGGAAGGAAGGAAGGAAGGAAAGAAATACAGTTGATCAACAAATATATGAAAAAGTATATGGAAAAAATAAGTCAATTTCTAGCAATTAGAGAAATGTAAATCAAAACTACTCTAAGATTTCATCTCACTCCTGTTATAATAGCAATAATCAAGAATACAGGCAACAATAAATGTTGGCAAGAATGTATTGCAAAAGGTACACTCATACATTGCTGATGGGACTGCAAATTGGTGCAACCACTATGGAAAGCAGTATGGAGATTCCTCAGAAAATTGGGAATGAAACCACCATTTAACCCAGCTATCCCACTCCTTGGTTTATTCCCAAAGAACTTAAACTCAGAATACTATAGTGACACAGCCACATCAATGTTTATTGCAGGTCAATTCACAATAGCTAGACTATGGAACCAACCTAGATGTCCCTTAATAGATGAATGGATAAAGAATATGTGGTATACATACTCAATGGAATTTTACTTAGCTTTAAAGAAGAGTGAAATTATGGCATTTGTCAGTAAATGGTTGGAGTTGGAGCATATCATGGTAAGCAAAATAAGCCAATCCAACAAAACTAAAGGCTGAATGTTTTCTCTAATATGAGTATGCTAACTCACTATAAGGTGGTGGGTATTAGGGAAAAATAGTGTTACCATAGATTAGGTAGAGGGAAATGAAGGCAGGGGAGGGGAGGGGATTTGGGGATAGGAAAGATAGTAGAACAAACAGATATTATCACTGTATGTATATATGTGACTATATGACCAATATGATTCTGCAATATGTACACTCAGTAAAATGAGAAATTATATCTCATCTATGTATGATATATCAAAGTGCATTAATGCATTCTACTGTCATGTATAACTAATTAAAACAAATTAAAAAAATAAAAATAGAATAAAAGAATTCAGGCATATTTGGGGGGCCTTGAAAGAAGTTCAGAAGAACTGAGAGGAAGGGCATCTGTGAGTATCTGTCAGAGAATGCGTTTTAATTCAGAAAATGTAGGGCTTTGTATGGAAAAACTAAGTTCAAATATTACTCTGAAAACGATGAGAAGCCACTGAAGGATTTTAAGCAATGGAGTGAGAGAGTTATGTCTACATAACATGTCTAATTAATGCATAATTGAATGAACCAACAGCTATGTTTGGGGGCTTAAAGTAGCAATCACATAATAAATGAAGGTTCAACTTGTACCAAGACCACTGGGGAAAATGTGGAGTCTTTATCTGAGTTTGAAATAATAGCATCCCAGTATCTCTATTTCCCAATGCTCTTGGCTAATCATGGAACACATTTGGGGATTATTTGAAAATTTTTACTGAATAACAACACTTTCAAAAGAAATGCAGACTTGAAGAGCCTTATTGTCAAGGATGAGTAGCCTCAAATGAAAAGCCTGTTAAGCAACTAAGAAATTCATCTGAAGCCAACCTTAACTGACTATAATTTCAAGTATATACTCTACAACTTCTTAACGTGGCTGAGGATCAGAAAACCAAATCCTAAAGGCATGGTTAGGAGTTAAAATCAGATTAAAATCTCTTAAACTAATGATTAAACTGGAAGGAACTTAGCATAAGAATGAAAAAAATAATTAATAAATTAAAAGTTAACTGAATAAAAGTGGTTTGAATTCTATTTGTCCTTTCACATAAACATTTAAGCATATCATAAAGTGGCAGACACCCTGCTAGCAAGTATTTTGAAGAGGTTCTGGTTATAATGTGTACCCAGGAATAAGATGCATCACACTAAACAGACATTGTGCTCAAATCAAGTGGGTCAGGCCACACTTAGGAGGCATAGCTAATCAGAGTGAATCTATGGGTTTCTTAAAAAGTCAGTCCATTAGGACAAGGATGGGTATAAGTGGAAAGCTGGCTATTTATTTATCTATAAATGGAAATTTTTATTTGGCATTCAAAACATTAGTGCTCTTACCAGTGAAGTCATGAGAGAAAGCTTACTTTATTTATTTAGTCAATAAGTATTCTGTCATGTACCCAGTATATGTCAAGTTCCAAGAATGGATAAGAACTGATACTTTCCTCATGGATCTCATTCCATGTTGTGATAAAGATGTGCATAAAATATTAAGGCTATGTAAATGATGTTTTTGGAGGCATGTACAGGAAGTTTATGAGATGCATATAAGATCTGTATATAAAGCCTATAGTAGGAACAACTAACTGAGGAAGACAAGGAAGGCTGCACAGCAGAAATGGGGAGGGATGAGTAAATTGTGGAGAAGGTGTGGTATCCTGGGCACTTCTATAATGGAAAAATAAAAACGGTTTGGTGTGGAATAGAGTAGTAAGGATCAATGGGAAGTGAGACCAGAAAAGTATGATGAGTCACACTGTGAAGAACCTTTATGTTTCAAGAAGAAGAGTTTGGACTGAGGGTCAAATTGCTAGCTAAGTACTTAGATAAGGAGTAACAATATTTGGATTTGATTTTTAAAACTACAATTAAAGAGAATGTATATATTTTATTTTATAACAAATCAAGATGTATTATTTCCAATTATTGAAGATTATGGGGCCAGTAATGAATAAAGCAACTTCTACATATGAAAAATAACTAGAGTGGGCCCTGCATCTCTGCCAGTTCTCTTGAATCTGTGGATTCAATCACATGTAGATTGAAATAATAATAAGAAGAAATTACATGTGTACCAAACTTTTTCCTTGTTATTTTTCCTTGTTATTTTCTAAACAATGCAGTATAGCCAATGTATTTAAATAGCATTTGCATTGTATTAATAGTGTAAGTAATTACAGATTATTTAAAGTGTACAGGAGGATATGTGTAGGTTATGTGAAAATAGAGTGCCATTTTATATTAGGGACTTCAGATTCTATGGCTTTTGGTGCACAGGGGTTCTGAACCAAGGTTGAATGGATAACAAGGAGCAATTATTTCCTTTCTACAGATAGCTATGCTATCCCTCTTCCTTCCAAAAATTCTCATTTAACATAAAAATTTCTAGTACTTCCTACTATATTTTTAAGTTTTAAATGTATTTTATTTAAACATATTTTAAAGTGATACATAAAAACTGGCATATTGATTGGAGGCCATGTGATGTGTCAATACATGTATACATTGTATAATATTTAATCAAGGTAAACATATCTATCATTTCAAACATTTAAAATTTCTTCTTGGTGAAATATTCAAACTCCTTTCTTTAAGCTTTTTGAAATACTTATTATTTTTCATCTATAATTAGTCTTCTATGCAACAGCACACCATAACTTCTTATTTATGTCTAACTATAAATTCCTATTCATTAATCAACATTTCCCCCTCCCTCTCCCACTTCCGATTTCTACCAACCTCTGCTCATACGAGATTAGCTTTTTTATATTCCACATATTAGTGAGATCATGCATTACTTGTTTTTCTCTGCTTGTTTTATTTCACTAGATAATTTCAGTTTCATTCATGTCCTTGCAAATAGCAGGATTTCATTCTTTTTATGGCTGAACAATGTTTCATGGTATATTTGTACCATGTTTTCTCTATCCATTCATCAGTTGATGGATCCTTTGGCTTCTCTGTTTCTTGGCTAATGTGAACAATGTTGCAATGGATAAGGCAGTATGGATGTTTCTGTAATAAACTGATTTCATTTTATTTGGGCACATACCCAGTAGTGAGATCTCTGAATCATACTGTCCATCTATTTTTATTTTTTTTTTTTTGAGGAACCTCCATGTTATTTTCCATCATGACTATACCAATTTACATTTCTACCAACAGTATGCAAGTGTTTCCATTTCTCTGCATCTTTGTCAGTACTTGTTTAGTCTTTTAAAAATCTATTTTAATTTTTAAATTTTAAAAAGCATAAGAGTTTTACATATTAATGAGGTATCATGAAATGTCCCATGCATGTATACATTATGTAATTAAACATATTCATATTCATCTCCTCAAACATTTGTTAATTCCTTGTGATGACAGTTTCACAATCCTTTTTTTCTAGTTTTTAAAATGTCCAGTTTATAATTGTTATCTGGTCACCATTTTGTGCAGTTGTATTCCAACACCTCTTGATCCTATATAACTTTAACTTAAAAACCATTGATCACCCTCTCCATGTACTTTTCTCATATTATATTTTTTCAGTATTAGGGAGACAGACATCATTACCATAACTACATGTATGTAGGTCCTCAGGAGTGCTAGGGAAGCACTCTACCAGTACACTATATCCCAGCCCTTCCCATCCTGTTTTTATCAGCCCCTGGCAATTGCAATCCTGTTCTATCTATAAGATCAACTTTTATATTCCACACATGAGTGAGATCCTGTGGTACCTATATTTCTGTATCTGACATTTCATTTAACATTATGGATTAAAAATGTGGATTTCTAGTTTCATACATGTTATCACAAAAGACAAGATTTCATTGTTTTTATGGCTAAATAGTATTCAATTGTTTATATGTGCCACAGTTCCTTTATACATTCATCAACTGATGGGACACTTAGGTTGTTTCCAGCAAACAATCTGGAAAGCAGTAAAAACAGCATACTATAGGTACACAGCCACATCAGTGTTTATAGCAGCACAATTCACAATAGGTAAATTGTGGATCCAACCTAGATACCCTTCAGAAGATGAATGGATAATAAAATGTTGTACACATACACAATGGAATATTTCTCAGCATTACAAGATAATAAAATCATGGCATGTGCAAGTAAATTAATGGAGTTGGAGAATATAATGCTAAGTGAAGTAAGCCAATCCCAGAAAACCAAATGGCGAATGTCTTCTCTGATATTAGGATGCTGATTGATAATGGGAATGGGTTGGCAGAGGGAGCATGGGAAGAATAGACAAACTTTACATAGGGCAAAGGGGAGGGAAGGGAAGAGGGGAATGGGGGTAGAAAAGATGGTGGGATGAGACAGACATCATTACCCTAACTACATGTATGAAGACACAAAGGTGTGACTCTACTTTGTGTTGAACCAGTGACATGAGAAATTGTACTCTATTTGTGTAATATGAACTGAATTGTATTCTGATATCATATATAACTAATTAGAATAAATAAAGTAAAAAATAGTACTGTAATGAACATGTTCCTTCACATACTGATTTTTATTTCCTTTGGATGTATATCAGTTGTGGGATTGCTGGATCATGTGGTAGTTCCATAATTTTTGAAGAATCTCTACAGTCTCCCATAATGACCATATTAACTTACATTCCCACCAACAGTGTGCAAGGTTTTTGTTCCTCTGTGTCCCGGCTAGCACTTGTTATCTTTAGTAATTTTTATAGCCATTCATATTGCATACTACATATGAGGTGGTATACCATGGTCTTGACTTACATATCTCTGATGTTTAATGATATTGAACATTTTTTCATGTATCTGTGGGATATTCACATGCATATTTTCTTTTGGAACTTATCTATTCTGCTCATTAGCCTATCTTAAATTTGAACTTTTCGGTTATTGAGTTATGATTTTAACATATTCAGGATATTAATCCCTTGTCAGATGTACAGTTTGTAAACATTTTCTCTCATTATCAGTGTTTTCTTTATGCTGTTGCTTCCTTTGCTGTGTAGAAGTTTTTAAATTTGATGTAATCCCATTTGACTATTTTTGTTTCATGTGCTTTTTTGGTCTTATCCAAAAAGTACTTGCCCATTCAAAGAGCAAGTATTCTTCTGCATGGTGATGTCCCATTTTTCTAGCACCATGTATTGAAAAAAATGTTCTTTCCACAATGTTCTTCCTACAATTCTTCATGAGAGTGATCATTTTGATACCCCTAGAATAATGATAAATGACTAGCTGATTCATTAATAATTTCCATTTATTTGCAAATGTCATGTATCTAGTACTAAACTAAGGATTTTTATATATATCACCAACTTTTTTTATTTCTCCAACAAAACCACAAGTAAGATGGTGGTAATAGTAGCAGAAATAAGAGCTGGTTTATATAACACTATATGCCAGGTACTCATTTAATCCTCAAAATGAGGTGTATTTTATTTATCTGTATAAGGTGTGTGTAAGGTGTGTTTTATTTATCTATATTTTATAGATTAGAAAACTGAATGGTTAGTAGATTAAGAAGCTTACCCATGTTTAAATGGCTAGGAAGTTCCAAGTATTACTAGCTCACAAAAATATTCCTATTAAAATATACATAGAAAAATAATCAAGCAAACAAAAAAGTACTAGTTTAGTTGACTTTCTCAATTTTTAAATTAGTAAACAGACACCAAGTGCTTCCAATTATGTAATTTATAAATGCATACGTGTACACAAGCACTGCTTGTGTGCTTTGGACATTTTTGAATTTAATCAAGAAAAAAAAATGTTGTAAAAGAGATTCTGAGTAAACAAACAAAAAATCCTGTGATCTTTTGCATTAGAAATGAAAACTTTGTTTGCTGCCATGATCCTAGAACCTAGAATAAAGCATGTACACAGTTGACATTCAATAAATATTTGATAATTAGCTATCCTAAAGGCATTCCTGAATCTTTATGAAAGGAAGAGGAGACTTTAATAGGTATATTTTTGGAAACATATGTTCAGCAATTTGTTATTGAGCATCTACCCACAAGGCAAGCACAGGCAGCGTGTATGGCAAAATACAAGGTAAAAAGCTTCAAAAGGCAGAGTTCTGCCCTTTAGAAACTTTTAAAAAGAAAAACCACTTGGATAATTTATGTAGTTTCATATCTTTCATTATTTGTATTATTTCATATTTTATTAAAATGTCTAGAGCCTGAATCTGATATGGAAATTTATCTTCAAGTGCTAAAGCATCAAGGTCACCATTAGTGGTAATAAGAGTTAAATTAAGTTCCAGGTGGACACATGAAGTGTAGATACACTCATGTACCCAACCTTCCTATCAAAAACAACAAACACAGCTCTCTGGTTTCCAACATATTCACTGAACTATCCCTAGAATTTTGAGTTTCTGTGTTTAATATAACATTGATATCCTCTTTGGTTCTCTCACCCATTGTGGTAGATTTCACCTGCTTCTGAGAATTATGGTGAGAGGCTCATCTAATATCTATGCAGATGGTAGATTCTTTTATTTGTAATAAAATCTCTACTCCTGACAAAAGAATATTGTTTTCCTTTGTGTATATGGGTCTTTAGACACACACTCTAATACTCCCAGTCTTGAAAGAAGTTTGCATATTTATGGGTATTTAGAGGAATTATGTAATTATTTCTTCACACAATAACCTACATTCCTGCATTCCCTGCATTCACAATTGCATAAAGGTTACAATTCCATTATTCAATGTACACCACTTCCAGAGTTAGAATATTCTTTACTTCCTTTGTAGCTCTAAAAGTTCCTATTGATCATAAGATTCATTCATCATCCTAGATCACTAATATGACATTTGCCAACTCATTCATACCCATATCTGATCTGAACATCCTCTGTTTCTGCATCTACTCCAGAACATATAATAAGAAAAAAAAGTTTATTTTGGTGCATATGGATTTTTTTGAAATAGAGGGAAAAGTGAAAAGTGGGCAGATAAGAACAAAACAGCAAAATCCATGAATGTCAGCCAAATGAGTTTGAATTTGTTCTGTATACATTGGGAGACACTGTTGCCATTTGGTAAGGGGGATGATGTGCAAAAACAGAGCACAGAAAGATTTATATGGAAGTGTTGTGCCACATAAAATTGTTTTTGGAGAGATTAGAAGTAGTGTCCCAATGCAAATGGTATGGCTAACTACCTAGAGCTTACTCTAAATGTAAAAATAAGTTAGAGTTAATCTCTGTAGATATGATAAGAAAGCAAATAAGGTCACAAATATTTCAACACTAGGAGTATGATCTGGAGGAGGAAAAATTTACCCTGAGCTAAAAGGTTTCTTTCCATTGAACAACAACTGTTCATGCATGCCTAAGAATATTTATGACATACAATATGGATGCATAGGAGCACAAATATACAAATAATTCATGCAGTAATAAGACTAATCACTAAAAATTTAGATGAGAAAAACATGAAGTGTTCAAGTGCAGTCCAATGAATAAAGAAGATGAAGTAAAATATCTTTCAGAAAGCAGATCCCACTGGACCTGACAACCTCACATTTTAATCACAACAAATGATTCTGATTACTATAAGGAAAGAGAACAGGAAAAGATGAAGCCCTGAAAAAAGATTAGTTTCTACATGTTTTGCCCAAAATAGCAGTTAGATACCCATCCAACTACTCATCATTTTATTTTCTAGTAGCTAACCTCTCCATTTATATATCTAAGTTCTTTTTTTTCCTAACCCCTGTAATCTTCCATTTTAATTGGAAAAATTTGACAAATTATTCCTTTCAAAATTTGTAATTTGGGTGTCACTCAATTTGGAGTGAAAGTGTGAATTCCCACTTTGGGGCAAAGAAAAAAAAACTCTACCATTCTCTTTGGATTGAACTTCGCTATGGGAGAGAAGATAACACAGATGAAAGAAATATTTCTTGTGCTAAGAAAATATCTGTAGAATGGTGAAAGATTACTGAATCCACTCCTGAAAATAAAGAATAAGAGAGGGTAGAATACAAAGAGTGTTGATCTACATCATTTCAAGAAGAATCAGGAGTTTTGTCCTAAATTTTTATCAACTATTACCTATGGGAAAAATATATATATATTTTCCATAGTATGTATGTGTATGTGTGTGTATGTATGTATGTATGTATGTGTATGTGTATATATATATATGAAGCTGGAGAGTGGAGTATCTCTATTTTCTGATCATCATGTGAGCCACTTCCCTCTGCCACACTGTTCCACCATGATGTTCTGCCTCACCTCAAGCCCAGAGGAGGAATGGAGCCAGCTTCTATGACACCTCTAAAACCGTGAGTCCTCAAATAAACTTTTCCTCCTCTATAGTAGTTCTGGTCTGATCCTTTAGTCATAGCAGTGAAAAATCTGACTAAAATAGAAATTGGTACCAGGGGTGGGGCTATTGCTGTGATTAACCTTTGGTTGGAAGACTTTTGAAACGTGTAGAAGCGCAAGCTGGAGATGCTTTACTTAGAAGACCAAAATGCCAATAGGACCATGGACCGTGAAAAAAGGGGTCATGAGGCTTCAGAGGAGGACTCTTGGAATTCGGACTAGGGGCCTTTCCTGTTATTTTTTGGATGAGAATTTTTCCGCATTGTGCCCTGTCCTGAGACTTTATATGAAGCTGATTTTAAAAGTGATAGATTTTTTTTTAATCTGGCATAAGAAATATCTAGGCAGCATAGCATTCAGGCTTAGCATTCAGGTGGTGGCATGGATTTTGCTGGAAGCTTTTAGCCAAATTTATTATTGTAATCAGGAGCAGAAAGCAGAGCAGAAAGATTTGAAAAACTTGGACTGAAAAATTGGGAAAACTGGGGCTATGGAAGTTGCAATTGTTAAAGACATTAAGGCTACTAAAGAAAAGACAAAGACTCTGGCCAGAGACAATGAGAAAGATGGCTTGAGGACATCTCAGAAGCTGGGAAAACCACACCCATCTCAGATTCAAGAGAGTAAAAGTGAAATTTCTCTTGAAAAGAGATACGTGGGGTACCCTTCTTGCACAAGGGGGCCTAGGAAGTTTTTTCAACATACTCAACCACACAGGCACTCAGAGGCTCATGCAGCCATGGTTGCTGATGAAGATGTCAGCAGACATTGGCATCAACCATGTGTTCTGGTTGTACAGGAATGCAGGATGCTGGAGTTAGGGAGTCATGAAGGCTTTGAGATTTCAAACAAAGGCACAAGAGACCAGGCAAAGTGCCTTAGGGTCAGAGTCCCTGTGGGCAGTCCCTGAGAGAGCAAGGTGTGGAGATGTAAAGAGGAAGCCAAAGGTGCAGTGGAGAACCCTGAGATTAAGAAATAGCAGTAACATGGGACTTGTCCTAGGAAAGCTGCAGGAATAGAGCAGAGACAAACTAAAAGAAAGGCCACATTGGCTGCAACAAACAAGTTCACAGGGTCAGATCTGCACAAGCTCTTTGGAGAGAACATCCCAACACCATTTGCTCAAGATGCTGACAGGAAACTACAGGACTTTTTTGCGCAGCTGAATTTCATTCTTGCTTTGTTCTGATCCTTTCTCTCGGTATCCCTTTTTTTGTATATGAAAATATTTACTCTGTACCATTATATATTTAATACTCATAAATTGCTTTTAATTTTTCAGGAGCTCACAATGAGATAGCCTTGAGCCTCAGAGAAGACTTCAGACTTGAACTTTGAGCAATCTTGGAACTGTTGAGAATATGGGGACTCTTGAGAATGGACCAAATGTATGTTGCATTGTCAGATGGGTGTGAGCTTTGGGGGTAGATGTGAAATGCTATGGTTCAGATGTGAGGTGTCCCCCAAACTTTTAAGTGTGAGACAATGCAAGAGGTTTGGAGAAGAAATCATTGGGCTATAGCCTTAACCTAATCAGTGAATTAATCCTCTGATAGGGATTAACTGAGTGATAACTGGAGGCAGGTGGTATATGGCTGGAGGAAGGGTTCAATGGGGGGTGTGGCTATGAGGTAAGCATTTAAATCTGGCTAGTGGAATCTCTCTGTCTTCTGATCATTATGTGAGCTGCTTCCTTCTGCCACACTCTCTGCCATGATGTTCTTCCTCACCTCAAGCCCTGATGAGCAGAGCTGGCCTTCTATGGACTAAGACCTCTGAGACCGTAAGTCCTCTAACTTTTTCTCCTCTACAGTTGTTCTGGTCATGTTCTTTAATCAGAGCAGTGAAAAAGCTGACTAAAACAAAGGGATTTCTTTCCATTTCTTTAGAGCTTAGCTAAAAATATTCTAGTATTATTTTGTGGTTTTTAGTGTTTGAGGCTTGCAAATTTATTGGGTTAAATCATTCCTAAGTATATTATTTTTTTCTGATGCTAGTGAAAATTATTTTCTTAGTATTGTTTTCTGATTATCTATTGCCAGTGTATTGAAATACAACTGATCATTATGCACTGATTTTTTTTATTCTGCTAGTTTGCCAAGCTCATTCATTAGTTTGACTTTCTTCTGTAGTTTCTTTAAAAATTCTTAAATATATAAAATAATGCCATTTAGAAACATAGTTTTAGTTCTTTCTTTTCAGTGTGAACAATTTTTTTTGTTTTTATTTTACTTTATTACCTAATGGCCCTGGATAGAACTTTAAATACATTGCTAAATAGAGGTGAAAGTCAGGTGCAGTGGCTCATGCCTGTAATCCCAGCAACTCCAGAAGCTGAGACAGGGGGATCACAAATTCAAAGCTAGTTTCAGCAACTTTGTGGGTCCATAAGCAACTTAGCAAGACCCTGTGTCAAAACACACACACACACACACACACACACACACACACACACACACACACACACATAAAGGGCTGGGGATGTGGCACAGTGGTAAAGTGTTCCAGGTTCAATACCTAATACCCACCCCCATAAAAAATCTGTGAAAGAACAAGCATATTTGTGTTCTTCCTAATATTAAAGGAAATAATTTGCATTTTAACCATTAAGTATATGGTGGTTGTGGCTATTATGTAGTCTTTATCCATTTGAGAAAGAATTCTTATGTTCCTAGTTTGAGTGCTTTTTTTTAAATCATGAAAAAGTACTGTTTTTATTACTTCCATGGAGATAAACAGTTGTGTTTCCCCATTTATTGTATTAATATGGCATACTGCATTGATTTGTCTTACTATGTTGAGTCTGTCTTTCATCTCTTGACCATGGCATAAACTTTTTTTTTCCTTTTATGCTGCTGTGCTCTATTATCCACTACATTGGCCCCCTTATGTGAGGTTCTTCATTCATAAATTCAACTAAACATGGATTAAAATAAAATTTTCTGAACATGTACATTATTATTCCCTAAACAATACATTAATAACTATTATAACATTTACATTGTATGAGAGATCATAAGTAATCTAGAGATGATTTAAAAGGTATGGGAGGATGTGCATAGGGTACATGCAATTATTATGCCATTTTTTACAATGTACTTGGCAGCCACAAATTTTGGCATCTGTAGGAATTTCTACAACCAATTCCCCACAGATAATAGATGATGGCTTTATTTTACTGGTAATGTTTTTCATCTGTGTTTATAAGAGATATCATTCTGTGGTTTTCTCTTTGGGTGATGGTTAGCACTGCTTACCAGGATAGTACTGGCCTCACAGAGTGAGTTAGTAAATATTCCCTCCTATTTTGTTTCTTGAAAGGATTTGGTTTTATTATTTTTAAAATGTTATTTAAGTCATCTGCTCTTGGGCATTCATTTCTATGCTTTTTTTTTCTAACAACTAGCTCCATATCTTAATGAGTAATAATGCTGTTCGGATTGCCTATTCCTTCTTGAGTTTGTTTTGATGACTTGTGAGTTTGGGGGAATGTATCCATTTTATCTGGTTATTTAGTTTATTGACCCCAAATTGTTCATAGTATTACTGAGGGATAATTTATCCTCTATAGGAAGTAGTAATGTCCCTTTTCATTTTTTATTTTTAGTAATTTGAGTCTTTCTTTTTTTTTCTTGCCCATTTAAAGTGTTGTCACTTTTATTGATCTTTACAAATAGTCAACTTTTGATGTCATTAATTTTCTCTGTTGTTTTTTAATATTCTCTATTGGGTTCATGTTCCTTCTAACTTATATGATTTCTTCCTTCTTGTTTGGGTTTGATATTCTCTTCATATTTCTAAGGTTGGTGGTTAGGTTACAAATTTGAGATATTTCTTCTTTTCAAATGCAACCATTTACAACCATAAGTTTTCTTCCTTATGGCTAAATGTATATTTTAATTTCACCTCAAAGTATATTATAATTTCCATATGTTGTCTTTCTTTGTCTTTATTAAGAATTTTTGTCATGAAGTCTGTTTTTTTCTGATTTTAGCATAGCTTTTCAGCTGCTTGAATACTATTTACATTAAATATTTTTTCGTTTCTTATATTTTCAACCTATTGCATCTCTGGGTCTAACTTATGTGGTACACATCATATATTCCATTTAGATGATTTATGTCTTTGTATTGTAGAAATTAATCTACTTACACAAACTATAATTGCTAATAATGGAGCACTATTACTATTCCTGCCAGTGTGCTTTTTGTTTTCTATTTATTTATTTATTTTTTGTTTGTTTGTTTCCTCAATTTTTCCATTACTGCTTCCTTTTGTACTAAGTACATATTTTCTAGTTACACCCTTATTTCCTTCCTTCTTTCATTCTTTTTTTTGTGGTATTAGAATTGAATCCAGAGTCCCTCTGCCACTGAGTCACAGGCCCACAGGCCTTCATTTTTTAAACTGAGTAGATTGCTACCTTTATTTTGTGTTAAGATTTCATATCAACATCGATATTTGCAATATAAATTCTACTTTTGAGTATAAGAATTACCATCACACTTTTATGTAATAATTTAGGTTATAAATAATTCTCTATAGTTATCTCAATAGGATATTAAAAATGTATTTCAAATAAGTAGTTTGTAAATTAGTCTTTTTGCCATTACTGAATACACAAGTTAATTCTCTTTGTGTCATTTTTTAATTGGGCTTTTTATTGTATATGAAAGTAGAATGTATTTTGACATATCAAACATATAGAGTATAACTTCCCTTTCTTGTGGTTGTATATGATGTGGAGTTACACTGTTTGTGTATTCATATATGAACATAGTAAAGTTATGTCCAATTCATTCTACTGTCTTTTCTATTCCCTTCCCTTCTTCTTTCCTTTCATTCTCTTTTGTCTAATTAAAAGTACTTCTATTCTCCCCGAACCCTTTATTGTATATTAGCATCCACATATTAGAGAAAACATTTGGCCTTTGGTTTTTGGGGATTGGCTTATTTCACTTACATGACAGTCTCCAGGTCTATCCATTTACTGGCCACTGCCAAAATTTCATTATTCTTTAAGGCTGAGTAATATTATAATATATAATTATTATATATATGTAATATATATATACATATACATATGACATTTTCTTTATTCATTCACTTGTTGAAGGGCACCTAGGTTGGTTCTATAGTTTAGCTACTGTGAGTGGAGCTGCTAAAAAGATTGATGTGGCTTTGTAAATGTAGTTTGCTGATTTTAAGTCCTTTGGGTATAAACCAAGGAGTGGGATAACTGGGTCAAATGATGGTTCCATTTTAAGTTTTCTGAGGAATAGTCATACTGCTTTTCATAAGGATTTCACCAATTTGAAGTCTCACCATCATTGTATGATTGTACCGCTCCCCATCCTTGCCAACATTTATTGTTGCTTGTATTCTTGATAATTGCCATTCTGACTGGAGTGAGATGGAATCTCACTCCCTGTATTTTAGTTTGCATTTCTCTAATTACTAGAGGTGTTAAAGATTTTTACATATAATTGCTAATCAATTATATTTCTTCCGTGAAATGTCTGTTCAGTTTCTTGACTGTTTATTGATTGGGTTATTTGTTTTTTGAGTGTTAAGTTTTTTGAGTTCTTTATATATCCTAGAGATTAGTGCTTTATCTGATGAGCATGTGGAAAAATTTTGCTCCCATTCTGTAGGCTCTCTCTTCACATTATTGATTGTTTCCTTTGCTGAGAAGAAGCTTTTTAGTTTGAGTCCATCTCATTTATTGATTCTTGATTTTACTTCTTGCACTTTACCAATCTTGTTATGGAAATCAGTTCCTAAACCAACATGATGGAAAGTTTGACCTACATTTTCTGCTAGTAGTTGCAGGTTCTCTGGTCTAATGTCCAGGTCCATGATTCACTTTGAGTTGAGTTTTGTTCAGGGTGAGATATAGGATTTCAATTTAATTCAGCTATGTATGAATTTCTAGTTGTCCTGGCACCATTTGTTGAAGAGGCTATTTTTTCTCCAATGTATTTTTATGGAACCTTTGTCTAGCATTAGATAACTGTATTTATGTGTGTTTGTCTCTGTGTCTTTATTCTGTACCATTGGTCTTCATGTCTGTTTTGGTGCTAATACCATGCTGTTTTTCTTACTATAGCTCTGTCTGTAGTATAATTTAAGATCTGGTATTGTGATGTCTTTTGCTTCAGTTTTCTCACTGAGCATTGCTTTGGCAATTCTAGAACTCTTATTTTTCCAAATGAATTTCATGATTGCCTTTTCTATTTCTGTGAAGATAATCAATGGAATTTTAATAGGAATTTCAGTAAATCTGTATAGTGCTTTTGGTAGTGTGGCCATTTTAACAATTTAATTTTGCCTATCCAAGAACATGGGGGATCTTTACATCTTCTAAGGTCTTCTTCAATTTATTTCTTTAGTGTTCTGTAGTTTTCATTGTAGACATTTTCACCTCTTTTGTTAGCTTTATTCCCACATGTTTTTTTCAAGGCAATTGTGAATGAGGTAGCTTCTCTAATTTCTCTTTCAGGATACATCACTGATGTGTAGGAACACAATTGATTTATGGGTGCGAATTTTATATACTTCTATTTTGCTGAATTCATGTATGAGTTCTGAAAGTTTTCTGGTGGAATTTTCTGGGTCTTCTAACTACAGAATCCTGTCATCAAAAAATACAGATAGTTTGAGTTCTTCTTTTCTTATTCTTATCCCTTTAATTTCTTCCTTCTGTTTAATTGTTCTGGCTAGAGTTTCAAGGAAAATGTTCAATAGAAGTGGTGAAAGAAGGCATCCTTATCTTATTCCAGTTTTTAGAAGGAATTCTTTCAGTTTTTCTCCATTTTGAATGATGTTGGCCTTTGGTTTAACATATAGAATTCTTACAATATTGAGGTATTTTCCTACTATCCCTAATTTTTCAAACACGAATGGATGCTGTATTTTGTGAAATACTTTTTCTGCTTCTATTGAGATAATCACGTGATTCTTTTCTTTAAGTCTATTGATATGATGTATTATGTTTATTGATTTATATATGTTGAACCAACCTTGCATCCCTGGGATGAACCCTCCTTGATCATGATGCATCATCTTTTAAATATGTTTTCATATGTGATTTGCCAATATTTTATTAAGAATTTTTGCATCTCTGTTCATCAGGGATATTGTTCTGAAATTTTCTTTCCTTGATCCACAGCTATCTTCAAAATTTTTATTTTGAGACATGGTCTTGCTAAATTGCCATGGCTGGCCACAGACTAGGCAATCTTCCTGCCTCAGCCTACCCGCTTGCTGAGATTACAGATGTGCACCTCCATGCACAGCTTGTCATTTATTTTTTCTAAATTATTTTGAGTTGTTTTCTCAGTAGCTGCCCTGGAAAACACAAACAATATCTCATTTTATAGCAATCTAGTTCAAAACAATACCAACTTACTTTTAATGTTATTCAAAATATTTGCCCTTGTAGAACACTCTCCCATCATTTTGCCATTATTGTCACAGGTTGCACTTGTATACTTTTGTGAGCCATTGGTCTTCATGTCTGTTTTGGTGCTAATACCATGCTGTTTTTTCTTACTATAGCTCTGTCTGTAATATAATTTAGTATATGGTATTGTGATGCCTTTTGCTTCAATTTTCTCACTGAGAAATTTTCTCAACCTAGATTTATAATTATTAATTTTGCATTTTTCTTTCGAATCAGATAGAAAAAGAAGTTTGAAGTTGAAAGTGCATCTGAACTGTATTTTATTGAACTGGTTGTTGTCTTTCCAAGTGCTCTTTATGTTTTCACATGGATGTGAGTCACTGGTGTCCTTTCTTTTCCGACTGAACCACTCCCTTAACATTGTTGAAGACAAGTGTACTCGCACTACAATCTCTTAGCTTTCCAATTATTCTGAAATGTTTATTTTTCTCTCATTTCTGATGGATAATTTTGCCAAAAAATATAATTCTTGTTTCACAGTAATTTCTTACAGCACTTTAAATATGCCAGTCCTTTGTTTTCTGACTTTCTTTCTTTTTTCCCTGACTTTCATAGTTTCTGATGACAAGACAGTTCTCAACTCTTTTGAGAATGCCCCTGTTCAGCATGGTCTACTTTTCTCTAGTTTCTTTCAAGACATTCTTCTTTAGCATCAGTAGACCTACTGACATCGTAATTTGAAATTGTTAAACTTCTTATATGTGCACATTAGTGTTTTTCTACAAATTTGGAGAGTCTTTGGTTACATTTTTCTCAAATATTATGTTGTTTCTTTCTCTTTATCCTGTCTTTCTAGGATTATTATTATGTATCTATTGATGTACTTGAGGGTGTCTCCCAACCTCTTAGGTTCTGATAATTTTTTCATTAGTTTTTTGGTTCCTTGAACTGGTTGATTACAACAGAATGATTTTCAAGTTAATGATTCTTTCTTTGGCTGATTCAGATCTGCTGTTGAATTCTTTTAATTAATATTTGAGTTTAGGTTCTTTGTTCTTTGTTGTTGTTGTTGTTGTTTTTTGCTTTGTTTTGGTACTGGAGATTGAACCCAGGGTACTTTGCTACTGAGCTCCAACCCCAGCCCATTTTTATTTTTATTTTGAGACATGATCTCACTAAGTTACTGAGTCTGGCCTCAAACTGCAATCCTATTGACTCAGCCTCCTGAGTCACTGGGATTAAAGGTTTGTACCACCATGCCAAGATTTTTGTTGTTTTGTTAACTCTGAAATTTTTGTTTCCTCATGATAATCTCTATCTATTGATAATTTCTATTTAGTGAGACTCATTCTCATACTTTTCTTTTGTTCTTTAGACAGTGTTTATTTGAGTTCACTACATATATTTAACATAGCTGCTAACATCGCTCTAGAAAGTCTAAGAGCTGAGCTCCGTTAGTGTTTATATTTGTTGTTTTTCCTCAACCTTTTATTTATAAGGATTATGAATGTACAGGTAAAAGTAGTCAAAAACTACTCAAAAATCACTATCAAAATGACTACTAGCAACATATGATGTGCCATATGTTGTGCAAGACCTTTCATAATCCTTAAAGCCTCTACAAATAGATATAATTAGTTTTCTGTGATATAGAGAAAACATAGGTTGTGGAAAGTAATGTGTGAAAATTAACATCAACAGTCAATGGCAAGGCCAGGAGTTAAACAAAAGTCTATTGTGATCATTGTCCCACAATTTCCATAAATAAATAAATAATAGAGAAATATTTTGAATTAATATTAGGAGAGTTTCAGTGTACTAGTAAGGAAATATTTTTCCACATTTTTATTGGTGCTTTATAGTTGTACATATGGTGGGATTTATTGTTACATATTAGTGCAAGTACATAATATAATAATAGTACAAGTACATAATATAATTTGTCCAATATAGGGAAATATTTTTAAAGAAGTTTCAAGTGTTTCTAAAATTTTTGTTGAGGCTTGTGCAGCAGGTGTGCTAAGAAATTAGTAGAATATCCGTTTTAGAAGAAAGAATGGTGTCCCAGAGTAAGTCTAGAACATTGTCCTGGTTTCAGGTAAAGTAAGGCCATGGACAAGGGAGTCAGGGATCTAAACATGGACATTCAAGGAGGTGATGAACTCTGGTTTAATTTTAATTTTTAAAATTTGTTCTAATTCATTATGCATGACAGTAAAATGCATCTTGATACATCATATATAAATAGAGTATAAGATCTCATTCTTCTGGTTGTACATGATATAGAATCACACTGGTAATGTAGTTGTATATTCATATAGGGTAATAATGTCCAATTAATTCTGATATCTTTCCTAACCTCAAGCCCTCTTCCCTACCTTTATTCCCTATTGTCTAATCCAAAGTACCTCTATTCTTCCCTAGAACCCCTCTGACTTATTGTGAATTAGCATCTGCATAACAGAGAAAACATTTGGTCTTTGGTTCTTTGGGATTGGCTTATTTCACTTATAGCGAAATAATATGATAGTCTCCAGCTCCATCCATTTACTGGCAATGAATGTCTTCTTTAAGGCTGAGTAATATCCTATTGTGCATATATATAACTTTTTGTTTTTTATCCATTAACCTGTTGAAGGGACCTAAGTTGGTTCCATAGTTTAGTTATTGTGAGTGGAGCTGCTATAAAGTTTGATGTAGCTGTAATATGCTGATTTTAACTCCGTTGGATATAAACTTAGGAGTGGAACAATTGGGTCAGATGTTTAACTTTGGTTTGCTCAACTCACAGGCTTTGGATATTCATTCCTTGGTTCTTCTAAATTTTCATTTGAGTATCTAACTCTATTACACACTTCAGTGTAGTCACATTTGCTGTTATTTCCAAATGGTACCAAGGAGGTACTAATTTACGGTGAGATCTATTATTCAGGGACAACCAGGTGGCTATCATTATAGTTTGACTTAATCTACTTACTTGATATTCTCTTCTCCATAACAAGTTTAGTATTAATCCTCTTGGGATATATTGATATGGGCAAAATACTAGCAACATATTAAAATATTTCTATTATATATATATACATATATATATATGTATATATATATAATATTAAAATATTTCTCACAAAATGGCAGAATTTGAGAATAAGAGTGACAGATAGGCTTGTAAGAAATCTGGCTGCATAAAGAACAGGTTAGAAGTAGGGTCTAAGTCAATGAGTATCTATTCTTACAATCTACTTTGAGCACATCTATAGTTATAAATTCTTGTAAGCACAAATATGATGGTTCTCAAATACATTAAAATATGGATGTGTATGTAGCTGAGTGGTAGAGAGCTGGTTTAGAATGTGTGAAGTCCTGGGTTCAAAAGTCAATGCCCCCCAAAATATACCAATGCCCAGAATTTCATATATGTTAATTTAACATCTCTGGGTCTGGGGCTTACATATAGGTATTTTAAAAAATCTATTGGTTTATGCTACAAGTACTGACATATGCTTTAGCAATATAGAACCTATTCTGTTAGGTATAATTTAAAAATGAGATAGATATTGAGCACAATGAATTAACTATCTTGAACTAAGTAAGACTGGCAAAGCACTAGGAAATTGATGTAAAACATTAATGTTTCTCATAAAATTCAATAATGTAAAACTGTAGTATTGTGCAAATAAATTCCATAGAAATTACTCTAATTGATACCACAACATGTATTTATATACCTTTTAATTATTTTGAAGGTGTATCATTGTGGCAATCAGGTGCATACTGATCACTATTGTAAAAAGTGAAAACCTTCTCACATGAGATCCATCTGAACAAAGATGAAAAAATCTTTCCCTAAACTACTTACAATTTGAGGAGTTGTGACCCTTGAAACTTAAAAGCACTGAAGAGAGAAAATAATGCTTTCATATTCAAGCAAGCAAAAATGAAAATTCATTTCTTTGCTAAAAGTTTGATTCATATATTACTTTTCTTTGAGAAGAAAATAAGGAAAATTTCCCATCAGCTATATGTTAATATCTTGTCAAAGATAAATGTGCAAAACAAAAACAGTGACATAAATTGTAAATATTTATTAAGTGTGAATAAATGAAAAAATGAGGAATTTAAGTGTCACCTTTAATGATGTGTATCATAGAATATATGGGAGAAGAATTTCATGAAATTGTTATTAAAATAGCAAACAAATTAAGAAATAAATAAAAGAAAATTATTAAAAATGCATGGATATTGTGAATTTAAAAATATTTATATCACACACTTACATGTAAACAGTAAATTAGCACTGATATGTTTTTTTTTTTTAGTGTCTGAATAGATTTTAATGATATAGTTTTTCTCTTAACAAAGGCTGACCTAGCTACCACCACTATGGAGTGCTAAATTTAATACTATAAATAACCATCAGTTTCTTACAATACATTATTCTCTGGGAGGAGAGCAGGGACCAGTCATCCATCTGGTACATTAATTATGCTGGATTACAATCACTTTAAAAAAATTACAACAATTACTTTCACCAAAATAGATGCATTGTTTTTATATTTATTTATTTGTTTGACAGTAATGCTCTCTGACATCATCACCTATCACCCATGGGCCAATGGAATGCTTCATTTATTGTTATATCATTTCTTTCAATGTTGCTTCTGATAGCAAGACTGATTTCCTAGCAAAAAGCAACGTACAAATATTCTATTTAGTATGAAATTCACTGGTCTTATTATACACTACATCTTTTAAGAGCAATTGGTCTAATAAAATAGTGGGGTGACTAATGCACTCTCATTGTTACACTGAGGGGGAGAAAACCCTGTGGAGAGTTGGAAATCTGTTCTTACAGAGGTAATATAAGCTTTGAATTACTAGCCAAAATTCCCCCATATGCTAGAAGCAAGGTGAATGTGGGAATAGATTCTTTCACAATTATTTCTTATAACATAATTTCATAATTTCACATAGTTTTGAAATCTAGTTTCTGAGTAGTATTTTTCCAAAGTAGAATAATTGTTTCCATCATGATGCTTGAAATATTGTAATGAATTGAAAGTTAAATTGAAGAACATTTTAGGTATTTTATGCCACTGAGTGTGTGTGTGTGTGTGTGTGTGTGTGTGTATAAAATGTATGTGCACACATACACATGGAAGCAGGGTGCTGCACTGATGTAATTGATAGATTCTGAATATATATCTGGGAATATATACTAATTCATAGTAGTGCAAGAAGGACTATGCATGAAATTTAAAGTACCCTTTGGGGATTTCTTAGCATTTGTATTTTCAATTTAATGGAAGACCACAGTAACCAAAGAAAGACAAAATATCTTTAAATTTAAAGTTTCTAAGAAAGTCTGGGTCATTGACTAAGTAAAGAGTTTTAGCTAGCAGACATGCTCAGTGAGGGCAAACAGAATATCCTATGGGTAGAATTTGTAGAATTCTATGGGAAGAATTGTAAACCATGATTACGGCTTATAATTTGATAAGAAAGAAGGTCTGCAGCAGCCTTACATATTTATTCCCCTATCCTTTATTTGTATATTTGTACTATTACATAATTATTGTGTATATATAATTATATATATAATTAGTGTATATATTATATTTAGTATACATGAATTTTATACATTAAATCAAATATTTTTCATACATTTTTATGTAGGAATGATTAGTGATATTTATTCTTACAATTTGCTTTTTAGCATGAAGAATATTCAGTATGGATTATGATAGAACCTGAGAGTTTATTTAACATTTCCTGGACAGGGATAGTATAGCTGTTTATCAGAAGTGAATACCATTGGTTTAGGTAATTTTCTTATTTCTATATTGGGAAGAAAATGAGAGATCTTTGTAAAATAAAAAAAAAAACAAGGCTATTTATAGCTTCTATGTCAAACTTAACCATATATAAAGGAGCCATGTGTATAAATGCTGTACAGCAAGGTGGGAACTGAGCCGGTTATCTCCCAGCCCTCCAACATCCCAGTGCATTCCTCATCCTGATGCTGATCTGGGACTCTGTAAACCACATTTCTCCTTCATTACTTGATCCCTGACAGACACTGCCCATAATCTAAAAGAGAATAAGATACTCTTTACCCTAAGGGCAGTAGAATCCAGTCTCTAGCTTTGTATCAGAACTCCCAGAACCAACATTATTGGTCCCTCTCAGTTTCAACATGCGTTAGGATCTATGACCCCCTTAGAAATCTGTGATCTAGGTGTGTGGAGCATTGCTAAATGTTTGAGAGCATCAGTACTGGTTGACTAGAGCCATTGACTCAAAGGTCCCTGTCCTTCTCTAATACCAACTGGTAGCATGAGGTATTACTACTAACTGAATAATGTCCTTTTCTCAAAAACTTGAGTCTAGGTGTGTGAAGCCATTCCCTAAGCTACTGGATTCTAATATCTCTTATTATTTTCTTTCAATCCCTAGCTCTAGGGGAAGTGCTTCTTCCTCTATTTCCTATCCCTATCTTCTTTCACATTCCCCTTAATTTTTATAACATCGATTTAACCTATTGTTTATATTATATAGTTTCCATTGAAATAAATGGTATAGTTTCTCTCATTGAATCCCATTACAGAATATACATGAGCACACACATGTTTCATTTTTGGTAAAACCAATGAAAATAAAGAATTTCTTGACTTATAAAATATGAGACAATTTAACTTTTCTTTAGAATTAAAAAAATTACTGAGTAATTAGAGTATACTTTCAAGACATATTTCAATATCAGAAATAACTGATGCACATTTAATTTCATATATTTTCCAGATGAAATTATATAGTCACATATCAAAGTTGCTTAAACTTATTTGTAAGTTTTCCAATAATAGAATCACATATCACATTTTAAATTAAAATAAAAAAGCATTTCCGTGTGTCAGAATTTCAAGTATTCCATAGCCACTTGTGCAGGCATAAGTCATTGTCTTTCTTACTTACATTGTACCTAGAGGAATGCACAACATCCAAGTGCATTCCTCATCCTGATGCTGATCTAGGACTCTGCAAACCACATTTCTCCTTAGAGTATACTATATATATTTTATACATATATAAAATATTATATATGTATATATATATAATCCCTTGAAGAAAAAAATATATATATGATTTGCTTGACTACTTCCATCTTGCCACAAAATCAAGGCAATTCTAGTATCATTCATTGTAACTAAGAAAGGGAAAATTAATATTTTTCAGGGATCAAATTTGCTTCTGCTTGGGAGATAAAAATGTAAGAGAATATCATTCCTAATTCAATAAGAAATATGATAATTTTAAAAAATTTTGCTTCATCAGAGAACTAAAGTCACAACCAGGCAAACTCTATTCTAATAGGAGACAAGGCAAGATGAGGTGACATAGGACATTTTAACTGGTTCTAACTTTGGTAGAGCATGGAAGGAAAAAGTAAAAACCATAAAACTGGAATATGAAAGAATGAATTAATTAAGCTGTAGGGGCTTATGGAATAGTTTAGAACTCTGGAAAATCCAACACAGAGGGGAAGCACACACTTATTTACCAGCTCTTTTCCTTTGGCCTCTCCTGGGTTCTTTCCTGGGAGGCAGAAGGAAGACATAAGAACATAGCATCTGAGGGGCTCGGGGAAAAGTCAGACATTCTAACAGAACTATAAGTGGAATCTGAAATACAAGGGAAGGAGGAAAACAACAGAAGAGGAGGAAGAGAGGCAGAAAGAGAAAAGAAATAGGAGAAGGAGAAGAAGCAAAAAGAAGGAGAAAAGAAAGGGACTAAAGGAAGGGAAGGATAGAGATGGGAATTCTATGAAAAAATAGTGGCTGGTAAAATTGCCAAATCAGTTGGTTGTGGTGGTGCATGACTATAGTCCCAGCTACTCTGGAAGCTGAGGTAGGAGGATCTCAAGTTTGAGGACAGCTATGACAATTTGGCAAAACCCTGTCTCAAACTAAAAAGTTATAAAAAGAGCTGGTGGTGTTGGTAAAGCACCCCTGATTTTAACCCCAGTAACACTTAATAAAGATTTTTTGTCCCTCAAAAATTAATAAAAGAGAACAAATTATAGATATCAAAATTTCAGAGACAAGGAAGAAGAGAAGAATGAGAAGTAGAAGAAAGAAAAGCTTAAGCAATAGCAGAATAGCAAATAGGCCTATTGTGGAGATGAGGTCGAGTCACAACATAATATCTAATAAAAAAGAACTAGGCAAAAGCTGAGGAGGATTAACCAAGAGGAAATAAAACAATTAGTAAATAAATAACAATGTGTTCTATGTAATCCCAATAGTGTTGCTAATTACAAAATGTTCTTAACACTCCAACTAAAAAACAGAGATGGTTTGATTGAATTAAAACAACAACAACAACAATAACAAAGATCCAACTGCATGGATCCACATGAAAAGAAAAATAGAAAGATGTACCATGCCTAAAGATAACTGGTGTTGCTAAATTAATATTTATATAGACTTTAGAACCAGGAATAAAAAGGAACAACTTGATAAGAAACAGGTCTATTCATTAAGAAGGTGAAACTTTTTTTTTGTAGAAAAACCCAACTGTTTTATTTGTATTTATTAATAGAGACTTTACTTCTGATACTAGATGTGTGAGTTTTCTTCCACACCAAAGAATTTTTCAATTCTCTGTGGACACCATCTGAAGAAGATGAAACTTTCTAAAGGTATATAGATATAATAATAGAAACCTAAAATATATAAGGAAAAACTGGTGCAACTGATATGACAAAATAGATATATTTATAATTATCACTTGAAGTTTCATGCCAATATTCTTTCTTTACTAATAAAATTAGTAGACCAAAAATTTATAATTACATGTAAGATTAGATTAACACTATCAGGCAATTTGATATGATTGACATTGGTAGAAAACTCCACATAGGGTGGTAGAATGTGTATATTTTTATGTACACAGAGAATATTCAATAAGATAGGTCATTTTTAAGAATTACAAAATAAATTTAAAGGTATTAAAATAATAGAAATGTTATTTGTCTACAACAGAATCAAACTGAAAATTAATAGCAGAAATATCACTATAATATTCCTAGATATTTAGAAATTAATACACTTCTAAAGGAGCCTTGAATGGAAAAGAAATAGAGATATTTATAAATATTGTGAACTGAATAATATTTTTGTAAACAGTCAAGTTTTTGGTATAAAAACAGAACAGTGTATGAAATGCATTTATAATATTGAACAATCTTATTAGGAAAAAAGATATAAAATCTATATATAATCTTCTACTTAAGGAACTAGTAAAAGAGATAATTGTATGGTAAGTAGAAGATGCAAAATAATAAAGTCGCTATAACAAAAGAAAAAGAAGAAACAATAAGCCAAACGAGCAAACAACAAAAAATAAAATCAATTAGATCTAAAGCTTTCCATTAGAAAAAGACCAATAATATTGATAAAGTTCTGGTTAGATTGGTTATAGAAAGTCAGAGAACACAGACGTTACCAATATCATGAAAGAAAAGAAAATATTGCCTCAGAACCTATTGAGATTAGGGATAAGATGTCAATAACATATAATATCTTCTGCTAATAACTTGACAATTTATACAAAGTCAGAATAATTCCATGAAAATCACAAACCACTAAAGTTAATTCAAGAAGAAATAGATACTTCAATAACCTAAATATATTAAAATAATTAAGTTTTACTTTCAAAATCTTTCTGTAAGGAAAACTCCTTGATCAAGTAAAATATTACTTGATTAATGAATTCTATAAAACATTTACAAAAGAAATATTGTCAATTCAACAGAAACTCTCCCTCCAAATAAAAGAGAAAGGAATTGTCATTTTATGTGCTCAGAATTACCTTGAAACCAATACTTGGCAGGTCTTTGTGTGAAAAGGAAAATAAACATGCAAGAGTAGAACTTAAGTAAATCAAATAAATACCTTAATAAAAATGGAAATTTAATAAATGATCTCCTTAAGAAATTACATTTGAAAGTAGAAAATTCTTGCTACCCACATAGGATCATTATAGGCTAGGTTCATTTGACAATGGGTGACATGTACTGATGTTACAACAAAGAAAGAGAAAGGATCTTTCATTGGTATGTAGATAAATAAACTATAAGAATTCAGGGAAATTCTAGTGCTGATGACTTGAGGTAAAATTGTGAAGTTTATAGGCAAAAGAATGAACAATCTGCTTGTCTCATGAGGAGAAATGAAGCCATATTATACAGAAATATCTCACCTCCGATTGAAGTCAAGAAAGTCCAGTTAAATTCCCCACTTAACCTTGTACTGGCTTTGAAACTCACAGTCACTTTTCCTCTAAGTTTTTTGTTGTTGTTTTTTTTTTTTTTTTTTTTCATTACTGAGGATCAATTCCAGGGCCTTGTTTATGTAAGGCAAGTGATCTACCATGGAGCTATGTTCCCAATGCCTTTATATTTTATTTTGAAACAGAGTGTAAGATTTTCAGGTTGCCCTTGAATTGACAATCCTGTCTCAGCTTTGTTATCATATATGTCCACATCTTCCCTTGGCTTAATTTCTGCATTGTAAAAACAAATTATTGTATAAGATTATCTAATATTAACTAGGAAAGCAAGGTATTTCTTAAATGCAGCTTTTCTTCTCAATTTGA
Organism: Spermophilus citellus; assembly: GCF_964194105.1. NCBI lineage: Eukaryota > Metazoa > Chordata > Mammalia > Rodentia > Sciuridae > Spermophilus > Spermophilus citellus. Next base: position 179,484,394 of record NC_138183.1, read on the forward strand.
AGTTTGAAAGTCCTTACCACTATATCTTCCTTCACAATCCCCCTAGCTTACCATGATCCATTTACACAAACCTATCCATCCCTCCTTGAACTTCGTTGTTTCAATTTCAGAGGTTTTGTACTTGCTTTTTCTGTATCAGTATTTGGTTTAATTTCAAACCACAAAATTTTGTGAAGTACAAATCCTAGGTTTCAAATTCTTCAGGAAATTATTTTTCTATCCATATCTTGGAAACTGAAAGTTTTGTAATTAATTATCCTGGATTTTGTTTTTCTTCTACATTCATTCATCAATAGTGCAGATTTTCAGAGCCTTGAATTTATGTAAGCAAGTTGATCCTAGCCTTGTGTGGGCCCAAGTAATTCATTTCTGCTATGTCAAGGGCAGAAATTCTATATGTTAGGTTACTAAGTCTAAAATCCTAACAGCCAAGGTTAGGGACAAACCAGTTTCTGAGTTTGATGCTTCTGTTTTCCATTTCTTTTTCTTTCTGGAATCTGATTGGCCTTGATGTTTTGAGAAATAACTATGCATATAAAATAAAATTGACTATTTATCTGCATTTTCGTCTGTTTGTCTCAAGGGAAATTTCAGATTCTCCTAGTCTAGTATCTTGCTAGAACAGAAAACCATGCATCAACATTATCACTGCCCAAACAAAATAAAAGTCCATTTTAAAATAATGGGGAAGATGTTCTTACAAATAAATCAAATGTCTTCCTCAGAGCTCATGACAGAAAGAGAGGATGCTGAGGATGGCCTAACTGAGGGCACAAAGTGACTGTAACCCAGTGACAGCTTTCCTCTGTGCCTGCCTCCCTCATCCTGAGCTTTAAAACCAGTGCTGAGTTATCCTACTGAAGGAAAAGGAAAAGGACAACCCCTAGGAAGAAAGGAGGAGGAAGAGGAGGAGGAGGAAGGGAAGGAGGAGGGGGAGGGGGAGGAGGAAGGGAAGGAGGAGGAGGAGGAGATTCATCCCTTCCCAGTGACAATGGGCCCTAAAGGGAAAAAACAAATACTGCGCGTTAGGCTCTGGACTTTCACCCTTCCAGTGAGTCCTGGAAGGAGGAAAAAAATAAACAGTTCTGGGTAACAATGGGTACAAGAGGCTCCAACTGGTCTCTGTATTTTCATCCCATCCCAGTAACAATGAATTTCAGAATTTTACGACTTTTTCCCTGACTTTCCAAACCAACAGTTCTGCTTAAGTCTTCAATGATTAATTCACCCTCTTTGTAACCTAAAAAATGCAGACTCCTGTGGCCATTTTCTACCCAGAAAATGCACCCTTCCAGTGCCTGATTGATTGACTCCATGGCTTAATAAATAGCATCACTAAATCTGTTGAGGTCTGTTCCCAAATGTTATTTGTGCTTACATTTACATTTCTGTGGTTTCACTTGTATGGGCAAATGTCTGGTATTCTTGCATCAAAGACCTCACAGAACCGGGATCATTGTGGTTAAGGGATTTTGTAGGCATTATTCCCATTCTCCAAAGCATTGTCTTCCTGGTTTTGTAAAAGGAAACTTGGTAACAGGAACCTTGAAGTTTGTTCTGATGCTGTTTTCTTCCTGAGATTAAAGGAACTTTCCTGTTTCTTTCTTTTGTGGGAAAAGCACTTTTTAATAGAAGAACATTGTTAATTTTGATAAATACATGTATTTTTCTCCTGATGGATTACTCTGTATAAGGACACAGCTGTAGAAAGCTTCTTTTCTTACTGCCTCTTACCCCTTGGCTTCCTGAATTTATTTATATGTCTTTCTGAGTATCCAACAGATTCTTATCCTCATTGTTATTCTATATTATTGTGACAGTTTGTACTTGACAAGATTTATCTCATCTCGGGGCTGCTTTTTTGTAGGATAGAAATAACATTTGTGTGATGCATCCTTGGTTATGCATCTTCTGTTTCCTGATTTGCCAACAATATATAAAGAAACTTTATTTTGATGCTTCCAGAAATGCTCATGTCATCTAAATTAGATTAATAAAGTCATACAAATTATGAATAATTCAACAAATGAGATTCACAATATAGCATTTCCTATGGATATTTTCTATACTCATTAGCATTCTTTAATTTTTTATTTAAAGAAATAATGGATTAATTCCCCCCTAGAAAATGATATCTGTTAGAATTGAAGCCACATTTTTTTCATAGTTTATTTTTTAAAGCATTTGAAATGCTTCTTTTTAATGTTTTTTTTTTCCTATCATTTCCTATCATTTTTGAGGGGAGAAAATTTTTCTTAAGTGATAGGTGATGTAGTTTATTATTTATTAGTAAAGGGAAAAAAAAGCCATTCATGAAAATGCTATCTTTAAAGATTTTTTTATTCCTCTCAAATGATCTAATTGTTTTGTTTTTTATCATCATCATCGTTCTAAAATAATGGGTGTAATTTAACATTTCAAATTCTTATTCTGTCTTCATTCTCAGTGTGAGTTTCATCCTCACCACTTGTTATGGAATGAAATATGATATTGAATGTCTGCTCTCACAATCGTGCAAAAATATTTTTCTGCTGTTTAAATAATCAGTCTCTTGTACTATATTATACTAACTGTAGGAAATGAATATACCATCATGATATAGTGACAGATGCAAAAAACAATGACCTTTGGGTAAGACAGAAATAAATTAGATCCTATGTCCGTCAATTAATAGTTCTGAAACATTGGATATATTCTTTAATCTTTCTCATCCTCAGTCTTTAGACTTTTAAAAAGGCAATGATTAAAATTTATTTTAAGGATGAAGAAAGTAGTGCATATGGAAATGTCCTTGCGTAGTATCAAGCAGATTGCATTGAAATACATGAAGTTATATTATTTTCCTGTTATCCAGCCCATAATGTTTCTCAAATTCAGCAGACCACTGCTATATTGAATGAAATAAAATCTTTATCTCATTTTTTTCCTCAAACCTTTCATAAACTCTTGCCCTATTCATATCCTTCCAATCAACATTCACCTGTTTAGAAGTGATGATCTCCACTCTATTAGGATGAGAAAATAAAAATATTTACATCAGAATATGAATTTTTTTAACACTGAGTTTGGAAGTTATGTGGAATTATAATATATATATATATATATATATATATATATATATATATATATATATATATTATATAAATAGTCTATCCTTTCCCTCTTTAAATCAGGAAAAAAAGGAAGACTCATCCCTTCTGATAGAAAAGGTCCTACCACTCTAGTGGGCTTTGGAATTCAAATCTCAAGAACTCCATGAGGTTGTCTTTTGATTCTTCACTGTGTCCCTCTGAGTGTTATGTTTTATTTCCAATAACATACAAACATTTTCTAATATCTCCATCTTAAAAAAAAACTGAGACCACATTCCTCTTTTTATTTCATATCCCTTTCCTGCTTCCCTTCTTGTCAAAATCTTTTGAAAGGGTCGTTCAGAACCTGCTCCAGTCTGACTCCTTCTGGTAGCTTCCACTCTGCTGAATCTGCTGTCATTGAGGTCACAACCAACCTCAGGTTTTCAGAGACCACAAGTAATTTTCTATCTCCATTTTATTGGCTTCTTAAGAAAAATTTCTTTGTCCACTTCCTGCTTCTTGAGCTTTTCTCCTACATGGCTTTTGTGAGTTATCATATCCTTGTTTCTGTCCATACTCATTAGTCAGAGATTCTTACTCTTCTTTGCTAACTCATCAATATCTGCTCATCTTTTTAATAATGCATTGTGCCTTTGCAGTAAAGATGACCAAATACATGACTCCAAACCTATTCTTTCTTTGACTTCAATACTCCAAGATCCAACAGAATTCTTAGTATCTAATTGTAATATCCTAAAGAACTTCAGTATTCCAGAAGAAAATTTAATTCACTTTCTTCACAAAATTTATTATTAGTTGTCTTATCTTTTCTGCTTCTATAAATAGACCTTCCATTCTCCCTAATGTGTCACACTCTAGAAATCATCATTGTTTTCACCATTTATAAGAAGTATTAATATTAGCTATATGTATATCATCACCAAGTCTGTTGATAAATCCCTTTTCTTTTACCACTCAAAGATCATGGGCTCAGTTTCTTTGTCTTCCAACAACTCCCTTGTCACTTGTCTGGTTGATATCACTATTATATCTCACCTAAATTAATGCAATAGAGTAAGTCACTTCCCCCATTGAACTTCTTGTTCCAACAATTAATTTGCCACAGCAATTGGGGTAATTTTAAAAAATGTCAATCTTAAAATTATTTCAGTATCTAGATTCTATGGTTTGGATGGTGTCTCCCAAAGGCCTAAAGGTTTGCTAAAGGCTTGATCCCCAGCTAAGGCACTTATTTAGGTCATTGAGCACATGCCCTTGAAGAGAACAATGAGACCCTGGTCCCTTTCTCTCTCTCTCTCTTTTGCTTCTCAGCCAGCAGGTGAATGCTTTTTCTCTACCATGTGCTCCCACCATGATATACTACCTTACCATAGACCTAAAGGCAACAGGCAACTGATCATGGATTGGAACCTCTGAAACTGTGATCCAAAATTAGCCTTGGAAGTGGAAAGCTAGCCAACACACTTGATTAAGATCATTTAAAATCTTTCCACTGCACTTAGAGTTCTGCTGGTCTCCTCACCCTCATTTTGTAATAGATTTCCTTTGTTTATCATCTTTTGCTTTTCGGTCTCCTTTCTAACCTTGTGATAAGACAAGTTCATTTCTGCCATAGACCTCTTGAAATAGTTCTTCCCACTTCCTGAAACACTTGCCCCACAGGCTGTCTCCTTTTGTGATCTCGGTGTTAAATTATAGTTCATTTCCTCAGAGATAGCAGCTATTGCAAGTCTATCTCAATTGAAACCTTCTCAAGTAATTATTTATAAGTATATATTTTCTACCACACCATAGTGCTAAATTGAATTCTGTGCTTCTTTCTTTCTTTCCTGGTTTCCTTGAATTTCCTAACCCCACCATTGAATGCAAGCATCTAAATGTTGAAAATCTTGTCTGTCTTATAATAGTGTGCTAAGAACATTGATATACATTTATAAAAATATCATATAATAATCAAAGATAAAACTTCAGGTATCTATTAACATAAGCAGCATTTTTCTGGCTGAGAAAAGGAATGCTTAGAGGAGAATAAATAACTTGTTTGAGATAATAAAATAAGATGTGGCAGCTTTGGAATTCAAAATGAGGCATGTCTGATTCTGAAATCTGTGATCTTAATCACATGATTTATTGCCTCCTAGCCTCCTAATTTCTGGTCTTTTGATGTATTTTTCTAGGCCTCTTGGATCTGATGCTTAGTGCTATTTTAGCAGTTCTGACCTTTGGTTCTCTAAACAATTATGATGAGGACCTTTCCTATGATCATACTGCTTCTGCCTGCCTTGGCTGAACATCACACTATCGTGTTAAATATCCCATTCTACCTCCTGGGACCTCATATTCTGGGACTTCCTTCCACTTTGCAACAAACTGTGTCTTTGGGAAGATCATGCCTTCTGTACCCCAGTTTTCTTATTTGTAAAATAGGAGTTTTCATCATGCTCTTGAAATGTTCTTTCAGATTTTAAAGTTCAGCAAAAAATATTGAAAATTCATGCTTCTTTCCCCTTCTGCCTATGAGATTTTCAGGTTACCAATATTTTAATTTAAGCAATTTAATTTCACTAGTACCAAAACACATTAATCCTACTAAGAATTGGATGCAGTTGGAACATTCTTTAGGTTATTAGTTATAGCACAATTTTTTTATCTGTTGATAGAATATAATTCAATTTCCTTTGATCAATATTTGACTCCACAACAAAATGTTATTGATAACCCACCAGATGTCTGCCTAATTCAGAGTTATCAATTCCACAACAGTTTAGTATTTAATGAATCACTTCTATGTGCCAGGGTTCTGTGTTAGGTGCCAGAGATGACTGATATATAAACCCGGTCTAAAAGGAGCTCATAATTTACTGGGAGACATAGATAAACCAATGAATCAATCTAACAAATGTAGACTGGTCCAAGAGCTAAATCTAACAACAACACAAAAACAACTGTAGAAACGTGGTCAAATATGAACATAATGCTATAACTGCCATTTATTCTAGGGAGTTAATGCTGTTTCAGAAAAAAAAAAATCAGGGAGCCTTTTAAAATCTGGTGACAGTCCAACAGTGTGAAAAGAAACCCACAGACAGACAGACCTCCCTCTGCTATACTATTTGATTGCAAGAGCAGACTTTAAGATATTTCTATGGTTTCTGAGCTTACCTCCTTCCATAACCCTAGAAATGCTGCCTTTCTGAGCAAGCTTTAGTCTTGCAGTCACCAGGAGGGAAGCAATCTGCTGTTCATTCCTGAAGCCCCAGAGAACCACCCTTCTGCTTGGACTATTTCTATGCTGCCAAATTGGCAAGGAATCTGTTTTGAGGGCATGTGGGTCAGGGTAGCCTTCTTAGTAGGATAGCTCATGGGAGACTTGGACAGGGGAGCAGAATGGAAGGGAAGCCTCACTGACAAATACAGCCAAGAATTCACTCCAGGAGATGTAATTAATCTGTAGCTGAGGAGCAAGGCAGGTTAGCCATTCCTGGAATGTGTTACTTTAGGTTTGCACCCAGCCAGAATTCCCATGCACTCAAAAGATAAGCTACACAGAATTGCTGAGATCTTACCAATTGTAGACAGTGCTTAGAAAAGAATGACTAAAGAAAAAAATATATTGTATATGCTTTTCTAAAACTCTCTTTATGAGAGCTAGTTTTTGCACAATGCTTTGTAGTTTGTAAAGTACAAACTCACATACCCCTGAGGAAGGTAGTATCACAGCCACAATTTAGTAAATAAAGTGAGACTCAGAATGGTTCAGCAATTTCCCCAAGATATTACAGAACCATGACACAGTACCAGGTCATGCTCAGCGGCCCTCTGACTCTAGAGCTCATGGTTCTTTCACTACAGAATGGTGTCATATTCTGAGCTGCCTTCCTCCACCTCACTTTTCCACCATTATATTCTGCCTCACCTTAGGCCCAGAGCAATTGATCCAGCTGTCTATGGACTAAGACCTCTGAAACCAAGAGCCCAAAAATAAACTTTTCCTCCTCTTAAATTCTTTTTTTTTTTTTTTTTTTTTTTTTTTATCTTCACACTTGCTAGGAGCCACAAGCAAATATACGATGTATGGCACCTTTGGTTGTAAAGTGACGCCAGCTAGCCACTGAGATGATTATGTTAAGATTTACATTCATATGGAAATTGGACTCCCGCTGTTCACCTTGGCCTGCTACCGGACTCATGTTACGGACTCATGTTACCAGACTCTTGGAGAGTTCCCATTGGTTGGGGAAGGATAGTAGGAGGAAATTCCAGGGGAGGTCCGGGGGACCCCGGGTTCCGGGGGACGCGCGGTTCCGGTCAGACGCCCGCGTGGGAGGACCGGTTTTGGCTTGCTGGCGCTGAGAGTGTTGGCGGCTTTTTCAAAATAAAGTTTTGTTCCTGCTTGAGTGGCTCGTGATTCTGTGCCCAGCCAAGACTGCGGCGTTTGGCGGCCCGCACGGGGAACGCCTGGAACTTAGAGGTGAGTAAAATTGCTCGCCCCTGAGGGAAGGCGACAGGATGGGTGCCCATCTCAAAAAACAATGTGTTCTTGTTTTGATTTATTTTGTTTTTATTTCGAGCTCCCTAGCCCTAGAATTTTCTCAGGCGAACTGGGAAAAATGGTTGGCTCAAGGTTTACAGTTATTTGGCCCTGAGAAAGAGAAAATCGATACAACCATTCTCTGCTCCGTTTTTGTTTCATTCTGTTTCAGCTTTGTTTTATCCTATCTTATTGGGTTACGTTACCTTTATAGTAGATTAGAATCCAGTAAAAAACAAACCGAAAAACTGCTAAGTAAATTGTTAGAGGTCCAGACTATGGTAGAAAAAACGCTAGGTCAAGCAAAAGAGAAGGTCTCTCAAGCTAGTCACACAGAGGAAAATTTAAAAAAAGCAAGCTTAGAGGAAAAGCAGCCATCAGGTGGAGAATTACAACAGGAGGTTGCTACCAACTCCGTTCTATCACCAGAGGGCATAACTCAACCAACAGCTCCATCTACCGCTGAGCGGCCCTCAACTCCCGTAGTTGATGGACGGAATTCTGAGGCAGGACCCCAAAGATTAGCATGCCCTGTACTTGAGCAGGCAGGAGGGCAACGAATTCACCGTGCTTTAGATTTCAAAACAATAAAGCAATTAAAGGAGGCTGTAACGACCTATGGGCCGCAAGCTCCCTTCACAATAAGCATGGTCGAATCTGTTACCAACTTGGACATGACACCAGCAGATTGGGCTAACATGTGTCGATCTGTGCTAAACGGAGGACAATATTTGTTATGGAAGGTTACCAATGAGGAATTTTGCATGGAGACAGCTAGGCGAAATGCAGAAGCTGGTTACCCTCAAAGAAATATAGAAATGCTTTTGGGAAAGGGACCTTATGAGGGTCAAAGACAGCAAATTGAATATGACCCTGGCGTATACGCACAAATTGCTGTAGATGCAGTTAGGGCATGGAAAACTTTACAGGGGCATGGAGACTTACAAGGTCAATTATCTAAGGTAATACAAGGAACTAATGAACCTTACGCTGAATTTGTAGATAGACTTATTCAGTCAGCCTCTAGGATATTTGGTAATACAGAACAGGTAATGCCATTTATAAAACAACTGGCTTATGACCAAGCAAATCGTTGCTGCAGAGAGGTCATTAGACCATGGAGACATGAAGATTTAAACACATATATTAAATCATGTAGAGACATTAATGAACAAGGGCAAGTCTTAGCAGCAGTACAACAGGCTTTAGATGCCAGGCCAAAAACATGCTATAATTGTAATCAAACAGGACATTTTAAAAGGAGTTGCCCCGTAAGAGGAGGGTTTAACAAAGCTGGATATCAAAGGAATAGAATACCAGGTATTTGCCCACGATGCCATAGAGGAAAACATTGGGCTAATGAATTTCTCAAACCACCATAGAGGGTATTCCGCTATCAAAAAACGGACAAGAACCAAGTGTTTACCCACGATATCGTGGAGAAAGGTATCAAACTCCATTGCCAAAAAACGGACTAGAGGGCCCAATGCCCCGGGGCCCAAAACCACAAATATATGGGGCAATGGAGGAACCCAACAGCACCATCAAGGTAGTGCCCAGGACGCATTATCCATTAAATCCCTCATCAGACAAACTAGAGGGAGCGCAGGGCTGGACATCTGCGCCTCTGCCAGAGCAGTACTAACCCCAGAGATGGGAATTCAAATCATTCCCACAGGAGTAAAAGGACCTCTTCCCCAGGGAACAGTAGGCTTATTATTGGGACGCAGTTCTTCTACACTAAGAGGACTTATGATAAGTCCTGGGGTAATTGATCCCGATTATGAGGGTGAAATAAAAATTATAGCTAGTTCTCCAAGAGGTATATCAGTAATTTCACCAGGAGATAGAATAGCACAGTTATTAATAATACCCAGCCTGCATGATAAATTTTCCAGTTGTAATGTAGAAAGAGGTTCCAAGGGATTAGGCTCCACAGATGTAGATTGGGCTATGCTGTCTTTGAATTTAGATTCTCGCCCAATGCTAAAATTAAATATTCAAGGACATGACTTTAATGGGCTGCTGGACACAGGAGCTGACCTTAGTGTCATCTCTTGTCAAGAATGGCCAAAACATTGGCCATTACAACAAGCCACTCAAACGCTTCGAGGCCTAGGAGTGACAACAAATCCCCATAGAAGTGCTATGGTATTAGATTGGAGGGATCCTGAAGGATGTGAAGGAACTATACAGCCCTATGTATTGGATCATCTTCCCGTAAATTTATGGGGACGAGATGTCCTAGATCAATTAGGATTGACATTAACAAATAACATCAATCCTAACGCGCCCACTACTAGGGCTAAACAAAGCTTTAAGAAAGAAAAAAGATTAAGAGAACAAGAACAAGGTATGACAGCACCTATTCAAATAGATCAAGAAATAAATAGACATGAATTGGGTTTTCAGAAAGGGCCACTGAGACAATCAAAATTACTTGGAAATCAGAAAGACCAGTGTGGGTTCCTCAGTGGCCCCTGACTAAAGAAAAGATACAAGTAGCCCATGACTTGGTCAGACAACAATTAGCGGAAGGACATATACAACCTTCCGTATCCCCCCATAATACTCCCATTTTTGTCATTAAAAAGAAATCTGGTAAATGGAGATTATTACAAGATTTAAGAGCCATTAATAATGAGATGGTTATTATGGGACCTGCTCAATCAGGGATTCCTCAATTGTCTGCTTTACCAAAAACCTGGCATGTTTTAGCTATAGATATTAAAGATTGTTTCTTTTCAATTCCAATTCATCCCGAGGATAGTCCACATTTTGCATTTACTATCCCTGCACTGAATCATGAAGGTCCTGATCAGAGATATGAATGGAAAGTACTCCCTCAAGGGATGGCTAACAGCCCAACTATGTGTCAAATTTATGTTAATAAAGCAATCCAGCCACTTAGAAACCAAAATCCTGAACTACAAATATTTCACTATATGGATGATGTGTTATTGGCACATAAAGATAAAAACACATTACTAGAATGTTATGCCACACTTACAAACTTATTGAAAAATTATCATCTAGAGATAGCAATAGATAAAGTACAATTAAATCTTCCAATTAATTATTTAGGAGTTCTATTATCCTCAACCATGGTCTGTCCACCAAAAATTCAAATACGAGTAGATCAACTCAAATCACTTAATGACTTTCAAAAGTTATTGGGAGACATAAATTGGATAAGGCCTTATCTAGGCATACCAACAGGAGAGTTAGGACCTTTATTTGATATTCTAAAAGGTCCATCAGATCCAAATTCACCCCGCATGTTAACGCCTGAAGCAAGAAAGACATTAAAAATCATTGAAACATATATGGAAAATATGCATTTGGATAGAATTGATATAAGTTTGCCTTTATTATTTATTATACTACCAACAAAAAATATTCCTACAGGAGTATTTTGGCAGGAAGGTCCATTATTGTGGATACATTTATCTTATTCTCCTAACACTATTCTTACTAGATATCCTGAGGCTGTAGGACAATTGATACTCAAAGGAATAAAAGCAGCTAAGGGAGTATTTGGGATTTCTCCCAATAAAATTATTACTCCATATACTATGGATCAAATTGATGAGTTAGCTAATGAGTTAAATACTTGGGCAATAATCATGTGTAAAACTAGTGTTTCATTTGATAATCACTTACCATCTAATCCTTTGTTGTCTTTTTGGTCTAAGCATCCTGTAGTTTTTCCAAAAATGACAAGAAAAACCCCTATCATAAATGCTCCAAATATATTCACTGATGGATCAAACAATGGTACAGCAGCAGTAGTTACTCCTGATCAAACTTTTACATTTTTAGTACCCAAGCAATCAGCTCAAAAGGTAGAGCTTAATGCAGTATTACAAGCTTTTATGATATTTAAAGATTCTGTATTTAATTTATTTTCTGATAGTCAATATGTAGTTAATGCTATAGTATCCCTTGAAGATGCTGGTAGGATTTCACCTTCTTCTACTGTTTTCTCTTTGTTTTCCGCTATACAAAGTCTAATCTGGGACCGAAAAGATCCATTCTTTATAGGTCATATCAGGGCACATACAGGATTGCCTGGAGCCCTTAGTATGGGCAATGAACTAGCAGATAAATCTACACATGACATACATATTTTCTCCACAATAGAAGAAGCTATAAATTTTCATAAAAGGTTCCATGTCAATGCTAATACTTTACAAAAACGTTTTAAAATAACTAAAGAACAAGCTAGACAAATAATAAAACAATGTCAAAATTGTGTGACATTTTTACCACAAGTTAATCTTGGAGTCAATCCTAGAGGACTGATACCTAACCATATTTGGCAGATGGACGTCACACACTTGCCAGAATTTGGAAAATTAAAATATTTACATGTTACAGTTGATACCTCTTCCGGATTTTTGATGGGCTCCCTTCATGCCGGAGAAAAAACTAAAGATGTTATAGCTCATTGCTTACAAAATTTTGCCACTGTGGGCGTTCCAAAACAGTTAAAAACGGACAACGGTCCTGGTTATACTTCCTCCTCTTTTAAACAATTTTGCTCATCATTTGGTATTACTCACATAACAGGAATTCCATACAATCCACAAGGACAAGGCATAGTTGAAAGAGCTCATCAAACTATTAAAATGTACTTATTAAAACAAAAGGAGGGAATTGGAAAGGGGTATATATCCCCCAAAGATAAACTTAAAATAACCCTTTTTACTCTAAACTTTTTAAATTTAGATTCATCGGGACTTAGTGCTGCGGAAAGACACTTGTACCCCAAAAATGTACATAAGCCTAAGGTACTTTGGAAAGATATTCTAACAGGACAATGGAAAGGCCCGGATCCAGTGATAGTCTGGAATCGGGGCGCTGTCTGTGTTTTCCCACAGGATGAACAGCAACCGATTTGGATTCCAGAGAGATTAACTAAAACAATTTCTACAGAAAAAGAAGATGATTTGACTCAAATCCATAACAGCTGACATCCAGAGCTCCAGCTTGGCTATTCTTACATCTGCGACAGTGATTAACCAAGGTGTTTTTTTTTTTTCAATATCTATTTTATTATTGCATTTTTCCCACATCATAAAGTTCTATTTTATTTTATTTTATTTATTTATTTATTTTTTGAGCTCATACAAACCTAGGTTAATGTTTTTCTGATCAGTTTTATTTTTTGACTGTGTTTTATTTTTTGACTGTGGAGTTTTTAAACATTGCAATGGAGATTTCACCTAAGTATAGTTACAAGGCCTTTATTTACTATTGTCTTATGTGTTGTATGTTGTGTGCACACTTCTGTTTTGTGTTGTATGTCTGTATGTGTGTATGTCCATATTTCTTATATGAGGAGCGCTCATGAAAAAATGGATCCGAATTTTTTCTTTATTCACGTGATTTATATGGTTTAATTTAAATTAGGTAAACAGCTGTTAAGGATTGTTTTTAAAGGAGTTTAACAGATCTGTTTGTTTACTTTCACCTTTCCTTTTCATTATATTTAATAATTCTGTTCAGGATAATGTCTCTTTAGCATCATTGCCAGAATTTCCATCTCCATCCCAATTCCGGTGAAGACTGAGATAAAACCAAACTACAGCTTCTATGATAGCTATCACAGTAAACTGTATAAACTGATGCATCAATGAATATAACTCAACAAGTAATGCTCAATCAAGGACTTAATTTACTTTGGGAGGAAATGGACATATTGATAGACTCCTCCAATTTGAACTGCTTACAGAACTTGCCTGGACTATATATCAGTTGCATACATTGTAAAATATCATCTGGTGCACCGAATTGTGGTACTGCTGGCATATCTTTGCTGATGGTGTCACCAGTGATGCAATTTCCTTGCCAGCTCACCCCATGTTTATTGTGGTAATACTGGCATATCTTTGCTGATGGTGTCACCAGTGACGCAATTTTTCCATAGGAGCCATCAATTGGCTTGGTGTCGTGGCATTTCTGTATCCTCCTCCCTTCTACTAGTGATGGTCTAAAATTTGGGGGCCAACAGAGGTGAGGCAAAGAACCTCACCCCCCCACTGGCACCAAGGCAAAATTTGGGGGCCAACAGAGGTGAGGCAAGAACCTCACCCCCCCACTGGTGCATAGGCCTATCCACAAGCATGGCTGAATGCTGGACCGGTAGTCAGTGACGGGTTGCTCTGATTACAGTGGATTCAACCTAAGACAGGAAGCTGACGCCTAAAGGTCAGTTCTCCCATGACGGGTAAGAACCATATGTTAAATTGGACAACCTACCAGGCACGGTCCCTAGCCACATTGCTTGTTGCTTAATTAAACAGAAGGGGGCAGATGCTAGGAGCCACAAGCAAATATACGATGTATGGCACCTTTGGTTGTAAAGTGACGCCAGCTAGCCACTGAGATGATTATGTTAAGATTTACATTCATATGGAAATTGGACTCCCGCTGTTCACCTTGGCCTGCTACCGGACTCACGTTACCAGACTCTTGGAGAGTTCCCATTGGTTGGGGAAGGATAGTAGGAGGAAATTCCGGGGGAGGTCCGGGGGACCTGGGTTCTGGGGGACGCGCGGTTCCGGTCAGACGCCCGCGTGGGAGGACCGGTTTTGGCTTGCTGGCGCTGAGAGTGTTGGCGGCTTTTTCAAAATAAAGTTTTGTTCCTGCTTGAGTGGCTCGTGATTCTGTGCCCAGCCAAGACTGCGGCAACACTTAGAATCCAGATTCTCTAATGTGAATTCTCTTGCGTTTTTTTTTTTTTTTTTTTAATCAACTTATTCTGCTTGGACCACTTCCTACTGCAGTACCCATGCTGCTTTACAAGTGTTCAAAATAACCACTTTTTTTGACTGTTCCCACTTCCCCTTTGGAGGAAGAAGATCCTCTTTCTATCATATACATAGCTCTACATTCCTTCAATCGAGTTTTTCAATTCTTTATGAAGCAGCACACAGTACACGTTACTTAACCTCTGTGGTTCATTGTATTCATCCATAATGTAATGAAAATGGCACTTACCAGATAGGATGGCGGGATTCCCATAGGTATTAAATGAATCAATTCACACATAGAATTTGGTTCCTAATAGGTTTTCAAATATATATTATTTGTGGTTTTAGGATTTTAAAAATGTTGTAACTGTTGGCTATTGTCTGTATCTTTCTTATGTTGTTTCCCCATTGATTGTTTTACTTTCAAAAGTCACGAATCAAAGTCTTATTCATTCTTCAAAAGGTTTCAGATCAAAACTGTATTCTAAACAATAGAATCGAATTGCTCATTGAATATTCACTGTGTGTGAGGCAAGGGGTTAGGTGCTATAGATACAGGGGCTGAAAAAAACAGCTCTGGTTTCTCTACTTCCTTGGTGTCCTTTTCTTCACTCCCAAATATCCTGGCCTATCGGTAACTATTACTAAGGAAGTTGCATTCTGCTTTTTGTTGCTTGTTTCTTTACATATCTAGTCTAGGGAATATTAGGTGGAGAAGAAAATATTTAACAATGGTTTGATCTTCATGTTTTAATATAGCATATGACACCTAGAGGTATTTAATGCTTGTTGAAAGAACAGATGAATGGATGCAGGTGTATGGAGGAGTGCTTGCTTTTCTCCATGGAAGGCTTTCTTAGACAGTGAAATGCAAAGCAAAGGAACATGTTTAGAAAGCTGCTTTCTGCTGCTCTGGCATTTATCTTACACACCGTCCAGTACTAACACTTTTTATTCCTTCCTGAGTTTGCTATCAACATAAAAACTAGTACTATTGGTAAAACTTGAAAATGGAAACATTGCTGCCCAATGTGTAACATAAGACCAAACAGATCATCTGAAATTGAGACATAGATAAGCAAGAGTTAGTTCAATTCAGACTATTTCCATATAGAGAATTTGAAAGCCTGCAGAAATAAGAAGGTGTCTGGAGTCATTGAATGTAGCATCCTCACCATGAGCAGGTTGTGCTAAACTGCAAGCACTTTAGAAGCTGCTGCCAGACAGACAGTGACATAGCATCCTGAGCTCAACTGCCTAGTACAATTCTTCATTCAATCAATCTATGGAGGATAGGATTCAGAAAAAAAATCACCAGCAATTGCTTTAATAAAAATAGATTAAAAGGATGTGGACAGAATGTGAAGCAGCTTTCAGAGCTCTAGGTAAATGATTGCACATTTCACCCTATTTCTGTGTTTGCTTGTTTGTCTCATTTGGGGAATTGGCACTATTAGTATTATTGCAAAAGTGTCTATGCCCACTTCAAAAAATAATAAGTGCAGAGAACATAAAGTTCATGCCTAAGTCTACCAACCAGAAATAAATTATCAATATGAAGTAATATCCTTTCTTGGCTCTATTCATAAACATATGCACATATGAATACAAATGCATATGCTTGTGAAATAGGATATTATTAAGTATTCTGTTCTAAAACATTCATTCCTTACTTAAATATATACTAAACATTTAAAACACAACAATTTAAATATACGTCATAATTTTAATGGATACTGAATTTTTCATTATATACAAGAGTTCACTAAATGTATTTGCAGTGTACTTTGTGAAACGGCAGTAGATAATATACTTAAATCACTTATCCTAGCTAGGTTTCTAGTTAGAACACCATAATTATACATTGTAATCCTTCATTTATTCATTTAAATGATGATGTGTTTGGCATTATGCTAAGTACAAAGAATATAAACTAAAAAAAAATGTGTCAGATAAAATGAAAAGTGAAGTAACAATTCAAGATTTTGTTAGGTAAACTAGTAATTGGACAATTATAATATGTTTTAATCTATGGAAAGGGAAGCACAAAAGTTTGTTGTTGTGTTGTTTGTTTTTGGCGCTGGGAATTGAATCCAGCCACATCCCCGGCCTTCTTTTATATTTCATTTAGAGATAGGATCTCACTGAGTTACTTAAAGCTTCGATAAACTGCTGAGTCTGGCTTTGAACTCATGATCCTCCTGCCTCAGCCTCCTGAGCTGTTAGGATTATGGGCATGCACCATGGCATCTGGCTCACACAAAAAATTTTAAAGACCCAAAAGAATGGTGCAAGTGCCTTGGGTAGTAGAAGAAGCTATGAAAAAAGTTATGTTTGAACTACCTCTTCACTTATAAGTATAGTGGAAACCTGGTTAGTCAGCTTTTCATCACTGTGACTAATGTAACTAACAAGAACAACTTAGAGAATGAAAGACTTATTTTGGCTTACAGTTTCATAGATCTGAGTTGATGGATGGCTGAATTTATTGCAGGAACATTATGGCAGAAGGCCATGGAGGGGGAAAGCTGCTCAGCTTATGGCAGCCAGAAAGCACTGAGAGAGTGCTCCCCCAACACTGGTCCACACTGTCACTAACCACTCCAACATATTGCTCTGTCTGAGAAAGTCCTGAAGAGCTAGAAGTTAGAAACTCTAGTTGGTTCTCTAAAGTCCAAATGACCACCTTCAAACAAATCCTCTACCACCAGTAGTTATATTTGCTTCAAACGCAGTAAATAATTTTTTTTTTTTGGAAATCATAGTCTGAACGCTCAAAATCCTGAAATAATCACTTTATCCTCTTCATGAATGCTACAATGATTACCTCATTAATCTTGTGTGTTAATGATTTTACTCTTAACTACATGCCTTAAGAACGTCTGGGAACTAGAACCATATAGCCTAGCAGACAGCTAGCCTGTCCTTGGGAGTTCTATATCTCCTACCTCAGGGCAATCTGCAGTTAATGGCTATTTAGGAAGGGTTTACAAACTGAAATATACTCTATAAACTATCAAGACATGGCTGAGTGTAGGACTTCAAATAAAACTGTACCCTTAAATGGCTTCTTCTCATTCATATCCAGCCTTACTCTTCCCTCCCTTAAAGCTCTCTCTTTACTAAACACTTCTTTTATAAAACATTGGCTTAGGATATCCTTCTGAAAAAAAAAAAAAACGACAAAAATTTATTTGCTTTTATGTGATAACTAAAGTCACATTTGATAGATATTTACTATATTTAAATCTAACAAACACATAATTTATGAAAAAGTCTCAACCAACCTGTCAACAAAGGCATGATGAAGAAGAAAAATGGGATCATTGGCTGATCCCTGCACCTGTGACATCGTTCCATTCATATAGATGTGCAAAGCATTGTGCATGCTGCTTTGAGTGGCATCTGCTATCCCAGTAAGTGGACTAGCAAATCCTGTTGGTCAAAAGAAAATTGCACAAAAAAATTAGTTTACCTAAATGATTAAAAATATAAGCAATTATCTCATTTGCTTTACAACTTCAATGGAAAGCCTAATTCAAAATCAAATCAATAAGAAAATTCATTCTGTATTGGGATTCCTTACATTCAGGATACCTGGTGAGTATTCAATAAATCTTGTGCAATTGAATGGTGTTAAATTGAGTATAATTGATGGATTAAGCAGATGGAATAGGCTGAGCCAATTTGTGCTCCCCTGGTTACTTCTATTATTCCTCCTTTCAATACTTCAAAGTGATAAGAGCATTTTATAATAATCAGCATAGTCATTTTTTACTTCAATTTGCAATAGCACTTAGAGTTCTTTTTAGTCCATTACATGTCCCCTTGCTTTCCAGATTTAGAGAACACTTTAATGTGGGTATCTGGAAGAAGAGAAAGCACAAAATTTGTGACCTCCCATAATATAATTCATTCTTGACAGTCTTGTGGATACCAGGTCATAATGTGATTTTTGTAAAAACATTTATTTCAAAGTTAATTAGAACTCATTCTCAAAGACCATACCAATCACTGATCTCTGTAAAATCACCCTCATAACATACAGTTCTCTCTTCATGGGATTTCCTTGTCTAAAATAACTATTATGGAAAAATATTATATATATATATATATATATATATATGCACATATATAATGATTTGGATGTAAGGTGTCCCCCAGACGCTCACTTGTGAGACAATGTAAGCAGGTTCAGAGGAAAAATGATTGAGTTGGGAGAGTCTTAACCCAATCAGTGAATTAATCCCCTGATAGGGATTAACTGAGTGGTAACTGAAGTGGTAGGGTGTGGCTGGAGGAGGTGGGAATTGGGGTGTCTCTTTGTAACTAGCAAGTGAAAATCTGTCTCTCTGTTTTGTGATCATCATGTGAGCTGTTTCTGTCTGTCACACTCTTCAGTCATAATGTTCTGCCTCACCTTGAGCCCTGAGGAATGGAGATGGGTTCTATGAACTAAGACCTCTGAAACCCTGAGCCCTCTAATAAACTTTTCCTCCCCTGCAATTGTTCTGGTTGGGTCCTTTTAGTCACAGCAGTTAAAAACAAAACAAAACAAAAGCTGGCTAAAACAATATACATGGCATTGACTATGTGTAAACATTTTTCCAAGAGTTTATCATGATTTTCATATAATGATTTCATATTAGGTTGAGAATGATCATACAAATTAGGCACTTACATTATTATGGATATGGAAGAAAAAGGCTTACAGAGGTAAAGAAATTTGTGTAAGATTAAAGAATAGAAAGCGTAGGGTTTGGAACAGAACCCTATTTCACTGTGGTGCTTGAGTTCTTAAATGCACCGGTTTACTGCATTTCTTATGTAGCAATAAATCTTGTCATTGAGGACAACATTTCTGTCTTTGAATAACTCTAAATGCAAGTTTTATTCATGGAATTTTACACACTTTCTTTCATATTCTTAAGTAGGCTTCAAATTGTTTTATGCATAATTATAAATAGTTTCAGAGAATATAATTCAGGGCCATGACCAATAGTATGTATTTTTATAAAATATTCTAAAAGTGCTTTTACCTTAGTGATTTGATAACATCATTCCTATCAAAAATACCTAAATGAGCACATAGTTGGAACTTTATAGAGTTTCCTTTTTATTTCAGCTTAGCCTTTATAATCTAATTTCTCATAGAATTATTCCTAAATGTGACATATTTTATGATGAAAACATTTTTTAAAAATTGGATTGGGAAAATGCTGGTCAAAGTATACAAAATTTCAATTAGATAAGAGGAGTACGTTTAGGAGATCTAGTATGTCACATGGTGGTAATAGTTGATACCAATTTTCCATTATATCATACGTTGTTAAGAAACTACCTATTACATTTTATTTTCTATTAATCAACTGTATTTTTACCATCTTTTAACTCTGGTCCTCGCCATTCATATTGCTGCAGTTATTAGTACTATAGATGGCATAGTTGACACTTGCTGTTTACTTTAATGTCGGATCCAGTTCCTGGCTATTATTGTTTTTGCTGTTGGCAATTTTTTACTTCACCATTTCTATTTTTTATTAATTAGTATTGCAGATGTTATAGTAGACAAATAAAATGTAGCTGGGTCTTCAAAGGACTTAAAAACAGCATTCTATAGTGAAACAGCCACATCAATGCTTGTAAAAGCTTAATTCACAATAGCAGAGCTATGGAAACAAAGTAGGTGCCTTTGAACATATGAGTGGATAAAGAAAATGTCACACACACATGCACACACACATACACACAATGGAATATTACTCAGCCATAAAGAATAATGAAATTATGGCATTTGCTAGTAAATGGATGAAACTAGAGACTATCATGCTAAGTGAAATAAACCAATCCCCCCAAAACAAAGGCTAGATATTCTCCCTGATATTCAGATGCTAACACACAATGAGGTGGGTAGGAAAGAATAGAAGTTCATTGGATTAGAGAAAAGAGAATGAAAGAAAGTGGGTAGAAGGGTGAGAATATGAAAGACAGTAGAATAAATCAGACATAAGTTTCCTATGTTCATATATAAATACACAACCAGTGTAAATTCATATCATGTATAACCACAAGAATGGGAAGTTATACTCTTTGTATGAATTATATGTCAAAATATAGTCTACTGTTAGTATGAGTAAAAAGCACAAAAAATTCATAAAAATTTTTAATATATGGTTGTTTCTTGGTTTTCAATTCATTCCCCCAACCTATGTCTATTCATTATAGAGTTGATATCATTTACATTCAATATTATTATAAAAGGTGTTTATTAATTCTTGTGATTTGGATTTATTTCTAATATTTAATTTGGTCTTGTACTTGTTTGCTTAGCTAGTCTTCAAATGAGTTTTGTCCATTTGCAAGCTTCAGGTTTATTTTTTTTTATTTCTTCTGTGTAATGTATTTAAGTATTTTTTTTTTATTATTTTATTGTTGGTTGTTCAAAACATTACATAGTTCTTAATATACCATATTTCACAGATTGATTCAAGTGGGTTATGAACTCCCATTTTTACCCCGTATACAGATTGCTGTGTCACATCAGTTACATTTCCATTGTATTTAAGTATTTTGTGTTGTGCCAGCTTAGTTATAAATTCTTTTAGTTTCTGCTTATCTTGGAAGGTTTTTATTTCTTCAATTCTGAAGGATAACTTGCTGAATATAGCACTCTAAATTGACAGTTATTTTCCTTCAGGACTTATAAAACATTAATCCAAGCCCGCCTAGATTTTAGAGTTTGTGCTCAGAAATCTGAAGTAATTTTGATTGGCTTGCTTCTAAATGTGACCTGATGTTTTTCTCCTGAAGCTTTTAAAATTCTGTGTTTGTGCTCTATGTTAGACATTGTAATTATAATGTGTCGTGAAGAGATTCCTTTTTTGATCTTGTCTATTTGGAGTTCTGAATACATCCTGTATATCCTTCTCAAGCTTTGGAAATTTTTCTGTTATTATTTCTCTATAGAGGTTATTGATGCCATTAGCCTGCATCTCACACTACTCTTTAATTCCCTTAATTCTTAAATATTTTTAAAATATTTTTATTAAGTTTTAGGTGCATATAACACCTTTATTTTACATTTATGTGGTGCTTAGGATTGAACCCAGTGCCTTGTGCATGCTAGGAGAGCACTCTACCACTGAGCCACAATCCCAGGCCCTCATTCTTAAATCTTAATGTTATCCTAGAATTATTGTATATTATGGTCATAATTACTTTTCTTTTAATACTGTCAAAATGTTCAAGGTTGTCCACATTGTCTTCCTGCTCTGGCATTCTGTCTCCAACATGGTCTACTCTAACAGAGAGATTTTCAACCAAGTATTTTGTTTGATTTGCTGTGTCTTTATTCAGTTGTTTTCTGTGTTATCTTGGATTTCATTAATCATCTTGATGAACATTCTTTTAAATATTTTGTTTGATATTTCATCTACTTCAACAACTTTGGAGTTGGTTGCTGGTGAATTATGCACTTTAGGAAGTTTCAGTTACCTTTTTTTCTTAATATTTCTTGTAATCCTGTCTTGGGTTTTATGCATCTATAGACTCCTCTTTCACTTTTATGTGTGGGACTTTTTAGGGAACAGTCTTCTTTTTCAATGTATTCTAGAGTGATCTAGTTTGAAACATCCTCATAGGTGACATTCATAACCTTTTAAAAAATTATCTGCTTTTGCTATAGAAATAGATGTCTATAGCTGGCTGTGGTGGCAGACATCTGTAATCCCAGGAGCTTAGGAGGCTGAGGCAGAAGGATCTCAAATTCAAAGCCAACCTCCGCAACTGAGCAAGTCCCTAAGTGATTTAACAATACCCTGTCTCTCAATAAAAAATAAAATAAAAAAGGGTGGTGAGTGATGTAGGGGTTAAACACTGCTGGGTTTAATTCACAGTATAAAAGTAAGAAATACAAATGTTCAACAATATATGAAAAATATTTCAAGATTAGTAGTTCTTAGGAAAACACAAATCAAAATTACACCGAGATTTCATCTGAATCCAGTTAGAATGGCAGCCATCAAGAATACAAACAATATTAATAAATGCTATATGATGTGGCAAAAGAAACACTTTTACATTGATGGTGGCACTGTAAATTAGTACAACCACTATGGAAATCTGTATGGAGGTTCCTCAAAAGACTAGGTATGGAACTATGTTATGACCTAGAAATACCACCCTTCAGTATTTACTCTAAAGAATTAAAGTCAAGCATGTTCTAGCAATACATTCATACCCATATTTACAGCAGCAAATTCACAATAACCAAGCTGTGGAGCCACCATAGGTGTTCATCAATAGATAAATGGATGAAGAAAATGTGCTATAAATACACAGTGGACTTTTATTCATCCATAAAGGAGAATGAAATCATATTATTGTCAGATAAATGGATGGAACTTGAAAACATATGTTAAACAAAATAAGTCAAATGCAGATAGTTGAGGATCTTATGTTTTTTCTTATATGTAGAAGGAAAAGAGGGAGGTGGAAGAAAAGCTGGTGAAGTGGCAGAACTCATGAAAATTGAAGGGAGATCAGTAGAGAAAAGGGACCAAGGAAATAAGAAGGAGAAGGAAAAGGGACATACTAGGGAATGATATTGGCCAAATTATATTGTCATATTATGTGCATATGTGCATGTATATAAACTAACAAGTCCCATCATAATATACAAATATGATGCACCAATAAAAAATATTAATTAAAAAGAAAAGTGGTAATAAAGTAGATTTAAAAAGTTCTCTAAACCAAGAAGTGATAAATATGTAATACCTATGTTAATTGCCTCCATTTCTTATGTATACATGTATCAAAACATACTTTACATACCATAAATTAAACAATTTTATGTCCACTAAAAATAAAAATAATAACTAGCCCATTATGCTTTTTTTGTAATAAAGAGATATATTAATTAAAATAATTTTGAAAATTTTATGTTAATACTAGTTTAATTTTCTGGATAGAACTTGCATTAAATTGATCAAAATCACATACATAAATATTTTACAAAACAGTTTTTAAATATTAAAGTAGAATTTTATTGAATATGTATTACCTATGAGATTTATAAAAGATTGTATAAAAGTTAATTTAAATATTCAGGGATGAATAATATCTTAGTAAGGACAGAGTTCAGTATCAGAATTCTGTTCTGAATTTAAAAAAAAAATCTGTGAAAATGTTTTAATGAATAATAAACTGGAAATGTAAAAAATGTATAAGAATTTGACTTGAGCATTTGTACTCATTTTGAATTTTCTGTGCCAAAATTACATAACTCAGGATAAAGATAAGTTTTCATAATCTAACCCATCATCTAACAATTCAATCAGTAATATTTTGATAAAAGCAATATTATAAACTATGAATTTATTATAAACCACTCATATAATCGGTATTCTCGACCATTAAAGTCATTCATTTGACAATATTGTTGTCAATATTTTGTATTCTCCAATTTTTGGTACCCTGGAAATTTTTTCCCTTTCTGGGCAAACACTATCTTGTAATGCATGCATACATATAAGAAATAAGCTTTTCTCCTAATGTTCTGGAAAAGGACAAGGTGAGGGGAAATAGTAAAGGAGAAGCCTCAGGAATTCTCTTGGTCCTAAACTTTGAAGAGGACGTGAAAATAAATTTCCTTAAAATTCTCTGTGCTGTGGATCCTTTAGAGTCTTTGTGAACCTACAGTATTGTATCTATTCCTGTTTGAAGTTACTGCTGTAGAGAAAGTATTTTTAGAGCTCTGAAGACCTGTTCCTTATTGAAAAGTAGGACTCTTATCAGACTCTTGTCAACTTGCTTCTCTTTTTTGAGCTTTAGGTTCTTCAATGACAAAAGAAAGAGCAACTAATACTCGTCTTTTTGGTTGTAGTGAATATTAACTTTTACAGCATATATGAGAACATCTAGTACAGATCTGGCACAAAGGGGTACTTCCTGAGTAGGAATTATTTTTTTCTATAACATGGTTGTGTTTTTAAGTGTGTGTTGGTGATGGGAGCTGCAAGCCAAGAACACGGGCACTCCCACTACAGAAAAGTCTTTTGTTGTCACTCCACGCCATCAGGTCCCATTCTCACACCAGACATCCCCTCCTTCCTGGGCTCCACTGATTTACATAAACCTGCCTGTTTCTTGCCCACATCCAACATCACACACTCCTGAGGCAATCAGGAAATAGAGTAGATTGTCATTTGGGGGTAGGGGCTGGGAGTGGGTTGTTACCATCATTCAAGAGTATGAGGTTGAAGCCAATCTCTTTGCAACAGGCATCTGATTGCTAATAGAGGCAATCTGATTATATTAACACATTTGAAATATGTACTTGTCTCTTCAAATAGACTGCATATGCCTCAGAAGTAGGGATCAAATAATTTGCTTTGATTTTTCCATAGTCAAAATCAGAGTCTTGCATGTCTCTGTATTTAAAAGAAAAACAACCATAAAATATTTATCAATTCTTCCTTTATATATCCAACAGAGGTTTGGAATAGGAAAGATATATTTTTCACCATAAAACCTATAAGGGATCATCATAGAGCTCTATCTGGTACTTGTCAAGTGATAAAATAGATAAAATATGATAGAAGCAAATAATATTAAAATATGAATAAATATTTTCTATTTTACTTAAAATTCTCTCCCCTCTCTCTCTCTCTCTCTCTCTGTCTCTCTCTCTCTCTTTGATTGGTGAAATTACCTTTAAAAAATAGAAATGCTTATGCCACATCAGTAGCTTCTCTTGCTGAGATTTTATTATTTGCTGGAAGAATGAATCCAAAAGGAAATTTCAAGCACTGAATATTAATAATTACATACATCCAGCTTTTCAAAATCTTTCATGTACATAATCTCATTTGCATCTTAGTGTTATGTATGATAAATTTTTTTATCACTATTCCAAATTTACAGATGAGAAAACTGCAGTTTATAAAATTTAAGTAGCATATTGAAATTCAAGCTAGTATTTGGAATCAATGAATTGAACATAGCTTTGATAGATTCCAAAATCTTTGCTCTTTTCTATTTACCAGAGTTGAGCAGTGTCTGCACTACATTACTGATAAATCTTGGAAAACTCATCTTACTATGCTCCTGAAATGAATTTGTGGACTTGCCATTTTCAAAATGCATTGAAATATAGAAAGGTGTGCCAGGAGCCATCCATGACCCATATGTGAACTATGCGTGAAGTAAAACGATGTTGAAGCCATTAAGCAGGAAAACCTGGTATCAGTATTGCCAGCAGCAACCTTGCCTGGTTCATGTGGCTTCCTACCTAGCTCCATCAAAAGTTCAGCACAGCATCGAAGATAGGGTGACCTGCTGGAGCCACACAGCCTCTGGGAGGTGGGTGTGGTTTGCCAAAATGCCAATCAACCTGTTTATTGCAAGACTTCTGTCACAGCTAGAAGCAAGACTCCTCCTGCTAAAACTTTATCCCTGCTTTTTATGTACTGCCCCTTAAATAAAGAATCAGGGCCACTCTTCAGTTGTTCAATTCCAGCTCCTATCAGGACTAGAAGACCTATCAGACATACCCCTTTTTTATCTAATATCCGGTTCTGTCTCTATTTCTTACTAAGTATTTCAGACTTTCTATTTTCCCAGGCAGTTCATACCTCCTAAGCAGGTCCCTGAGCTGGTGGGATGCTGGCCACCCAGCAATAAAGGTGCAAACTATATTATTGTCTTACTCGTATCCACAAAACGTCTATGAAATCTGTTGGAAAACTTGTTAATAATCACAGATGCCAAAATGGCTCAAAGATCTTTACAAAAGGCAGTGACAGTACCCCAAATTTTCTAATGTTATGCCTTTAAGTTTGCATACTACATTCCTGCGGGAAATTTATAAACATAGTTTCATATGAATGATAACAGGAAACTTTAATTTGTCAACCCATCTCTCTCTTTCATTATTCCCCTGATAGTTCTGTGGAGGTTTTTTTGTTTGTTTTTAATATTGATGCTTATCTGATACCTGGAATTTGGATATAATTTGTCTAGAATGGAATTCAAGCACTTAATGTTTTGAAATTTTTATTTTCTATAATTTGACAATCCAAAAACATTTTTGCCTTCAAAGACGTTCACATCAAGAACTTATGCTGAGAAATATTCTCTTATGAATAAGTGGTACGATGTGTTATCCTGAGAATGATGTTAAAAAACTGATCAACTACTAGATGGCAGGCAATGGCTTGGCATTTTCATACACTTTATCTTATATTATTAGTTATACTTCTTTCTAGGAAGCTGAATGATAGATATCACACTTTATCATGCTTGTTATAAAGTGTGAAAAGGCCCATGGTTAAATCTTTAGGAGAATGAAGCACATTTAATTTATTTGATTTGAAATCAACCTTTTAAACCTATTTTTAAATATTTTATAGTGATTCAGAAAGAGAATTGGAGAATAGGAACCATAAAGAAATTTGAAAGATACATATTAAAACATCTGAAGATTGAAGAGATTCTTAAATAGTTTGACTTACATTCCTTCTAATTTATTAATTAATTAATATGCAAATTAGTTGAGCAACTATGAAGTGCACAGTTTCAAAATCACACAATGATTTCAGAAGATGTATTTAATTGCAAAGTACTTTATAATGTCTCATGATTTAAACTACTTACAGCAGATATGTAAAAGTGAAAGTCAAAAATATTTTTATTCTAAGCAAATCCCTAGTATACTGGAAGGATTAAGATTCAACCAGCTTCCAGGTTTCTCAAATAATGTTCTACATCCCAAAATGTAATTTATTAGCATTTTTTTTAATTAGAAAATACTTCTAATTTAACCCAGGAGAGTTCTTCACTTGTGGGAATTAAAGCAATTAAGCAAATGTAGTGGTAGAGGTATCTACCACTACACCACTACAATGCTCCACAATTGGTGTGGTTTTCAAAAGTGCAGTCCCAGAGGCAGGAGAACCACTTATAAACTTCTTAGAAATTCAACTACTCTGTCACAGAAAAGGACTAAGTCAGAAAGTGGGATGGAGCTCATTGTGATTTAGAAGGCTTGTCCAAGGTCATACAGCTACTAGGTGGCAGTCAGCAGAGTTTGTGCAAGTTTTCTGCCAGACCTCAGAGATTGGGTCTTACTTATTCCATTGCTTTATCTTAACTGGTACAAGCTATTAGTTGTGACTAAGAACTAAAATTAACAGTAAATGTTGTGTTCCAGTTATGTTTCCTTTAATTCTTGTCATGTTCATTGGGAGAAGAAGCTGAGACTTTGCTTTTTCAAAATATATTCTCTGAGGATAAAGGAGGCCAAGTCCTGGTATTTCCCATTTTGGAAAAGAACTTCTCAAACTTCCTATCGCAGGACTGCAAGTAGCATACAATCAGACTGATCAGTAGGATTTCTGTCATAAGACACAGAGAAGGCTGGAATTTGGGGTGGTGTTACCAAGACATGTGCTAGATGCCCACCTCCTATGGCCAGTTTTTCTTGTCATGTGTAATTCTTTTACCTGATTTCAAGAGTTTGTAGAAAGATATAATTTCAATTCATACAGCTTTTAAAAGTCATTCTAAGTAGAAAGTACTATCATTTTGTTATACTTTGTCCTTGGTTATAAATTTGATTTAGGAATAATATACTATTAAATAATTCTTATTCATTTGATAACTCAAGTACTAGTCTACTACATTGTTTAAAATTTGATTTCTTAGTAGAGCAAGAAAATTATTAACATGTGTTAACATGTAACATCTTATTTCGTGAAGTTTGACATTATATAAAAAGGACTGTCCTAAGTAATTTACAAATATTATCACATGGGCTTGGGACATGGCTCAGTGGTAGAATGCTTGCTTAGCATGTGTGAGTCTCTGGATTTGATGTCTAGAACCAAAAAATAACAACAACAACAACAAATTATTAACTCATGTAATCTTTATAACACATGAGGTAGACACTATGATTTTCTTCTCTTTGTACATAAAGGACCTTCAGTAGACAAATGTTACATTTACCAAAAGTCATCTGAGTAGTGAATTATACTAGAAGGATTTAAACCCAGGTAGTCAGACTCTTAAAAACTATTCTCTGATACCTCTAAAACTTGGCCTTTTTATTTGGAATCTTGAGGACATGATCTTGTTAATGATCCAGTTTTGTTACTTGCTGGCTGTGTGACCTTGTACAGTTATTTAAATTCTTAAATCTCAGTTCCCTCATCTATTTAATATGCATAATAACAAATATGGTATAGGGCTTTTGAGAGGAGTAATTAAAATAATGGATGTGAAAGGTTTTTAGAAACTGAAAAAGCAAGGTTATATTGATGCTAGCCTTTGTTATTAAATACAGGAGCTCTTTTGAAATTTGTAATGCTGTTTTGTACATTAATATATTTTAATATAGAGAAGATGATGGAAATAATTTATAAATTATCCTCTTTCTCTTCTTTGAATTTTATCTGAGCTACTCAAACTCATCCCGAGGATGTCATATCCTTAGTGAGATGTCCTCTGACAATAAATACTTGGTTAGGTCCCTTTACCTAATAATATTTATATGTGCCTCTTTTTAGTATGAATTCCCTTTGGATTATAATTTCTTATTCATGATCTGGTTCTTAACTAGACTGAAAATTCCAAGAGGACAGGATCTGTGTCATATTGAATGTGTTCTTACTGTGTTCCAAAGTGCCTATACACAGTGCATGCTCTATAAATATTTTTGAATTCATAAATATGAAATATATATTTCTTTTTCTAAAACATGCAATCCATGTTGCTAACAAAACTTTCAAATCAGTTAAGCTAACAGTTTTTAAAACATCCCCATAATATTCTAAGTGTTATGCCTTTAAGTGAGTAGTATGAACCATAGCTCTGAGTCTGGCCCTTACATTTCTATGCTATAGGTTATTCTCTCAACAGTCTCCTGATGGGATAATTAATAAACCCAAGTATGGTATTATTCAGCATGGAGGAGATGAGAGCATATGTCAGGGGGCGGGAAGAGATACATGATTTTTTCAACAACAAAATTATTTACTGTTAAAACATGGAATACATTTGTATGGAGCTATCTTCAAAAAAGATAGCTTTCAAAAAAGCCATTATAAAATGGCTAGGGAAATTAGAACTGCATGGCCTTTTCCCATTTGATGGAAAACAGGGTAACATGAAATAATACTGCAAAAAGAAAGAAATTATGAGAGAGGGAAATAATTTTTTTTTTTTCAGAGTCAAGAATTGAGATTTCAATGTAAATGAGGTAGTCCAGCCCAGGCCAAAACTAAATGGCCCCAGCAATTCCTGTATAATGGAAACAAAGCAAACAATCAAAAATAATGAAGAGGCTCAAACAGAAAGACCCAGCAAACATCAATCAAATACTTCACAAAACTTGCTTCCCCTATCTCTATGAAGAACAACTTTGCATGTAGAGGTGGGCTGTGAATGAATTGTGGTCAAGAGAGTATGGGCAGAAGGTTAAGAAGGTACTTCCAGGTTTGGTCCATGTATTTCTCCTGTGCAATTCTCCATACATTCCAATCTCCTGTCTCACAGGAAGCTGCAGAAGATCCATCAAGGAATTGAAAAATTATAACATGGCCATGTGGAAGGTCACTCACCAACAGAACATCTAAATTGGCCTTTGGATTTTGCCTGAACAAGAAATCAATTTTTATTGGGTTAGGCTACTAAGGTTTTAGAGTTTGTTACAGCTTGTAGCACTACTTAGTTTAATGCTTTCTACTTTCCTAAATGAGACAACAAATGCTTATAAGTGTAATAATTTGAAAGATTTGGGATAAAGGATTTTGACACTTCATTTACTAATACAGAGTTCATTTTTTAAAAATAAATTTAGTAGACAGATGCAGTAAAAGTGTGATTTTATTTTATATATTTTATAAAAACTGGGAAAGGAATTTCAGCAGAGACTGCTACTTTTTTCACCAATATGATTTTTATCAATATGATTTCTCCTCTTTTTCCTAATATGTATCCTAAATGTTTCTGAGTGCATGGCCACTCTATAGAGATTGCATTTTTTGGTTTCCTTAAGGCTAAACGTACCATATCTGCTTGACCACTTGGTAGAACAGAAATGATGAGGCATACTTCTAAATCATGCCTTTATGAAAGAATGGGAATGCACTCCTTTTTCTACTTGGCAGTCTTTCTGCTGATTCTGTTGAAAATATTAGGGTGAAGACAGAGATGTGGAAGCTGTGAGTTGAGGATACAAGAATTGTACCACTAGCCCTTGATGATCTGCCTTCTCATTGTTTCATAAGTGTAAAGTCAACTTCTATTCTTTAAAAAATACACACAGTTTGAATTTTCTTTCTTATAACATTTTCAAGTGAGCCCTGATTAGTAGATAATAGGCTAATTCACTAAAATCTCATGAAACTGGAAAGTGAGCCATGAATCTTAGAAAAAAATATGAGCCACAGTTGATTTTGGCACATACACAAGCAAGTCTTCTTATTCTGCTTACCTACTACTCTTCCGGTATTCCTGACCATAAAGCTGAACCTGGCAACAATTTAATTCTCTAGAGTATTAATGAAATAAACCTTGAATGGTGTTCCTGGAGTTCTACAATGCAGTGACTTTGAGGATGGTGATAATTTTAAGAGCTGGGTGACTTTTGTCATCAGAAGATGGTATCAACACATATTGGCGCTGAAGTGTTGTGTCCATTTCATGTATTTTCCTTTGGATCCAGCTAAAATTTTAATACAAACATCTACTGAAAATTCTGCCTAAAATAAATATTCATCTTGATTCTTTTAAACTTTAGTGTAAAGAAGAAAAGAAAAAATAATAGTAATTGGCATGAAATTGATCCCAAAGTGTGGAAACTAGAATTAACCTTTACATTTGTTAGATTTGACATTTTATTTTGTCCAGATTTTTCCAAGTAAGTTTCTTGAAATTTATGAGATTTTTAAAGAGTATTTGAGGAAATTAAAGACACAAAGTGATGACAGGAATAGGGTCTCTGGTCAAATTAACTGGAAGGCTGGGTTTATGGTTCAGCAGTAGAGCACTTGCCTCGCACGTGCAAGGTCCTGGGTTTGATCCCCAGCACCACATATAAATAAATAATATAAAATTATTGTGTCCAACTACAACTACAAAAAATAAATATTTCAAAAAATTAACTGTAAGTACTTTGAGTTAATTAAACTGAAGTAGATTTCTATATTGGATGACATCTCAAACCTTATGTTTTGGTAAGTTTTTAAGATCTAAACAGGTACATCCATTTGTCAAATAGATCAGTCCAAGGATCAAGTTTTCATTACAATTATACTGATTTCTTTGAAGGATAGTACAGTTTGTATTTCAATTGACCATTGAGACTGTTTACAAGGGATTTCCAAAGCCCATGACATGTAGCTATTTGCATTATTTTTTCTTCATACCAAAGGTTTAAGCTCAACTTGAGAATCTAAAAACAGGAGCAAGGATCATTTTTAACTACAAAGCAAAACTAGCCATCTACTAGGCCATTATCATAATATAAAATTGTAGTTTTTACTTACCATAATATAAATAAGCTTTAAGAATTGATATGAATCTCATTCCTTCATTAAAACAACACACAAAAATAAGAAGCAATTGCTAAGACTGGTGTATAAATAAACACAGAACTAGAAGATTGAAGAAGAATGGTTATAAAGACAAATAAATGTGCTTTGGAGGTATGTTTTAAATTAGGGATTTGGAAAGTCTTGTCACTAGAACTATGGTGTATATTTTAAACCGTTTCTCTATAAACAATCTATATGTTCAAGTAAATAATATGCTAGTTGTTGAGCAATTAGTTTATTATTTGGCATGGTAATTTTTCATTCTCTTTAACTTAGCAAAAATAAGATTCTTCATATTGTGATTCATTATATCCGTATATTTAAATGTAAATTTCAAACACCACCATAAAAAGGTTTGATGGTAACTTGTTTTTTAATTAAACTTTTTATTTTGAGATAATTTCAGACTCATATGTGCTTATAAGAAATTATAGAAAGTGATCCCATGTGCCCTTTATTTAATTTTCTCTAATTTTTTTTAAAGAGAGAGAGAGAATTTTAATATTTATTTTTTTAGTTTTCGGCGGACACAACATCTTTGTTTGTATGTGGTGCTGAGGATCGAACCTGGGCCGCACGCATGCCAGGCGAGCATGCTACCGCTTGAGCCACATCCCCAGCCCCATAATTTTCTCTAATTTTAACTTTAAAAAATATGTTCAGTTGACACATATGTGAGTTACTCAGACTTGGACATTTAATAGAGAGTTTCTTGAAATTAAAATAAATTTTTCATTTAAAATGATGCTATTTTTGCCAATGATAATTTTTTACCTTTAAAGCAAACATTAGAATTTATTAAAATTTGATTCCATCACTGTGTGACAGTCTTAGTACTAACGATGTTTCTGATATTGATGTATGTAATTTTTCAACATTGTATAATGAAATATTTCAACATTTGATGTACCTGCATAATTCAATGTTTTGCAAATTAACCATGCATAATGTTATAAGATCACTCATGAATAAAATATCCACTCAAGATGCAAAACAGATCCATGGAATTCAATGTATCAAGTATCAAAAGTTCAGATATGATTTCATATTTGACAGTGCAGTTAAACTTTTAAGAAGTCCCCATTTGTGAAGTTTTAGTGTCGAAAAAGAAGATGCACAATTATATGAAAATATATTTGTTAAATTTTCTCTCTATGGCAATTATATAGTTTAGTCTTCTTTTTCTCTAAGTTTTCCAGCCTAACAATACATCATAATATATTGAGTGTAGAGGCAGAGGTAAAAATCAAGATGTCTAAAATTTGCAAAGTTATAAGGTGCAGCCATTCTACTTACTACTTTTTGAAAATATTTTAAAAATTATAATTTATATAAGATTGAAGGGTCATTTAAAAGTGTCCTAATATACATGGACTAATACTCCATATTTTTACAGAGGGAGCCCAGGTTTTTCCGTTATTGTTTAGAGTTTACTACTAAAACTTTATGGAGTACAGGATGCCATCCTTGAAATAGGATAAGAGATGGTCCATGAGGACCTTCTCTTCGCATGGAAGCCAGGAAGGGATAGGCTTGGAGCTGGGAACTTCCTGTGGCTCTCCAGCGGAGATACACCACCCAGTGCACACGACCTTCCCCTCTGCTCTGCTGGGAAAGTTCCTCATAGCAGCACGAGAGATGGACATAACCATTAGGACCTGAATAGCCTATCTTTAACCTTTTGGGAAAAGAACATTCCATAGAATCTCTCTTATGTCTTCCAGGAAGCAGGCACGGGTTCCATTTTGTCAGAAGCCATCTGTCTGGTCAGTTTGTCCATCCTGCTCTTGCTTTTGCAACTACTTTCTGTGTTCTGTTTTGTTTTTTTTTTCACCGTTCTATTTTTCTTAGCTTTTATTTCTCAGCCACCCCACTCCACCCAGGGGAACCCTATTCCCAAATCCCTAGCAGGCAGGAGCTGAGTGTCAAACAATAATATTCACAAACTATGTTTTAGTAAGTGTTTTTGCTCCTGTGACTAAAGGATCTGACCAGGACAATTTTAAAGGAGGAAAAGTTTATTTGAGGGCTCACAGTTGGTTTCCAAGGTCTTAATCCAAAAAAAGGCTGTCTCTGTTCCTTGGGGCTCCAGGTGAGTCAGGACATCATGGCAGGAGAGTGTGATAGAGGGAAGCAGCTCACATCACAATGGGACAGCCCAGAAAGAGACTCCACTGGCCAGATACAAACATACACCCCCAAGCCACACCCTACCACTTCAGTTACCACTCAGTTAATCCATATCAGGGGGATTATTTCAATGATTGGGTTAAGACTCTCACAATCCAATCATTTCTCCTCTGAATCTTTTTGCATTATCATACATATGTTCTTTTGAGGGACACCACATTTAAACCATAACAAACTACTTCAAGTCCTTTCTGAAGGAAATACACCACTGAGTTTCCATGACTCAAATGTCTCAACAATGTCACTGCTTCTACAGAAATTTGTCTGCAAAAATTAGAAGATTCCCTACTATTAAAGCTATCCATTTCTAGCAGATCATTACTACCTTTTGGTTCAGGTGATCCTCTTACATAAATATTAAGTCTTCCCCGAGAGCAGTTTTTGCCCCGATAGCTTAAAATACACATAAATATCCAATCTTTATACATACTATAGCAGATATGTTTTGTTTCAGGATTTTTAAAAAGCTAATGTTCCCTTTTGAAGAAAGAACTACATTCAAAGAAAACATAGTTGTTAAGTGATACACTTGATTCTTGTTTGAATTCTCTATATGTGATAGGAAGGATCATATTTACTCTGAGAACTTGAGAAAGAAGGAAAAGTTACCTTTCAAGTAAAGTAAATAGAGTCAGCTCTTAAAGGAAGGACACAGACTGTCTCCTAAGCTCACTGGAATAATCACTTTCCCGAGAGTGGTTCTTTACTTAATCACTTAACACTAAAATATCATAGAATTAATTAACCATTAAGGATTAAATAAGATAATAGTGAGAACTGAGAAAGTACTGGAACATTGTTATTGTTATTGTTATGATAAGGATTATTGCCTAATCAGAATACTGATTCACCTGCCAAGGTAATAGTGCTCAAAAAGATTTTCCTGGTGTGGATGAAATCCTTCTCAAAACCGCCTGCTTCTCTTCTGTGCCAGTCTGCCTCCAAATACTCAGCTTTCTGATTCCCTCAGAATTAGTGAAGAAGAAGGGAGCCTTCCAGTTACTAGAATGTGTTACTCCACTTGAACAGCTTCCTTGGCATAGCTAGTTTCAAATGAACTTATTTTTAAATCTGTGTGACCATTTTTGTATCAATTAAAAAACTTCATTTCTCAGGCAGGGAGACTGAAAATTATGCCGTTTTTTGAGATTTCTTTGTGACTATCCAGCTGGACTTTCTTGGAAAATATACATCCTGTTCATCTTAAAATTTATTCAAAATATCAAAACTTCCATATTACTCTTGAGATTGCTTTTTGGGAAATTCCAGTGCATGAGTTGGTAAAGTACTTCTCAGTGAAGTGTTTAGCAGCCACACTGACATGGAAAGCATGAAGGACAGCTGGAAGGAGACTCCTGGACAATCAAAATGGCAGTTTATTAGAGGGGGTGTTATATGAAGATAAATTCAATTTTGAGTGGCATATAGCTTAAAAGAACAAACGAGGACTAGTGATCAGAAACCAACGGCTGGTGCTTCAGAAAAACCCTCAACTCTTTGTTAAACAAAAGCTTTCACTCCATAACACAGTAAATGAATGAGTGAATGAATGAATGAATGACTCTTAATAACAGCAGAATCTTGAATTTTGGTTAATAACTGTCAAAGGAGTGCTGAAGTTGGAAAGTTATGAATTTAAATCATTGATAAATACCAGCTGTAAGAGAAAAGTGTGATGAGAGGTAGGATATTTACAAAGTCTTAAAAATTTTATCCATTGGATAGTTGATTAGTTTGAAAGAAAAAGCAATTACATAATGGGAAAATTGGACCATGTCACAAACCAGAACAAGTGATCAAAATTAGTATCACTAATGTGATAAAGATGGCTACCTTTTGCTTCCAGATGTGATGCCCTCTGAGTAAGACAGAAAATTGCCCATATAGAATTCTGGCTAATAATGCATTCCCTGAATCCAGTCATTAGAAACTACCAGAAATACTAAAATGAAAAATATCACTTTCATAAATATGCACACCACAAAGCCTATATAATTATTTCAGATTAAAGAAGACTACCTAAATACTACCTGAAACAACACTGAACCCAATTATATAAAGGAAAAAATGCTATAGAGGGTATTACTAGGTGTATTAAAAACTTGAATATAAAAAGTAGATTAAATTAAAATGTTAAATCATGGGGCTGGGGATGTGGCTCAAGCGGTAGCATGCTCGCCTGGCATGCGTGCGGCCCGGGTTCGATCCTCAGCACCACATACAAAGATGTTGTGCCTGCCGAAAACTAAAATATAAATATTAAAATTCTCTCTCTTTAAAAAAAAAATTAAAAAAAAATAAAATAAAATGTTAAATCAATGTAAAATGTACAGAAGATGAAAATTGTCTTGTGGTGTATAATAGAATATTTTTATTTTCAGGAAAAACAAGCTGAAATTTTTATCAGTTGAAAACATATGATCTATAGTTGTATCCTCAAATAGTTCAGACTGGGAGAAAGAGAGGAGCAAATAGGATCAAAAGTAAACAGTAAATAAATCTGGGTAAAGGGTGTATGTGCATTTTTTTGCACCTCTTTTATATTTGCAAATTTTCTGTAAGCTTAATGGTATTTGTGAATGCATTTTTAAAGAAAAAATATTAGTTCCTGGCCTGGAAAAGTGCTGGTGCATAGCTCAGATCAATGGTTTTCAACGTTTTCCCACCATTACGCACACTTCATACAATAGTTATCAATAAGATAGATGGTTGGATAGATGTGATTTGAAGGACTCTAGCTATTATTTTTGTAATTTATGTATTCAGTCATCATATATTTATTGAATATCTGCTATGTGCAGATGATGTGTTGTGTGCCTTTTCTCTACTTTTCAAGTAAGCACTATAGAGCGTATGTGAACAAGAATAAACTATTGGAAAAAATTAAAAATAATTTACAACATACTTTATTAATAATTTTAAATTATTTGCTATAAATCTTTGTTCCCTGCTCACCGGAATATGTTAGAATCTCATTTGGAAAACACTGGCTGAGCTGGTACACCATAAACTATTTTTGACTTAGGGTCTTTAAGAAGTGAGATTATCTGCCTTATTCTGTGATGAATCCATGTTCCTTAATAATAAAGTTCAGGCTTTGTCACTTATGATTGGAAAATCTGTGTGAAAAACTTAACAAAGTTACTTCAACTTTCTTAAAGGTAGATTTTTGTTTTGTAAAAACATTAATGGTAGCATTTGGAGAACTATCGTTGATCTCTGCAAAGTACAATGGGACAGGCAATTCTACCAGATAGTGACTGTCAAATTGTGTTCCTTTGTCTCAGCTTATAGATTCTGAGATTCCCTGGCACTAAGAAGTGTCTTCTTAAGCTATACTGAAAAAAATTGCTCTCTTTCAATTTAGTCTGGGTCATCAGAATGCAATCGAAAGAACTTGAATTTTGGCATTTGACCAATTTAGTTTAATATTTAAATCTGCTATTCAATCAGTGACCAGTGTTAGCTAAACAAGTTAATATCTCTGATCCTGTTTGCTCTATCAACTGAGAATAAAAATAATAGTGATCTTTGTCGGAGGAAAATTGTAAGAATTAGGTGAGAAAATGTTATACAAAGTGTGTGGCACAGTTCCTTGCACATAGCAATCACTTAAAGTACTGTAGGAGTAACTTTTAACTGCCAGACCAGAATTTCTCTTTAGAATGGGGGTCTCCTTGTTTGAATTATTTCAGAAACAGGAAAAAGAAGGAGATAGTAAACTACTCTGCAGAACTTGCCTAACAGAGGCTAAGGCATGGAATGATAACAACAAAATAAAAAAGAAACATGTAAGAGAGGAAGGTTTGTCTACCAGGGAAGATGACAAAGAACTTTTAAGAGGTAGCCTCTAATGTCAAATTTTGACTTGTGTGCTCTGCCATGTTAGCCCCATATGTTTCCTTCTGTTAAATCCATAACTGGAGTGTTTTGTTGTTTGTTTGTTCTTATGGTTGTTGGGTTCATTTCCCTAATGCAAATTGAGGTGAATGGGTCAGGTTTGTGACTGATCCAGCCTCTGCTTATAAAAGAATAAACTGATACTGGAGGGAAGGTGTAATCAACTTTGAGAAATATGCAGAAGTAAGTAGGAATTATAAAATGCAATAAGAAGGAATCTCTGAGGAGGCACAGAAAGTTTAAGGACAGTGGATTTGGGCTTTCCATGAAATAAAGATCATGTCTTTATTATAGTTATGAGAATGAACTTACCTCAAATAACCCATTGTCTAGAATATTTCAAACCAGAGGAAGAAAGCATTAAAACTTAAGAAAATATATTGACATTCTTATATCTATATTTCTATAATATAAAAAGTTCTAAAGTGGAACTATTTTGTTTTGCACCAGTACTGTTGTTGAAGTACCCTGATTTTCTTCACCATTAGGCTGCCTATTGTATCTGTCTATTCCCAGGGTATGTATATTCATACACTTTGCTGAGGCATCATTAGTGTGCTGGATTATGGTGAGCTGCCCAGAGTCTGCTAGCTTCATTGTCAATACAGGTGTGGAAAATTCAGAATTCTCAAGCACCTCTGAGTGCAGGGTTTTGGATAAGAGTGAGGAAAAACGATAAAAGTGAGAGAAAATAAAGTTCTTACCTTCCAGTGTATTTCTAAAGCTGAAATTAGCAGCTTTATCCATGGAGTCAGATTCATACTGGGTCAGTCTCAGGCAAAATTCCACATCATCTGAGGAGGGGAGCCTCGGGGTCCTGGTTTTGTCATGGTTGCCGGGATTACGAAGTAAAGGTCCCTCAGGGGTTCCATTGCATAAAGTCTGTCGGCTGTTGTACTCCTCTAGGCGGCTACAGATAATCTGTACAAAACATTTTATATTGAAGGAATTACCATCAACTCTGAGTCAAGGGGAAAAGGGAAGAAGCTTCAAAATCCTGATTACCATTTTCGGATTTCTAACCATTAGATCAATATTTTAAAATAAGTTGTTAAAGGAAGCAGTTTACTGAAGTTTTCAGAAAGGACCATGGACTTTAAAATCCAGAGTAGGTCTCTAGTCTTGCATCTACCACTGTAAAAATATCTCAAATTTAATATTTTACATTTCCTAGGGTTCATCTATAAAATTTTGGTGAAATAACCACATCATATAAGTATTTGAAAAGAAAGCTAATTCAATATTTGTTAAATATTTATCATGAGCTAAGCAGTGTACAAGGTCCTGAGATGGGCTGATAACAATAAAGGCAGTTACCTTTCTGTCTAGAAGGCCACAGTGCATGGTATGGACACCAGTAAACAACTAAAAAGTGCTTTGTTAGTATCAATGTATATTACATTCAGAATATCAAGGACTGGGCATAATTCTACTTTATGCTTTTTTGTCACAATTTTTTGAATTGTTAATGTCTAGTTTTTGATGTACAAAATAACAATTTTGGGTAGCTTTTTTATGTATAGCAATTTCCCTGATTCTTTAATTTAGCCAGAACTAATGTAACATTTTTTGGAAAATTATCATCTTAAAATTGATAATTCTTCACATTTTATATGAAAAATGTGAAGAAACTACAGAACAAGAATTATTTTATTTAAATCACATGGAAATACTTTTCACCATAACAAATAAGGAATCTGAGGGTCAGCTAAGTGACATTTTCTAAGTTAAATGTCAGAATTACCACAGTAACCCAAGTTTTTCAACTCCATCTTTAGTGTACTTTTACTCTTCTACCTAGTTTGTGGTTGACTAAGATTTGAGATACCTATTATGTAACACAAATATTTTATACTCTGGTCAAAGTAGCAAAGGAAGAGAGAATTAGTTTATACATTGCCTTTTCAAATATAAACCATATTCTGCAGCTATTCTTGTGTAGGAAGTATTTGTTCAAAATAATAGTAACTGATATTAAATCAGCACGTATTAAATAGCAAACCCTGGAATGAATGATTTAATTTGTGACAGAACAGGGTTGTCTGCTTTCTATATGAATTGGGTCCTTCCTTCGTATGGATGGATTTTCTAACCTAATGTACATATATGTGACTGTATGAAGAAAGCCATGTTAGTCACATATGATTTTGTCTGTGTCTTAGACACTCCATGGTAAAGAGTGCAAGAATTTGGAACAGATGGGTCCCAGAAATCTGCATGTGAACTTAGTAGTCAAGGTTTAAAAGTATAAAATGAAATTTGTGGAATTGATTATAGGAAGCGTTTTGCAAGATTAACTTTCAAATTTTGGGGAGAAAAGAAAGAAAATCAGAAAGGAAAACTAAACCAAATAATGACAAGAGTACCCATGGGAAGCAGACTCCACACTGACAATAATTCCTGAGGTTCTAACATGAAAATGTTGGTCTAATCTTTGAATTATGGCTGTGACAACTAAAAGTAAAATTAGGTGCTTTCTGGGCATGAATTAAAATAATAAATTCCAACCAGAATTACAGTCAAAGTCCTAAAATCATGTCAAGTCTTTCCTACATTTGACAAATTGTTCCCACTAAAGTCTTATTTCATAATACAAGTACATGGGGGCTAGGGAGTTAACATGAGAATTGGAAGGGTACACAATCTGGTGGATAGCACTGAGTGGGAGGCCCCTTTGTTAACAAATTGCCTGTATGACACACTATCGTACTGCCACTGTGGGCAGGGTAAATCTCTACTTTACCCTGTACAAACACACTATGGGCCTCATACCCAACCCCAGCCCTCCTTTTGATTGCACAAGAGCTTGCCAGGAAAGGAGAGTGACAGTGGAATATGACCCTTTCTCTACCCAACCATGGCCCTAAGCAGATGTTGGGGATGGGGAGACCAGCTGGGGCTGTTTCCAGGGGATGCAGTAGTGGCCAAGGCTCATTCTAAGAAGGCAAAGAAGCTGTGACAAGAAGATTGAGAAGATACAGAGTAGAATTACAGGTGGCTGACATCCCAGATCATGGTGGCTCCTTGTCCCTTTGATTTCATTTAAAACACAAACTCAAGGATGAAATGATTAAGAATTTCAGGATTCCAGTCACAGATTAAGCTTCAAATGTGGCCTTCACTTCTGAGCCTAGGTCATCGTGCAAGTGCACCAGTTTTATCCTATAAAGCTGTCCCTGGTCCAGAGCTTAGGCCAGTACCATGTTCTTTTCTGTTTTTGTGCTTCTGCTCTTTCAGCTGTATCAACCAGTTTCCTTGTTTACAATGATAACTACGTTGATAAGGATTCTTCTATTCCCATCTCCAGTGATTGACAACTCCTTTGGGTTCTAAATGTATATATTCTTTTCTGAAATATTAATATTTTAATGTTATAGTACATGCATATCAAATATAACTCTTAAAATAAAACAACCTGTTCTTTCTGTGCTTCCTTTCACACCAGCCATCCTGTA
The DNA here is from genome assembly GCF_964194105.1 of Spermophilus citellus. NCBI lineage: Eukaryota > Metazoa > Chordata > Mammalia > Rodentia > Sciuridae > Spermophilus > Spermophilus citellus. The sequence goes on from NC_138183.1 coordinate 179,525,923, forward strand.
GTTTGAGCCAGAAACCTCTGAATCATCACAGGCAAGCCGGAAACCAGCGAATTGTATTTTGTATGTTTTTCTCCTTTGTCTTTCACATTAATCCATCAGCCAATATTATCAATTTTTCCTCCAAAACACATCTTGAATCTGGAAATCACTTTCTGTTTGTTTACATCCTGTGTGCTTCTGCTACTAAAGCCAGACTGCCCACTCTTCCCTGGATATTGCTTGTATTTCTCTGTTCCAGACTTTGCTTGTGGATAAGGATGCCTGTTCCTTGCCATGTGTCTCATATCTTACCTGTTCTTTAGGATCAAGGGAAAGAATTTGTAAAAACAAACTTTGACTAAAAAAGTAATCCAAAAAGATCTGGCTCAGAATGTAAAGGAGTTTTAGGAATTTACCAAATTATTTACATTATAGAATGAGTCAAAACAGAAATGTGATGAGCTATTGTATAAAATTACATTCAGCCTATTGTAGAAAGTATGTGAAACAAATTGATTTAGTGTTTAGATTCAGGCCTCATTTTCAAGACATTTCATTATGTACGTGCAAATAATTCAAAATAAAAAATCTTAAGTTTGAAGCACTGGTCTCAAGCATTTTAGATAAGGGATACTCAATCTATAGTTTCCTTTATATATAGGCAAAGGATATACCATAATAAAAATGCACCACTAAATAAACCAAAAGAGCTCATTCAACAAGCACAAAATAAAAATTCTAAGTATTTAAAACATCATAGCAAAATTTGTCAGATTTATATTTTTCTTATATCACATCAAGTAATGCTTCACCTTAAAATCATCAGTGTCTTGGATTCAGTGAAATGGAATGATTAACCAATAATGAAATAAAAATTTTAAGTGAAAGATGAAGTGCAGTAAAATCTACCCTGCCATCCTTGGTGGCTCACAACAGAGGCATACTTCCATAGGAAGCACGTGGTCCCTAGGTAGATAATACTGAAGCTTTATTCATTTTAGTTTCCCTTGATAAACAACAATTATCACCTTCTTTGCATAAAGGTAATCTTTCTAAGGATAGGTTTTAAAATTTTTGTGTTGCCGTTCACTCCTTTCTTTATAGAATGTAGAATTGTGTACAGCATTCTATAGAGGATAAATAAATATTTGTTGGATGAATGAACAAAATCGATGAATGAGCCAGTGAATCCCTAACAACTAGCATGTATGGAGCAACTATTTTTCCTGGTACCATTTTGGCACTTACCTTTGCCTTAGAACATACTTCCAAACCAACCCATCCCAGGCCATGAGGACCATCTCTCAATACACTTTAAAGCTTACTTTCACATAAATACACCACTATGTATTTCTATGATTTTGTTCCTATTTATTGTTAAGGAAACAGCCTGAGTATGAAAGACTACAATAGGTTAATAGGATTTACAGCTCTGTGTCATGATTAATAATTTTATGCACAACAGGAAACATGCATGGAATAATATTTTTAAATTAAAATTTAAAGTCTTCCTGGTCAACTGCATCGTACTTGAAAATAATGAAGACAATCCTGAAGGCCTCCTGCCCCAGTGAATTTGCAATGAGACTGTAAAAGCAAATTAAAACATCAACATGAGGGGGGCTGGGGATGTGGCTCAAGCGGTAGCGCGCTCGCCTGGCATGCGTGCGGCCCGGGTTCCATCCTCAGCACCACATACCAACAAAGATGTTGTGTCCGCCGAGAACTAAAAAAAATAAATATTAAAAATTCTCTCTCTCTCTCCTCTCTCACTCTCTCTTTAAAAAAAAAAAAAAAAAAAAAAAACATCAACATGAGGAATTCAATGAATAGTCCAGGGATGACTGCTAGTCTGTCAGATGAGAGATTTTAGAGAATCTACTTTTAATTTTGGCCGCAGAGATGTAATTTATGAATTGAAGCACTGTGTTTAGAAAAATAATTGGGCTCCAGATTTAGGTAGATGCAGGATTCAGTATGGCTCAGTTATTTACAGTATTGTGGCAATGAACATGGTTTTTAGCTGTCTTAATTTCCTCAATCATACTTTGATAAGATATATGAAAAGGAAATATTCAGCCAATAGTTCCTGCTTCATTAAATGTCAGTTTCCAGTTTTCCTCATGCTTTTTATCATTCAGAATTCTTTTTACCATATATAAATAGAAACTAGAATGGTTGACTGACTTGTCAACTGTCATATATTTAGGGTCAGAGCCAGAGCACCATATCTACTACATTTATTTCTGCTGCTAATAATTTAGGAATAGTTGAATACAACTAATATAATTTTGCACTGAATGTAAGGTGTTCGGTGTCTTCATGATGTTGATTAACTAGATACCACAGCAAGCACATCATTATTATTTCTCTTTGAAAAATAAACCTCAGGATATTTTCCAAAAGATTATTCTGCCTAAAAGATTCATACAGCAAACTCAGTTAAATTGTAGAGGTTGAATGGAACTATTTTTGCTAAAATGCCAATTGTTAAGGTACTAAGCTTTCTGAGGAGTGGAGGTATTAGTAGCAAGGAGGAAATCTATCCTGGTTCCAGAAATAATTTGCAAATTTAATTTCAAATCATTGTCTTTATATTTGATACAAAAGAAGAGACAGAGGAGGTGAAATTGTCAGCATCATGATTAGGATCGTGCAACTATAGTCAGAAAGAAATGGTTTCCAGTATTCACTATATTAACTGCATAAGCTCAAACAAATTATTTAGATCTTTTATCAAGTTTTTTTAATCTTTAAATAGGGATCATGACAACTTTTTATTAAAGATCAAATAATCTATAACATATGTAAAGCACATAGTGTAATGCCAATTGTATACTTTTAATAATGATAACTATTAAAATTTTTATTTAATATAAGACCATTGATAAGGTCATCAAATCATTTTTAACTCTGGGTTTTTAACATTGTTTGAATACCCATTATTAAGTAACTAACTTGGATATACCATTTAAAAATATATCACAATGTTTTGCACACATGGAACATAATATATCATTTACTAAAACTATTTTACATAGATTTCATGACTTACCCTATAGTAATGTTATATTAAGTTATATTATTCTAATTTTAGAGAAAAAAATATTTCAGAATAATAAGCAAATTGTTTTATAAGCAGCTAAGTAAGTTACAAATATCTATTTGAGCTCATGTTTATCTAGGTCAAAATCTACTATCTGTATTATTGCTTTCCCTTCCATTTAGTCCTCTTAACAATACAGAAAACATATGTGATAACTGCACCTTATGTTTTCTTCTATTGCAAATAAAAGGTCAAATTTTGTAAATAACTTGTCTAATATTATCTGGCAAATGGCAGAGTTTGAATTGAATCCCAGATCTTCTGACAAGGATTTTGTTATTTTCTCTGTTCACTTTAATACAAGTGATTTATAGCATATGCTGGGGGCAGGGATCAAGTCTGCCAATTAAAAATAAAAAAAGAGGGGCAGAAAAAACATACTAATGAGGAAGGTAGATCTAGATAATGTTTTAAATTTCAAGAAATAGCAATAAACTCTCAGCTATTAAAAGATTTGAGGAGCAAAGATTCTGTTATGGCATTAAAGGTTTATCTGAAAAAAATGTAAACCATATGACATTCCACAGAATCTTTTTCATAAAGAAAAAAGAGAAGCTGTTATTTCACTGTGCTGTTGTCATGGTTACCTAAAACCCATGACTCTCTGCTGAAATGTGACTTTTTTTTCCTCCCCACTGTTTGCTTCCATGTGATGCGCCTTTCACCTGATGAGTGAATTCCCTGACCACTATTCACTCATGTCTATCATCCAGGAAATGTTGTTTCTCTTTATTTTAATTCTCATACTGATTATTGCTGATATACATTTTCTTTTTATTGCTAGTTTATTTATTGGTTCCATAATATTGGATCCAATTGTGTGAATATAGATATTTAACAGTTAAATGTTACTGAGAAGCTCTCTTTTTCCAAAAATAATGTATTATTCTAACTGATGACAAACATGCTTCTACACAAAAAGCTTCTTATATTAAACAAACATTTACAAGAATTATGAATATAAACTATCTAAGAAAAGTAACATTTGTTACCTGATGTTTGAATTTATGGAATTATTTCATAGTAGCTCTGCCAGATAAATACTACCAATTTTATTTAAATGACACTCAGATGTGATCTTCCTTATTGTGTTTTCCCTTTTGTTGCAAGTACACAATATACTTATATAAAAGACTACAGAGAACTAGACAAAATGTCTTACTTCTGACTTTGTGTGGCTGCTTATTGGCATTGATATTTTCTCAGCATTGAGGATACTGCATTAAAAAGAACAGTTTAAAGTCCTACAAAATCTATCCATGCAGAATTTATTTTTTAAAATTTGTTGGCATTGGCGCTAACATTTCTTTGTCTTTAAATTATATTCAATTCAGTATGCATTTATAGAGTCGATTACATGTATAATTTACTATCCCAAGCTCTCTGGATACAAAACTATTAATTTGTAAATGATCTCTACTCCAGAAGGTCTGACAGTCTGGTAGGCACAGACAGGCTTGAAAAAAGTTACATGTACTGAAGAGATATAAGTGCAATGGTATAAATCTCTACAAAGTGTAATGATGGCATAAAGGGTAGGGTACAATGCTATCTGAGTAAGGGAGGTCCATCAGTAAAGGTATAATAGCAGATTTTCATTACAATATAAACAAAAATAACTGCTTTCCCATGTTGTGGGATGCACAAGAATTTTAAAGGAGCCCGAGGGGACAATATGTCAAATTATACATTAACATAATCGTGGTTGATTAAATCCTCTCTGAGCCTAAAGAACAAAATAGCTGACTCAAATAGCAAAGGAGTCAGTCTCTTTGTTGTTGTTGTTGTTCCTAGATGTGTGACCTTGAACAAATCATCCCACCATTTTAGGCCTTTCTATTTTTTATAAAATATGGGCACTATACTAGAGACCACTGAGAAGTCCTCAGCTCAGAGTTAATAAATGCAATCACATCTCTGAATGCTCTATTTGTGTGTCAAGTAAGAAGATATCTAAAACCCAACCCAAAACCAGAGGCTTTGTATTAGAGTATCTGTCAGCCTAGCTATTTCAGAAGGTATTCAGGAACTCATTTAGCTTGATCTCATCTTACACAAAATAGTTTAGTTCTTAATTTGAGTGTTTAATTTAAGAAGAAGCATTCAAATTAATGGTGTGTTTATTACAGAACTGTGTTTTTATAAAGTGAAAACAAAGAGATACCCAGACAATCTCCATATTAATTAAATCACTGGTTCTCAGTGTTGGCTGCACATTAGAATCACATGAAGAAGTTTTAAAAGCAAAGATTCCAATTTCACAGCAATCTGAATTTCTGGCAAGAAGTTAGATGAGTGAAGTTCAAGCAACTATTCTTAAAAATTTAAGTTTCCTAGGTGATTTTGATACTGAGAACTACAGAAATAAATTAACATAAAAAACCCTGATCCTAATTGTTGAAGGACTCTTTAACCAGAGAGGTTTTGTGATTAAATGGACACAGACATCACAAGTTGTGTTTGTCACTTATGCAACATTATGCCTGACACCACACACAGTGACTGAACAGCAGATGTCCATTGGTTTAGCCTCTCTTATTTAAACTGCTATGTGCTTGTTTTTCTTCAATGGACATGGTTCACTCTGCTTCCTCATTTTATCTGAAAAGCCTATTTCTATACAGCACTTTATTCATGGAACAAGACTGAAGTCAATATTGTAACCATTTCACTCTGACCAGTTTTCTCTAGAAAGTAATAAAATTGACCATAATCATAAAGAGAAAAGAGAAATAATTCAATTAATAATCAGTAAATGATTCAGGAAAGCAAACTCAAATATAATTCTGGGTACTTTCTGGTGGTGTTCACCTCATGCATCTAAATATCAGTTTATATCTCTCCACCAAGCTTCAGTGTGTATGTTATAGGTTCTTTCTTTCTTTCCTTCTTTCTTTCTTTCTTTCTTTCTTTCTTTCTTTCTTTCTTTCTTTCTTTCTTTCTTTCTTTCTTTTCTGATATTTAGACAATCCTTTAGCCTTTCTAAGTCAAATGAAGCTCCACAGTTAAGGAAAACAAAAATGACAGAAAATGCCACATTCAAACTTGACAGCAATTTAAGCGGTAAAATAGAAGGTGAGATAAAAGTGTTGTATTCTATAGATAAACCCATTTTATCCCATGGTCCCAGATGTGAGACTGCACCTTATGTTTTTTTCTATTGCAAATAAAAGGTCAAAATAAAAGGTCAGGTATAAAAACTTACATTTATTTTAATAAAATAATATATAATATAATTAATAATAAGAATATAATACTAATAACACATTAGTTCTAGATTATGATTTCCAATCTATTTTATTGCATTTGTATGAATTTCTTGAAATAGTCTCAGAATTGAAAACTTGGGACTTAATGGGTTAAGTTAGAAGGTCTGAATATTTGCTGAAATTCTTCTTATGCATATTTCTCCAGTCCTTCCTATACAAATATACTCATTAATTTTAGTAAATAGCTAGAAATTAGTGGCCATTTTTCAGGGGCCTCCAATAGACTCCATTTCAAGTGCATCATGGAAAAAACCCATCCACATGTCAGAATAGTGAATGCAAGATTCTTCTTATCTAACTCAAACATTAATTCCATAAAATAATGCTGGCCAGAAGTGCTGCATTAGGAATTTTTGAAAGTCAGGCAGAAAATCATTACTTCCACCTGTACATATTTTAAATGATAATTAAGCACTATTTCTTTGCTTACCTTTGTCTCTAATCCAGAATGAAAAAAAAAGAAAAGAAAATCAAACAGAGAAATGGAATTTAATTTTAAAATTGCAATCTTATGCTGCAACTGAAGTTTGCAAGTTCTTAGTAAGAAAATTAATTTATTTTGCTGTTTAATGAAAATGTGAGAGTTGGAACAATCCTTTGCCTCAAGATAAAATAGTAGTCATCCCTTGTAAATCATATATATAGAGATCACATATCCAGACTATCCAAGAACAAATATTATCCTTGCTATTTACCAGCTGTGTGTTTTAAAACAAATTACAATATAACTTTATACCTTTGAAAGGGGGACAGTGTGATATTAAGTATCAAATGAGCCAATACATAAAAACAGTGTCAACAGAACTTTATACATGCTAAATGCTCAATGAATATTAACAGTTTCCCTAATTTATGTAGTTGAGCTTCCTTATAAATAAAAAATCCAATCAGTATTTGTCAAACTTTCTTACAATAATAATCACCTACACATTTAGCAAACCATGCCATCCCAGGACCCTTCCATGAAGATTCTGATCAATGAGTCTGGATCAAGGGAAGGTATTTTTAATTTGCTCACCATATGAATTTATTATGATTAATAATGCTGTTATTCAGAAGCACTAGCCTAAGTAATTTTGTCTCCTTCCTTCCTTCCTAAGTATTTTTTTAGTCATTGTGGTATGTCAGGTACATCCTAGGTTCTGGGAAATAAAATGATGAATTAAGTACTTTTTGTTCATTGTAGTTTAGAAATGTAGTAGAGGATATAAATATTTAGTAAAAAAATCACATAAATATCTACTTAATTATGACTGTGATTATTCTCTAATGGGAAAATACAAGGCACATTGATATCTCCTAACAGGGGACCTTTTCTACGTTAATTTGGGAAGATAGGATGAAGATCCCCTGAAGAATTTATGGCTAAAGTTCATTTCTTCTCTTACATTGTACGTCTAGCACATTTTACCTGCCAAGAGGAGAAGAAGGATCCTGGGCTGAGTAGGTTAGGGTTTGCAGGGTGACGCCCGCCCATGTACTCATCAGTGCAAATATCACAGTTTTCTGCATCTCGCCAATCCCAGTATGGAACAGTGAAGTTCTCATCCCCTGTCAGCTCCCGGATATCTTGTTCCCACAATAACAAGAAAAGTCTATGCCAAGGCAGAAAACCTGGTGCTTCATGGGCAAAATCAATGTCTCTCCAGATTTCAGATCCTCCAAGCAGTGTGTCCCTTGACACATAGTAATGCATCCAGACAAAGAGGTCATAAATGTTGACATCATTAAACATGGGTGTTGATCCATTATTCATTTGACCATAGGTGCCTGTGGGGATGACATAGTCTTTGCTAATAGTATTCTTTGCTAACATGAGGTAGGCAAGAAATCTATCCTTCTCCGGGATACTCAAATCAAAGATGTTTCTTCTCACCAAGAGTCGCTTTTCTGTGCAATTTGGTCCCCTGAATCCAAACCTGCAATTTCCACAGTTGAATCCCATGAAATTGCCAGAGCATTGGCAAGTCCTATTGTAAAAGACAGAAGGCCAAGATTCCCGGTCATCCACACCTGTGAAGGGGAATTGAGGCCCCCGTGGTGCATTAGACAGAAGAACGTCCTGACAGGAGCCTCTGCCTGAAAGCTGGCCACAGGGACTTCCATCACCACTCCATGGTGGGCAACATTCCTTCTGCATCAGGCTCTCAGAGGAGGCACAGGCTCGAGGGAAATGGCCTGCAGAGATCTGGAAACCCCACAGCAGGCAGCACAAAATAGCCAGTAGCATTGTTCTAGTGCTTACAGATCTGCTTAAGCAGGTTAACTGGAGCCACAGACTTCTTTTTCCAACTACCCTTATAGTGACTATCACATGTTTTGGCTAAGACCTATATAACTCCCCTCCCACCTCCAAATTGCGTACTGTCAGCTTTTATCTTAAGCTTTCATCTTCTGAAAAGCACATGATTGACTTTTTTTTTTTTGACTTGGCACATATCCCACAGTGGGATTGGCTTATGTTAAAGCAAGAAATACTATTTTTCATTAATAGTTTAATGCTGGTGGTTACTATGATAATAATGGTTATTAGTAATAATGCCTTATCTAAGCAAACCCAGTTCATTGGTTATGAAATTAATGGTGATTTGTATTGGCAAGTGAGGAGCTCTGTCAAGAATAGAGTTTTTCCTATTAAGAAAAGTCAGTCAGTGTTCTGGATGTCAGGCACAAGCCTGATCTCCTTAGAGACAATAAACGGACTACCAGAGAGAGACTTTCTTCAGGGACCACAGATTATTTCTTACATATGATGTATTTTAGCTTATTTATTTTGTACCAAGTATCAGAAAGAAAAAGCCTGTCTAATACTTTCCCCCAAAATAACATTTTACCTACATATATTAGTTTTAAGTTAAGCAGTATAGATAATAAGTCCATCAAATTTTTAATAAAAGGGATATTTTGGTGCACTGAGGATACTGGACAATGTTACATGGTATTCAAGTGTTATTAAGGGAGCACCCATGAGTACAACCTCAAAGGATGGGTATAAGTTGGAGTGATGAAGGACAATAGAGACAATACCTGAGCAAGGGAGACTTAGAGGTAGGAGCTGCGTTTCATCTGCTGAGTTGGAGCATTAGATTCAGACAGGTGCCTTATATGATAGATAATTAAACCTGGAATGAGATCATGGAAGTCTTGAAGACTGACTAAGTGGTTTGAAATCAGGTGAGAACTTCTTCAAGTTGAACATTGACAAGATGAGAGTTGTCCAATCACATTCCCTCTCTGAGGCTTCCTTCTTTATCTAGCTTCACAGTGAAGCTGGGTAGTCCTCTAAACATAAAGAATCAAGTGAAAGTGAACATTTGAAGAAATCATCTGTGTCTGGACCTTGGCTGAGGTTTCTAGGAAAAGCCATGCTTTTCTAGCACCACTGGAATGTCAGTTTACTCCGCATTCTTCTCTTGCTGGAGTTTGTCTCATTATTCAGAAAAAATGTCAAGGCTCCTCCATATGACTCTCCTGAGTCTCAAGGCTGCCTTTGCAGGTGGATGGAGCAGTGTGTGGGAGCAGAAAAAGAGAAGAAAAGTTTCCATGGAAATGCTGCCTCTGGCTGGGATCAGGAAGTTATCACATGATCTCCTCCAGGAGGCTTAGTCCTTTATGTCTCTCCTTTCAGAGCCAAGAAGAGATTAACACAGGGCTTCTTGTCCCTGGGAGTCTTGGTTCTGTATTACTTGTTACCACATGTGACCTTTTGTAACTCTTTCCATCTAGTTGCACACAGAGTTTAACTGCTCTAGTTCCAAGGCTCCCTTGAAAAATAACTTAGAACCTCTCCACAGAGCTTTCTAAAGGCTTTTTTGCATCTGTTCTCCCAAGTCTATTTTTTAGTATCTTCAGAAGATGCTTAGAAAAATGATTAATATACACTTTGTCCTCATAATTTCCTTGAGTTTGATTTCTTTAAATTGACAGTTCTTCATATTTCTCCACAATGTAGTCTACCATCTCCTCTAGTCCACCTAGATAAAAGTGTCATTACCAGTAATGGGTTCCTAGATACCAAACCTGTTTAGAGGAGACTCTAAACTCTGTTTAGAGGAGTTTTTCCTGAGGGACAGCCTCCCAGTGGGGTTCAACATCTGCCTGCCTGGGGGGTGCACTGATTTAAATGATGTATTAGAGAAGGTCACTTTCCTACTACCTCTGTGGAGTAAAAGCAAGAATTCAGACACACCATTTCTCAGCAAGATGAGAGAGGGAAACTTTTCTGGGAATTAACTCAGGACATTCAAAGCAGATCAGGAACTCAGGAGGCTGGATATAACAAAATAAAGGAGAAATCCCCAGCACTGCTCCTACTGGTGGTGGCACTGGCAGGTGCAATCACCCCTGCACTAAACTAGTAGAGCAATACATCAATTAAAGGAACCCCCAGTTTTAGGAGATCTAAGGTACCTATGGATATGGAGAGATCAGAGATCAAGACATTCCCCGACTAAACTGAAATGTGTTTTGCACAACAATATTTTATGGGAAACAAAAAGAAACCAAATCTCTCCCAGCTACCAGGTAAATCAGAGGAAGGAACCAATTTACAGCTCCAGTACAGAGGAATAGCTCCTGGGATCCAAATCCTGAAAACTGTGCCTACCCTGAAAGCCAGGTTTGGCAAACTCACAATGCACAGTATAGTGTGTGTCTAAGAGTCCAGGAGAAAATCAAAAGTGGAGAGGGATTTACATAGAAGACAACCTGTCCAGGAAACACACCTGCTTCTTTTCTGCCCCTACAGAATGGCCCTTTCAAAGATTGGCTGCTTGAAAATTCAACTGGGAAAGTCTCCCCTCATGGGTGACTCATACCAGACACAGAATTTGAAAGAACAGGGGAATAATTGATAGTTAAGTCTGAATTTGAGATTCCTAAAAACATGAAGTTCATGCATATCTGAGGGGAACAAGAATTGGCCCCTCTACCACAGGAGTGAGATCCAGGAGTTTTTCCTGAGGGACAGCCTCCCAGTGGGGTTCAACATCTGCCTGGCCTGGGAGGTACACTGATTTTTTAAAAATCTTCAGGTTTACCCAAGCCTAAACCACCCCCCCCCAGGAGTCTTGCTTATGGGATCTCCCATCACACTTCATCAACCCCACCTAACACAGCTGAGAAAGGAAAACTAGAATCTTTGGAACTCTAATGGAAATAATTCTCTAACATTTCATTAAGATCATCTTTTTAATTTAATTAATTTATTATTTTTTAAGTATTTTATGTTCTTATTTTTAATTTTTCTATTCTGTTCAATTATGATTTGAATGTTCATGAACACACACACACACACACACACACACACACACACACATATATATATATGTATATATATATACACAAACCTGTTTTTTCTCTTCCTAGCATTTTATTAAATAAGTTATTTCTCATAAGTCAATATTTTGAGAACTAAGATATTTGATTACAGTATATCAGTTTTGTTCTTGTATTCTTTTACTTTTATTTTCATTTTTATTCTTAATTTATTATGTTTTACTCTATACACTTTTTTCTCTCACATGCCTTTTTCGCTTGATTCTCTTTTTCTCTTCTGTTCTAACAGCCAACATTTTATTGACCTAGCACTCTTCTTTATTTTTTACTTATATTTTCTCTCTTCTTCCCTCATAAACATCACATTCTACATCACTTTTTTTTCTATCAATGTCCACAACTTAAAATTGTAAATCCATACTTAAACTTATTGGTTTTATTGTACACAATCATTGATCATACGATCTCTGTTTATTGTGACAATTAACAAGTAGAGACCAAAGCAGGAACTATCTGGTTTGATGCTGTAAATCAATTGCATTGGTTGTTGTTTTTAACCTGTCTCCCCTCTAAACTGTGAGACACTAGAAAAATTCAGACACTGTAAGTCCACAGGGTAGAAACTCTACTGCCTCAAAAACACACTGTAAAATGGGTAGACACACAAACAACATGGAAAATCAAGGGAAATCAATAACAGAATTCATTGATACCACAGTGGATGAAAAGATAGAGAAAGAGTTTTAAAATGTTCATATTAAATTGATCTGTGAGGGGGGTTGGAACATGGCCGCCGACGAGGAAGCAGCGATTCTAATGTCTCCACCTTAACGGGATCAAAAAGACCTTTTGGAACAGCGGCAGTCTACATACTGAGGAACTTCTAGCAAAATTCCGTGAAGAGGGGTCCCGCCAGGAATTGGTAGGTCTATTAAAAGTGTCAGTTTGTGGCCGCCGGGACTCGGGGCCCAGGGACTGCGGTACTTGCCGGAGAGGGGCTGTCCTCCCTGGCCCCTGGCGCCGCTGGAGCCGTGAGCCGGAGAGACATGGAGCGGGCCTCAGTGCGGCCAGAAGCCGGGAACGCCGGGGGCGGAGAGAGCGGCCGGGGCGGCGCTGGCTGTAGAGGCCGCGGCAGAGAAAGGCGTGGGAGCCCGAGGCTGAGACACACCGGAGGGAGCGAGCTAGCGCCCCGCCATCATCCCGAAATAGCGAGAAGAGGAAGATGGCGGCGGGAAGTGAGTAAGCCTCTCCGGGCTCCGCGCCCCCCGCCGCGTCTGAAAAGCTAAGACAGACAGCTGCGACTCGGCATTAATCCATCCGGCTGAGGCGGCTGGTCAGCCCTTCACATCCTATGGAGGTGGATGCCTGCCGGGCCTTCATGGGTAGTGGCTGCAGGGTCCAGGCGGGGCTTTGGAGAGACAGTGGGGACCCGCCTGTTGCGTTGGTCGCCCTGCAGGGGGAGACGAACTGTCGCCGTTTGCGGGGGACACCACTGTGGCGGAGGGCTGGCATCGCAGGACTGAGGCGGTGGAGATAACTTCATTGAAGCCTGCTGCTACAGGTGTGTGGACCCCTGGCTTTCCCTCTCCATGCATCTGGGAAACCTTAAGGGCCCCTCCCAGCTCTCCCGTGAGTGCTACAGCCAGCCCGAGGGAGTCAGAGGTGTGGGACTGCCGCTCCCGCCAGGGCTGAATGCTGAGGCCTCTTGCACCAGCTACGGGGGAGTGGCTACCGGAGGGCAAGTAAAATTCGCTGAGGATTCTCAGCCCCAAGCTCTACAAACTTAGGGTCTGAGGGAATGGCAATCTGGAGGAGTGAGCCCAGTCGTTCATGAAAACAGGGCTCCCGGGAGCAGCAGACCTGGCCTGTAGCCAGTATTGTGGTGAGAGGGGCCTGGCTAGAGGAAAAGTAGAAGTGATTGGACACAAGAGGAGGCCCTAGGCACTCAGGATTGGAGACTCGCCCAGTCTGGGAGGAGCTGCTGCACACTGATTGGTTCCCGCATACTGACAGGAGAGACTTGGCCTGGTGGGCACAGCGCCACCTAGTGGAAGAGAAGTTAATCAAACTCTAAGACTGCATTTATTAGTTTTTTTTTTTTTTTTGGTTTTTCTTTCATCTTCATTTTTATATCTTGTTTTTTTTCTTTTTCTTTTTTTCTTCTTCTTTCTCTTCTAATTTTAATTTTAATTTTTTTTAATTATTATTTTTTTTAATTTTTTTTTCTTTTTTAGTTCCTATTTTTTTCTTCTTTTGTCTTTTCATTTTTCTTATCCCCCCTTCCTTGAATTCTACATGCCTACTCTCATTCTCCTTAGTGACTTCTTCCCTTCCCTTCTAATACCTTTCCTCCCAAGCATCAAATAAATTTATAGGAATAAGCAGTAACTCAGCAGTCAAACAGAACAAGAAGCAACATGAGCAGCTTCAAGAAACAAGGAAGAAAAGGAGTACAAACAATGCAGGACAGCCTAAATATTCAGGAGGACCTAGAGTCATCAGAAAAATGGTCATATAAAGAACTCAAGGAACACCTTAGACAGATGGAATGGAACCTTAAAGAGGATACAAGACAGCAAATTCAAGCAGCGAAAGAACACATTGAGAAGGAATTACATAAACAGCTAAAAGAAGAAGTTAAGCATATTTATCAGGAGATAGAGATTATAAAAAATAATCAAACAATAATTCTAGAAATGAAGGAAACGATAAACCAAATTAAAAGCTCAATTGAGAGTATCACTAACAGAGTGGAGCAAGTAGAAGCCAGAACGTCAGATAATGAAGACAAAATATATCATCTTGAAAAGAGTCTAGCCAACTCAGAAAGGCTGGTAAAAAATCACGAGAAAAACATCCAAGAGTTATGGGATAACATGAAGAAACCAAACTTACGAGTCATTGGGATAGAAGAAGGTACAGAGTTTCAAACCAAGAGAATGAGAAACCTGCTGAATGAAATAATTACAGAAAACTTTCCAGAAATAAAAAAGGAAACAGATATACAAATTGAAGATGCATACAGGACACCAAGCACACAAAATCACAGTAGACCAACGCCAAGACATATTGTTATGAAGATATCCAATATACAGAACAAAGAGAAAATATTAAAAGCTACAAGAGAAAGGACACAGATTACATTTAGGGGTAAACCAATACGTTTAACAATGGATTTTTCATCACAGACACTGAAAGCAAGAAGGTCATGGAACAATGTATTTCAAACACTGAAAGACAATGGATGCCAACCAAGAATTCTGTATCCAGCAAAATTAAGCTTCAGGTATGACAACGAAATAAAGATCTTTCATGATAAACAAAAGTTAAAAGAATTTGCAGCCAGAAAACCTGCATTGCAAAGCATTTTGAGCAAAACACTACACGAGGAAGAAATGAAAAACAATAACCAAAACCATCAGTGGGAAGTGCCTCAATAAAGACAGAGGGCGAGGGGAAAGATAATCACGGAGAAACAAACTAAATATTTTTTTAATAAAAAAAAAGGATAAACAATCAAACATGGATGGAAGTTCAAACCATATATCAATAGTAACTCTGAATGTTAATGGCCTAAACTCTCCAATAAAGCGACATAGGCTGGTATCATGGATTAAAAAAACAAATCCAACAATATGCTGCCTCCAGGAGACACATCTGATTGGAAAAGACATACACAGGCTGAAGGTGAAAGGATGGGAAAAAATATACCACGCACACAGTTCTCGTAAGCAAGCAGGAGTGGCCATCCTCATATCAAATAAAATTGACTTCAAGACTAAGTTAATCAAAAGGGATAAAGAAGGTCATTATATACTGTTAAAAGGAACCATTCACCAACAAGACATAACAATTATCAATATTTATGCACCAAACAATGGTGCTGCGACATTCATAAAAGAAATTCTCCTCAAGTTCAAGAATCAAATAGACCACAACACAATAATTATGGGTGACTTCAACACACCTCTCTCACCATTGGACAGATCCTCCAAACAAAAATTGAATAAAGAAACTATAGAACTCAATATCACAATCAATAACCTAGACTTAACTGACATATATAGAATATATCAACCATCATCAAATGGATATACTTTTTTTCTCAGCAGCACATGGATCCTTCTCAAAAATAGACCATATATTATGCCATAGGGCAACCCTCAGTAAATATAAAGGGGTGGAGATAATACCATGCATTTTATCTGATCATAATGGAATGAAACTGGAAATCAATGATAAAAGAAGGAAGAAAAAACCCTACATCACATGGAAAATGAACAATATGTTACTGAATGATCAATGGGTTACAGAAGACATAAAGGAGGAAATCAAAAAATTCTTAGAGATAAATGAAAATACATACACAACATATCGGAATCTATGGGACACAATGAAAGCAGTTTTAAGAGGAAAATTCATCGCCTGGGGGTCATTCCTCAAAAAAAGAAAAAAACAACAAATAAATGAGCTCACACTTCATCTCAAAGCCCTGGAAAAGGAAAAGCAAAACAACAGCAAATGTAGCAGAAGGCTAGAAATAATTAAAATCAGAGCGGAAATCAATGAAATTGAAACAAAAGAAACTATTGAAAAAATTAACAAAACTAAAAGTTGGTTCTTCGAAAAAATAAATAAGATCGACAGACCTTTAGCCATGGTAACCAAGAGAAGAAGAGAGAGTACTCAAATTACTAACATACGGGATGAAAAAGGCAATATCACAACAGATGCTACAGAAATACAGAAGACAATTAGAAATTATTTTGAAAACCTATATTCCAATAAAATAGAAGATAGTGAAGACATCGATAAATTTCTTAAGTCATATGATTTACCCAGACTGAGTCAGGAGGATACACACAATTTGAACAGACCAATATCAATGGATGAAATTGAAGAAGCCATCAAAAGACTACCAACCAAGAAAAGCCCAGGACCAGATGGGTATACAGCGGAGTTTTACCAAACCTTTAAAGAAGAATTAATACCAATACTTTCAAGTTATTTCAGGAAATAGAAAAAGAGGGAGCTCTTCCAAATTCATTCTATGAGGCCAACATCACCCTGATCCTGAAACCAGACAAAGACACCTCAAAGAAAGAAAACTACAGACCAATATTTCTAATGAACCTAGATGCAAAAATCCTCAATAAAATTCTGGCGAATCGAATACAAAAACACATCAAAAAAATTGTGCACCATGATCAAGTATTTTTCTTCTTGATGAATTTGCATTTTTTTTTTTTTGCTTTTCATGTTTATTTTGAAAAGGAAATACATTGACAAAGTTATAACTTGAAAAGATTTACAGTAAAAAAAATTTCCTCTTATTCATTTCTATGAATGTTAATGTTAATAATATTGGAGAAATATTTTGTATATGATCATGTATATGTATATTCTTCCCTTGCCTCCTACAACTTCTTTGCATATTTAATATTTGCTGTTTTGACTATGGATTATGTTTTGTAACAATGTAAAAATCCTCTTCATAGTACTAGATTATTTTGTGTGAAATTTATTGTACAAAAATAAATTACGTATTACTTGAAATTCTATTTATTAGCCAAACTTTCTAGTGAGATGGGGGGGAAATAAGATGTATTTACTCTCAAATACTGTGTCTGCCCTACAACTAGATTTTCATCAAAATCTATTTATAGTAGAGGTAGAAGTTGCTCACGTTGCATTTTCAGTTTACTAAGTTTGTCTTGGACCACATTCATCTATCTCCTGCTGTTCAGTTAAAATACGTTTTATTTCATGCCCAACCCAAGAAGTCAACCCTTACTCTGATACAGTAAAGGTAGCTGTATTGAAGGGAAATGACAAGAATCACACCATTTTATAAAAATTACTGTATTACTTTTCTCAGTCTCCTACTAAAAGATTACAGTGAGCTGATAGCATGTATAGCTGTCCACGTGAATCCTTCTACCTTTTCAAATTAAAAATAAAATAAAATAAAATAAAAAGCATGAAGCTTTTAGGGACATATGACTAAAGCAAAATTATTTTCTTTTTTTTTTTTAAAGAGAGAGAGAGGAGAGAGAGAGAGAGATTTTTTTAATATTTATTTATTTATTTATTTTTAGTTCTCGGCGGACACAACATCTTTGTTGGTATGTGGTGCTGAGGATCGACCCGGGCCGCACGCATTCCAGGTGAGCGCGCTACCTCTTGAGCCACATCCCCAGCCCAAAATTATTTTCTTTGATCTTCCTTTTTTACCAGATAGTTATGTGAAAACACACTTTGTAAGAGATGACAATACAAAGATTTGGGAGTATATTTATTAGGGAAAATTCCAAAGAGTTATACATCAAGCTTTTTATTCAGAGCATACTCTGGAGAGCACTTCTAACATGTACTCTTGAGTAGTAGCACAAAGTTCAAATTCTAGTCGATAATTTAAATCTCAGCTGTACCACTTATCAGCACAAAACTTTGTGCATGTTACCTAATCACACTTAGCCTCATGATTCTCATCTGTGAATTGGGAAAAATAATGGAACCTACTTTATAAGGCTTGTAGTAAGGATTAAATGGCATATTATATTCAAAATGTTTTACATGACACCTTTCTCATAGAAGGTATTGTAAACAAATGCTCAAGAAAGTAACTTCATTGACACTTATAACTTGTTGAATAAAGTAAAAGTTTTCCTCCAGCTAATAATGATATATATTTTTTTTCCTTTTTTGGTCCAACAGACACATGGGTGGCTCAGCACCACCAGATAGCAGCTGGAAAGGAGGTCTCAAAGTGCCTTATAATGTGGGTCCTGGCTTTACTGGAAACTTCTCTACACAGTTAAGAGAGTATTTTAATTTAACTCTTTAATACAGATCTTTTAAGAGATTAAAATTGTAGAGAATGACATAAAAAGTAAAATGTATATAGCACCAGTAGGAAACAAAACTAGAGGTTGAAGTGGGCCACACTTTTAGAGGGCTTGTGGCTCAACAGTAGAGCTCTCAACTAGCACATTCGAGGCCTGGGTTTGAGCCTCAGCACCACATAAAAATAAATAAAATAAAGGTAATGTGTCCAACTACAACTAGAAAAAAATGGCTAGTGTAATTTAAACAATAAAAGAAGATTTAAAAATTGTGGTGTTAATTTGATAACCAGTATTTTTGAGAATGTACCCTTTCTCTTTGCTTTAGAAAAGTCAAGATGCACATCCATTCCAACAGTGAAGTGACAAGGATTTACAATGTGATTGGTACTCTCAGAGGAGCCATGGAACCAGGTAAATTATATAAAATGCAATATGATATTGTTATACATGTTGTGAAGAAAAGAAAAGTGGACCTAGCTTGGGTGGATGACTGAAGTGAGTGATAAACTATGAGTGTTTCAGTCAAAGAATTAAAGCAAGATGGGCAGGGATAGACTTTTGAGGTGTTTCTCTTAGTTTTCTTGATTTGCTTGCCATATATTTTGCATAAGGAAATGTTTTGATGATGACTACAAACATCTGCACAAAAGGAAAAACTGAGAAAACTATGATAACCTTAAGTTAATGAATTCTTTGTAGAATGTTATTTTCTACAACTAAAGTAATTGACAATATGTAGACACATGCATTCCATAGTTTTTCAAATGATCTGCTGATTAATATATTTTATATATAGCCTTAGTTTAGTACGTTTCAGTTCCATAGGAACTAGTTGGTTATACATTTCTTACTAAAATAGATACAAGTAAGTTTTAAATGCTTCTTCTTTAAGGGATCAAGAATGTTAATATCCTTCTAGTGAGTACTGAACAATGTATAAGTAGCTCTTAATTGCATCTTATTTTGTATGGGCAATGTGCTAAACATTGGGACTGAAAGAATAATAAAGACCTGGGATGAGGGGCCCAGACTTTGTAAGGAGAGCCATACATTCAATTGTAATCTGTGTTTTATCAGATGTGGAAAGTTGCCCTGAGAACTGGGTAGACAGAACAATTCCCTTTTTTCTATGAGAGATAAAAGTTCAGAGAGGATTTCCGTATATTGAACCATCCTTGCATCCCAAGGATGAATCCTACTTGATCATGGTGCACAATTTTTTTGATGTGCCTTTGTATCCGATTCGCCAGAATTTTATTGAGGATTTTTGCATCTAGGTTCATTAGAGATATTGGTCTGTAGTTTTCTTTCTTTGAGGTGTCTTTGTCTGGTTTCAGAATCAGGGTGATGTTGGCCTCATAGAATGAATTTGGAAGAGCTCCCTCTTTTTCTATTTCCTGAAATAATTTGAAAAGTATTGGTATTAATTCTTCTTTAAAGGTTTTGTAGAACTCCGCTGTATACCCATCCGGTCCTGGGCTTTTCTTGGTTGGAAGTCTTTTGATTGCTTCTTCTGTTTCATCTATTGATATTGGTTTGTTTAAGTTGTGAGTTTCCTCCTGACTCAGTCTGGGCAAATCATATGACTTAAAGAATTTATCGATGTCTTCACTATCTTCTATTTTATTGGAATATAGGTTTTCAAAATAATTTTTAATTGTTTTCTGTATTTCTAAAGCGTCTGTTGTAATATTGCCTTTTTCATCCCGTATGTTAGTAATTTGAGTTCTCTCTCTTCTTCTCTTCGTTAGTATGGCTAGGGGTCTGTCGATCTTATTTATTTTTTCAAAGAACCAACTTTTTGTTTTGTTATTTTTTTCAATAGTTTCTTTTGTTTCAATTTCATTGATTTCTGCTCTGATTTTAATTCACCACATCAATAGACTTAAAGATAAGAACCATATGATCATCTTGATAGATGCAGAAAAAGCATTTGACAAAGTACAGCATCCCTTTATGTTCAAAACATTAGAAAAACTAGGGATAACATGAACTTACCTCGACATTGTAAAATCTATCTATGCTAAGCCTCAGGCTTGCATCATTCTGAATGGAGAAAAATTGAAGGCATTCCCTCTAAAATCTGGAACAAGACAGGGATGCCCCCTATCACCACTTCTATTCAATATAGTTCTCGAAACACTGGCCAGAGCAATTAGACAGACGAAAGAAATTAAAGGCATAAAAATTGGAAAAGAAGAACTTAAATTATCACTATTTGCAGATGACATGATTCTATACCTAGAAGACCCAAAAGGGTCTACAAAGAAACTACTAGAACTAATAAATGAATTCAGCAAAGTGGCAGGATATAAAATCAACACTCATAAATCAAAGGCATTTCTGTATATCAGCGACAAAACTTCTGAAATGGAAATGAGGAAAAACACTCCATTCACAATATCCTCAAAAAAAAATAAAATACATGGGAATTAACCTAACAAAA